>NW_020954588.1:25153661-25254526 GCF_900497805.2 Vombatus ursinus | reverse complement strand
AATATGCTGTGTAAATTCTATTATCATCAACAGTATTATTATTATCATTGTCCTCATTATCGTTATGTTCGGCCATGAAAGCCCTTTATAACCTTGTTCCTTCACCCTTTCCCAGTATTTTCACGTTTTGCTCCCCTCATGCTATATGATCAGTGACTCTGGCCTCCTTGCTCTTCTTACACAAGGCTTCCGTCTCTCAATTCTAGGCATTTCTACCATCTGTTTCCCATGGTTGGAATGCTCTCCCTCCTTGGCTTTGACTCTTGGCATCCCTGGCTTCCTTTAAATAAATCTCAGCTAAAATCCCACCTTCTGTAAGTGGCCTTTCTCAGTTGCCCTTAATATTACTGTCTTCCCTTGCCTTCCTTCTGAATTTAACCCCCAATTTATCCTGTATACATCTTGTTTGTATGTAGGTGTTTGAATGTTGTCTCCCACTTTAGATGGTAAGCTCTTTGAGAACAGGGACTATTTTTTGTAACCTTTCTTTGTATTCCCAACACTTAACAAAATACCCGGCACATAGTAGGTGCTTAATTAATGCTTGTTGACTTGATTTAACTACCATATACCAAGCACTATGATAGATGTGGATACACGTACAAAGAATGAAACCATCTGAATCTGCAAGGAGCTAACATCCTCTTAGCATTAGCTCCGATTTCTACAAAAAAGCACATTAACCACTTTGGGAGAAACAAGACTAACCATGAATGGAAGTGCTTGAGTGCTAGACAGAGGAGTTTATATTTGACATGGAGACATGAACACTTTTGAGTAGGCAATTGACACGATGGATTTGGTGTGTAAAGGAGCATTAGTTGAACAGTGGCATCCTTGTGCTTTTTTTATACTTCATTGTCTTTAAAATTATTCCCTTGGTGAAAATCCTCCATGGATCAGATAACATGGGGCACCCATCATTCTAGAGAATCATTCTGGGTTTGGAACGTTTTGTTATTCTTGTTTGTAGATTTGGCCCTCCCATGCTATATTTAAAAATCCTTCCTGAGTCACTTTGTGTCTTTTTCCAATCCTTTTTCTCTCTTCTATTCCCCCTCCCCATTCCCACTATTTTGTAATTCTTGTCCCCCTAGGAAAGAGCCCTGCCATTCACTGTATCAGAATGGCCTATTTTAAGGAGAAGCTGTTTGGGTAGAGGGTTGACGGCTTGAATCCTCCATCCCCTTTTTGGTGACAATGCCGGCTGGCAGGCAGTCAGCAGGGAAGATAAAGAAGAGATTTTCCAAAGAAAACATTCACCCTGGAAAGTAGCAGCCCATTATGAAGGTGAACAAAGCAAGTTCTGCTAGAGTGATTTTCCACCAAAGTGTGTTACGCCACTTTGATTTCCTTTGCACAATTAAAGAAACCCACCCCCTCCCAACAAAAAGCCAAAAAATGATTGTTTTCCCTCCCATCTCTGCACTGAGGGCTCCCAGTGGGAGCCCTGAAGTTACTGGTGACAGGGTTGCCTTTCTGGGCCTTCATGAATCCAGGGCAGTGGCACTCAGTGTAATTTAATTTTAATAAGTGATCTTTGGGGTTATTGTATTCATTCTTGGCACACTTAGCTCTTATTAGCTCTTCAGGATATTCATGGAAAGGAAAACGATGTCTCAGAAAACAGTGAGAGATGGTCGCCATTTTCTCTGTTTTACTTCCTCACATACAGCTTCCAATGTGACTACCACAATGTGGATGGCCATTAGATATTAAGTATAATTTGTGTTGGAAGACAAATCTACACTGCTGTTACTATATGCATTCTTTTATTCATTTCTTTTACTTTTCTTAAGGTTTGAGGAAGGCAACTGAGGATAGAAAGCTCATTACCCATCAGCCCTATCACTCTAGGTTGTGATGGTGATAGTGATGATGGTGGTGGTAGTAAGCACTTTTATAACCCTTTAAGGTTTGCAAAGTAGGAAGGTTGTGTCAAACTTGTGTCACGCATTGGGGATATATGTTCAGGAAAGCAAGACATCCTCTGCCCTTAAGGAGCTTACATTCTAAAGGGAAAAGAAGGCATATAAGTGAGTGGTGAGGATGAAAAGGGGAAGAGAAGGGGATATGCACAGAGACATACCAGAAAGTGGTATGGAGGCCTGGTTCCGGGCAGAGGAGAAAACTCACTTATCTGAGGGCAGAGTCCAAGACTGGGGTGGTACAGAGATGAAATTGACGGCTGAAATTTAAGCAACATAGTAAGAAGGAAGATTATGGGTCCCGTGTTATGGGTCCATGTTATGGACTATGAGGTAGCTGGGTGATGTCACAATGCATAGAGCACTGGGTCTGGTGCCAGGAAGACCTGAATTCAAATTCTACCTCAAATACTTTGTATCTGTATGACCTTGGGCAAGTCACTTATCCTGTTTGCCTCAGTTTCCTCAACTGTAAAATGGGGAAAAAAATAGCACCTATGTCCTAGTTCTATTGTAAGGATTGTGAAGGAAATGGATAAAATGAGTTTGCTGGAGATTTGGGGGGAATATCTTCTCTCCCCCTTCCAGTTTTTAAAAGTAACCTTACTTGTTAAAGAAATGGAGCCTACAGGGTTAAATAAATTAAGACAGACTCTCAGTCTGTATTATACTCTGATTCTGTCTCAAAGGGAGGTTGCCACCATTTTAGACCTCAGGTATCTCCTAGACATTTTGGAGACTAGAGACCTCCTGCCACACCAAGATGGTCTGATATGATTTCCTATAGAGAAAATATCCCGACCAGAATAATTCTGATCTTCAGCAACTCAAGACCAGGTTAGCAAGTTAAAACTCAAAGGTTAAGACATTTCCCCTCTCCAAATCACTTGATGTCCTGTCCCCATTGGTCAACCTCGCAAATAAGGAAAATGGCTGAGGCAGTCTCATGGTAGACTGCCTTTCCTGCCTGCCCTAAGACTGTAAAACTTAATATTAAAATAAGTTTTAGGTATGTTATCATCCCCATTTTATAGATGGAGAAACTGCGTCTCAAAGAACAAGATATCCAGCAATTTTTCACCAACCTTTATTTAAAGACCTTCAGTAAGAGGAACCCACTAATTCCCAAGGCTGTTCATGCTACTGCAGGATTGGCAATGTCTTGTAGGCCTCTTTATTTATAATCATTAGGAATAAAGCCTAAATTCATCTCTTCAAAATTTCCCTCTTTTTGAGGTCAAACAGATCAAGTTTAGTCTTTCCTCTTTGACAGGGCCCTTCAAATACAAAGACAGTTATGATATCACCTCTGAGTCTTCTCTTTTGGGCTTCTAAAGGGCAGCTAGGTGACACAGGGCACAGAATTCTGGGCCTGGGGTCAGGAAGACCTGAATTCAAATTAAACTTCAGACTCTAGCCTTGTGATCTTGGGCAAGTCACTTAACCCCTGTTTGCTTCAGTTTCTTCATCTGTCAAATGTTGTGATGAAGGAAATTGCAAACCGCTCCACTATCTCTGCTAAAAGAACCCCAAAAAGGGTCACAAAGAGTCAGACATGACTGAAAATGCTTAAACAACAATGAATGGCTTGTATATTGTCAATATCCTTTGAAATGAGAAATTTTGGATCTCCATGACAGCATGCATTCATTAGACAAATTATCTCACCTTTCCTGAATTACCACCAGCTTCTGACTCATAGTGGGTAAAGCAGAAATTGCCAGCATGAAAATTAGCTTCAAACACTTTGTAACCTAAGTCAAAATTTCATTGTATTCACCGAAATGTGATTTGTCACTGCATTCTTGCATTGACAGCTGGGATTTAATGGATGTTACACAACTCTGTCTTCATCCAGAAGAGTGGGATTCCTAACCAGCATGTGAGACTGCTTGGTAGTATCACTCCTGCCTGATTTTTTCCTTGGCATCACAATCGGTCTGTTATTTTTAAATGAGTCACAGGAGAGCTTAATGATGTGAACTAACTTCCATTTTGTCAATATAATTGGGCAACACTGACTTTGTGTGGTTCGTGTGGATTGTAAATGTCTTGTAGGCCTCTTTATTTATAAAACAGCAGTAGGGAGAGAATTAAAATGGTGGTCCTTCCCTTACTGAAAATTATGACTTACCTAGTTGTTTCCTTATTTATTGAATGAATCTGACTATGTTGGGATACAGATGTATTTTCTACCCATCTTTATTAATATCATCAGACCTTTTGTGTACATTTGACAGAGAAAGATAGAGAAGGTAAAATGTAGTAGCTTCCTTAGCTAAATCTTGTGCAATGTCCCGAGCAGGTTTTAAAAATATATAAAATTATGTTAAAAGCCACATTTTCTTCATTTGGATGGACTAAACCAGAATTCATTCATTCATGCATTCATTCAATAAGCATTTAAGTTCCTACCATGTGCAAAACACTGTAGTGCTAAATGTGTATATGTGTATATACATACACACATACACGAATACATGTATGTATAGCGTTCTTGACTTTAAGCAGGTTAGGTAAGAATATAAGATTTTAATCATAATAAATTCTTCACTAAGGGTATATCAAAAGTGATATCTTAACACAATGCCTGGCACATAGTAGGTGCTTAATAAATGTTTATTGAATTTAATTTAATATTTTGCCATTGCCTCAATACTGATGGAACTTACAGACCATATCTGAAATGCATAAACATATGTACACAAAGCATTCATACATGGACACACATGCACATATTTAAATGCTCATATGAACATATGCAGGTATAGACCTAGATGTATAATATACCTGTCTATAATTACACATTATGCACATGCCCACATGCAAATGTACTTATGTATGCAGGCATACATATGCACAAGAATTCACATACAAAATAACAGATATACATAGATATGCATTATATACACATGTAGGGTCATACCACCTCTGTATCCTAGGCAACTCTGAGATTACAAATTTCAGACTTTTTTATCTTGTCTATCAGTAGAGGGAGTTTTCTCAAGAATTCCCTGTACCAATGAAATTGCAGGCCCACCCTCTGTCCCTATGTATATTGTACATATGTAGATGTACACGTGTATGCATATATTTTGATTAATTTATGAATGAGATTCGACTCCGTCTTTTCTACATCAAAGAGGAAGAGATCTATTAACTCCCTAAAGGTTAGAAAAATGATATAAATAATATAAACATATAATAATATGAAATACCATGTAATATAAACATTCGATGATAAAATGTGATGTCTTTTTTTTTTAACTTGACCTATTTCTTTCTTGCCCTATCCTTTGTCTCTAGCATTCTCATACGTTTCTTCCCTTCTTACCCTCTTTAGTCCATACAAACTGGTCTTCCAAATGTGTCTCTTACATGACATCCCATCTCCCGCCATTGTACAAAGCTGTTTTCTATGTCTGGAATGCTCTTCCTCCTTATTGCCGCCTTTTCAAATCCTTAGCTTCCTTTAAGTCACCGCTGAAACACCGTCTTCGGGCAGAGGCCTTCTGGATCATCCCAGCTATTAATATCTCTCTGCCAAAAATTACCTTATGTGTGTTTTGTTGTGCATAAACTCATAAATGTACATGGCTCTCCGTAGAATGTAGACTTCTTAAAAGTAGCAATTGTTTTATTTTGTCTTTGTCTTCCCAGCTCCTAGCCGTGCGACTGCCATACAGTAGGTTTCCTTTTAGGCATAGTAGGTTTGCTTATGGATTGACTGATTTCTACATCTTAAATCTTTGCAATTTTTTTTTTAAATTTGGAAAACTGTATAGGTCAAAAAAGAGGAAGAAAAAAAATTATTCTCTTCTTTTAAAAAAAGGCAAGGGGAAGGACTGTTTCACTATAGCAAAAGTCATATAATTCAGCTCAATTCAACAAACAAGGGCCTACTACATGTAAGGCATTCACAACAACTTCTTGTTTATTTCCCTTTAAGAAAGGCTAAGGCCTCTAAGCTTTTATCTTCTTACCTTGTGCCATTCCCTCCCCCTCCCCAACCCCACCCCCACCCCCATATTTTGTTATTAAGAGGTAGACTGGACGTACAATGAGAATTTCATCCCTTACCCCAAGGATTCCCAGAATTACCAGCCCTGCCCAATCCCAGGGACTGAGTAAATCCTTTCATTTGCATTGGCAGCTGAGTATGGGAATTGGCCCCAGGGATCCAAATCCCTCCCTCCCTTTCTTACTGTTTGGAACAGGCAGCCAAATTGTATCCAGCCAAATGTTGTTGACCCTTGGTCTAAATAATGGATTGGAGGATTAAGGGCCTGGGAGTTCTTCTAATCCTTTTGCCCTCCGACTGATTCCTAGTGACTTTGATCAGTCCACTTGGTCTCTGGGTACTCCAGTTTTCACTAAGAAAATCTATATTATGCTGTGTGAGGAATGGATATCAGAGTTGCCTCTAAAAAAGGGGGTTTGCATGTACTCTCCAACACTCCACTGGATGCAGGTCACAGGCCAACTGGTCTGCCCATGCTTTGGGACCTTTATCGATACCTTGACATAAATTTGCTTTATGTTACCTATGCTGGATCCTTTCCCACAACTCTTATTAAATTTTTATTGAGAAAGCCATACAAATCTCCCCTAACAGAAAATCAACCAATCAAGAATCACTTACTAGACTTGCTATGTGTTTAATACTTTAATGTATATGCAAAAACTTGTTCTATTTTCTTCACAAATATTTGCATTTCCTATAGAAACCCCTAATTCTGGGACAGCTAAATCCTGCCCCTCTCTCTACATTCTTGTTCCTTTTCGCACCCCTAAAAAATAATGATTTTGTTGTTGCTGTTTAGAGTAGGAAATTAGGTAATTTCAATAGAGTAATAACAATAACAACTGTTCTTATTACTATTAATAATAATAATTGCTTGCATTCATATAGTACCTTAAGTTTTACAAAGCACTTTGCAAACATCCCACTTGATCCTCACAACAACCCTAGGAGGTAGATGCTGCTATTATTCATTTTGTACAGTTGAGGAAACTGAAGGTGCATGTGACTAACTGACTTGCCCAGCTGAATGACCTAGAAGGGTCCGGACAAGGCTCAGTACTGTTTTCACTCTGCCACCTAGCTGATTTCCCAGTGAGAAAATTCCCTCTGCCAATGAGGTTTGGCATTTGCCTGGAACTTAGCTTTAGAGTTGCCTGAGACACCAAAAGAGGAATCACTTGACCAAGGTCACAGAGGCAGCATGTGTCAATAGTCTTGATCCCTAGTATTCTTTAGTCCTCATCTGCAAGGCAGGGTCCCTAAGGTCCCTACAGGCCTGGGTCATGCTGCCTCTCAGTAACAAAAGATGGGATTTAGATAGAGCCTTGTGGTTTGCAAAGACCTTAATGTGCATTATCCCTGTTCTATAGACAAGGAAACTGAGGCTCAGAAGTGTCAAGTCATTGGCTTAGGGTCATGTAGTTAGCAGATGTCAGAGCTAGTATTTGGATCCAGGCCATTCTGACTCCAAGTCCAACAATTTGTATTATTGTGTTACATTCTCTTTTCAATAATAATTAGTATTAATATAATGATGACAAAAACTAACTGACATTTTTGTCAGGCTTTAAGGTGTGTAAAGGACTTGGTGTCATTTAACTCAAAAAGCATGATTTAATCAAACAAAAACCCCCTTTCCACAATGTATCACTCTACTTATGGTGCCTTGTTGCTAAAACTAAGAGATAGTGAACCATGGAAATTTTCACATTCTCCTTTTTCTACTCCTTTTCTTCTGGGCTTACTGGACTCTCTAGGAGCTAAATACAGGGAAATAGTGGTAGGGGGTAAAATTAGGTAAATGTATGTATTGATCTCTGCAGCACTAAAGTTTAGTTTAACTTAACTAAAGTTAAGGCTTAAAGTTAAGTTTAAAAAGAGACCTAGTAAATCTTTTCCTTCCTTTTTTTTCCCCTTTACAATTATTGCTCATATTCTGTGGATGAATTGCAGTTATCAGTCCTCAATCACATATCTTCAACCTCTCCCTATCAGTTGTTTCCTTCCTTACCACCTTCAAACATCCCAATGTGTACCCGACCATAAAAAATCAAATCAAATCACTACCCTCTCCTACCCCCTCAGATCATCATCTTATAACTCTCTTTCCTCCTCAGTCCTTTGCAATCTGGTTTCTAGCCTCTCATCACGTAACTGAAACTACTCTCTCTAAAAGTACTAGTGATCGCTTAATTGTCAGATAAGATGATCTTTTCACAGTCCTAATCATTCTGGAACCCATTTATTTGCTCCATCTGACAGTGACCACCTTCTCCTTCAGGACCCTATCTCCTCTCTGGATTCTCATGACACTGCTCTCTCCTAATTAATCTCCTGCCTCTCTGAATCCTCTTGCTCAGTCATCTTTGCTGGCTCAGCATCCCCATCCTAACCCCTGGCTGTAGGCATTCACCAGAGTTCTGTCCTGTCCTCCTCACTTCTCTTCCTGCACACTGTTGAGCAGCTCTCATGGGTTTACTGATCACCTCCACACAGAGGATGTTGCTCAGACGGCTATATCAGCTCCACTATGGCCCCTTGCTTCATTCCTGCATCACCAGTTGCCTGATGGACATTACAAAGTAGATGTCCTAGAGATATCTTAAACTTAACATGGCTAAAAATAAACTCATTCTCTTTCCCCTTAAACGTCCCCTCTTCTAAAGTCCCCTGTTTCTAATAAAGGTACCACCATCCTTCAAGTGTCTCAAGTTCTTAATCCTACCATTATCCTGGACTCCTCCCTCATATACCTCATATACCCCACCAGTAGTCATTTCTACCTTTATAACAACTCTTGAATCTGACCCTGTCTCTCTAATCACAAAACTATCACTTTAATACAGTTCTTCCTCACCTCTTCCCTAGATTATTGCCACACACTTCTAATTTGTCATCATCCAATTCTATCCTGCACATCCTGCTGCCAAAGCAAGGACCTAATCATGTGACTGCTCTATTCAGCCAGCACCATTGGCTTACTATTGTCACTAGTATAAAATACGGACTCTTCTGTTTAGCTTTTAATGCCAGACTGCACCTGGCCTCAACCTACCTTTTCACCTTCGGTGGAGATTACCTGCTCTCTCTTGTATGCAGTAATCCAGCCAAACTGGCCTCTTCTTTGCTCCTTACACATAATACTCTTCTCCATGCTTCTGCAAAGTCATCCTATGTGCAAAGAAGTCACTCCATGCTTACTGCTGTCCCCTAGCATCTGTAAAGATGCAGCTCAGGTACCATCTTCTGCATGGAGCCCTTCCTAATCTCTCAGCTGCTTGGGCCCCCCCTCCCAAACTATGGAGCATCAAATTACTTTGTGTACAGGCTGTCCCAAATGTCTCACTGCTGTTTTAAACTTTAGTAGCTTAAAACTGCATGGAGACATTTGGGAAATCCTGTGTATTTGTGTTTCATTATATATTATATATTCATGCTACACATGCATATACATACACAGTTCACACATATATATGTATATATCCACATATGTTTGTATATATACATATGTGTAAACATATCACAAAGTATATAGACATGCATACACATACAGATATACACGCATATATCTGTATGTATATAATACATACACATGTAGGTATATAATGTACTCCATCCTCACTTTCACTTTTTAGAATTTTTATTTTTAGCCTCTTTCAAGGTTCAGCACACGTGCCGCTTTCTACAGGAGTACTTTTCTAATTTCCTTAGTTGTTGGTTTTCCTCAAATTACCTTGTATTCACTGATCTGTTTACATTCTTTATTCCTGAGTAGAATATAAACTTATTGAAAGCTTGGCCCACTTTTCATTTTATCTTAATATTCCTAGCACCTAGATTGGTGCTTTGTACATGGTAGGTGCTTGTTAAATTGACTTGAATTTTCTTCAAACCTCTTAGATTTGTCTTCTCTAACTTAAAGCAAGTACATGGACATACCCATTGTATTTTTTTTTTGTATGCGTGGAATCCTTTTTTTTCTTTAATCATGGTTGGTTACTTACTATATATGTATTATATATATTACACATATACGTATATATGTATTATATATATTACATATATATGTATACATGTATTATATATATATTACATATATATGTATATATGTATATAAATATAATATATATTATATATATTACATATATATGTATATGTGTATTATATATGAATAGAAGTACATGAATATGTATTTACTTTGTGTGTGTTTTTCCTCTCCTCACCTAGAGGGCAAACTCCTGGGAGGAAAAGGATCCTTGGGTTGTCTTCCTTTGGAAAACATCCATATCATACTCGGTTCTTGGTGGTCCCAGAGTGCTCAGAATCAACCTAGGGGACTGTTTTGAGGTACCTGGGGGCAGTTCAGCAAGTCTGCCTTGGAATTCACCCTGATGACTGAAGATAGAAGCCTGGGCCCCATCCCCTTCCCCTTGTAGGCAGGTCAGGAAATAATGGTTACCGAGTGTTCTATGGGTGTAAACATCTCAGTTCCTGGATAGTCTTGTTAAAACGTATAGTACCGTGTATTCATTAGAGGCTGCAGAAGTCTCAGAGGAAGAATGCAATCTGGATTTTCCATCTCAAAACCTGAGTGCTGGGAGACATCTCTGTCTGAGGTCACTTCCCTGTCCCCTCCTCATTTTACATGGAAGGACCCTGAGGCCCGGAGGAACAATGCCTGGGGTGCAGAACAGCATTTATGGGGCAGCTTCTGGAAGAGCCTTTATTTAACTTTATGAGTGAGAGTGTTAGGAGCACTCTTGAGTCTACATTGGTAGATCTTACCACCCTTTACACACCTGATAGATAATTAGCTGGAAGCTTAATAAACTATGATGCAATGTTCAGTTTTTAGCTAGAGAATCCCAGATTTTGTCTTGTGATTGGTTTAAAAAAAAAGTAGCCATCATTTTTGCTTGTTTTGGTATGGTCTGTGTGAGCCAGATCAAATGTTGGGGAATTCTGAGTCAGAGGAGAGAGGTTATTACTGTGCCCTTGATTTTATTGTCCTAGACCAGACTTCTGTTAAGGCCTAGGTCTGGCAAGGTCACTCCCCTTCCCTAAAACTTTCACTGGTTCCCTATTTCTTCTAAAATCAGTTACAAACTCCAGTACTGACATTTATACAATCTGATTCTTTCCTACCTTTACAGCTTTTATTTGCATCACTCTTCCTTATTCATTCTCGTGTTCCAGACAATCTGGCCTCCTGTCTCTGCCCTAAAGTCTATGCTCATCTCTCACTTCTGTTTGTCAGCACAAATGGTTTCCTAAAGCCCTTCTCCTCTCCATCTCTCAGAATATGATCCTTCTTCAAAGCTCAAATCTGGAATCTCTATAAAAATCTTCCCTTCAACCTTTTACAACTCAAAAATTCGTATCTGCTAAAAAAGAAACAAACAAACAAAAACTTCTTCTGTGAAGCCTTTCCTCACCCAACCATCTGCTAATGCCTTCCTTCTCAACATTGCCTTATTTTCTAGCTATCTGTCTGCACGTTTGCAAAAGGCCGTGAGCCAGTCTGTAAAGAGTACTGGCCCCGGAGTTGAAGGATCTGGATTCAGATCCTTCTTCTAATGCTTTCTCGGTCTTTGACCTTGGGGAAATCACTTAACATCCATGTTCCTCAGTTTCCTTATCTATAAAATGAGGGGGTTAGACTAGGTGGCATCTGAGGTACCCTCCAGGTCTACACCCATAATCCTCTTACCAAGTGCAGTAGAATATAAGGTCATTAAAGGCAAAGTCATTTTTTTTCCATTTTATCATTGTTTCCTCTCTGTCAACCACGGTGCTTTGAGCATAAAAGATGCTTTATAAATGTTTGATGAATGAATGAACAACAAAGACCATCATATTGCCTCCCGTCTTTCTCCATTCAACAAACAAATATTTGAAAACTGGTCTTGCCATACTACTGTGTTTATAGTGTTGTTTTGTTTTGTTTTTCCTCTGAGAGAAGCAAATGAAGGATGTTTTTTAAACCCTCCTGTTATCCACCACCAAGTACCTATCTGGAGCAAAGTGCAAATAATTTTCTCCCTGCGATGAAAGTCAGGAATCAAAAGTGAATATTAAAACCGAAACAAAGCCTCGTTGTCTGGGGCTCCCACGTTAATAGAAGTGCATTGGATCAAAGCATGTGAGCTCACTCACTTCATCCAGAAACAGGTCAGGCCAGCCCAGGTAATTCAGGAAGCAGCCCCGTAATTATTCACAGCAGAGAGCAGGTAGTGTCCAATTACACTACTCCAGTTGAAAGTCAGAAGGTCAAAGCTTACACCATAACCGAAGCAGCTGGAAACAGTCCGGGGGGCCCCGTTAAAAGAGAAATAGTAAAATGGGAGAGAATGAAGCCAGTTTACCTAATACCTCTGTCCAAGGTAAGTGTGTGCCTGCGAGCTCTGAAATATTGGCGTGCAGAAACTTCAGCCGGCTACATTACAACATGTGGGCAGACCTTACTGGGGAGGTGGGGGAAGTGGGTATGTCTCCAGCAGCAACACATAGCACCTGTCATGTGTCCCAGCCCAGCCAACACTCAGGAATGCCGTGTGCGCTGAGAAGAGAAGCAATCTTTAGTCCTAATGCCCAGTGTAATTATAGAGAACCTGGGCATTCCCCTGAAAACTATGTGAGCGTCTGTTACCTCCAATATCCACATGGGGATATTGCTACCTTTGACAAAATCTTGAAAATATATCACAAAGCTACCTTAAAGTGTATTTGTGATCTGCAAACAAGTTTGTGCTTAGCCTTTTTGGAAGTTACCGGATGCTCAGTAATGTGTCCTTATCAGGGACAATCACCCAAAGGAAGGGGAAGCAGGTGCTTAGGGGATAGCTTCCCAGAAGGAGTCTGGGTTTTTTTGTAACGAATAAAATAAATTTGCCTCAGATAGCTTTGATTCTTCACTGATATCAGCTTGGCTTGGTTGGACTGTCAGAACTTGCTAATCGGGGTAGAAATAGCTAATTGGAGTGGAACAATGGAAAAATTTTTTGAGGAAGTCGCGGCAGGCAGTGTAGGGGAAAGTGAGCACGCTGTTCACACGGTCTGGCTTCTTGGGGAAGGAGGATTCCCAGCTGTTCCTTTTACTTGCTTTATGTATTATTGATTCAGCTGCAGACCATTTGAGCGCTTCTGACCATGCATTGTCTTGTTCAAATTCTGTCATGGTGTTGATTCTGTTCTTTGTGAAGGCATCACAGAAGTCAGAGAACCCACCTAGTTTGGTGTCAGATGCTTGATGTGTGTGTGTGTGTGTGTGTGTGTGTGTGTGTGTGTGTGTGTGTGAGAGAAGCATTTTTGAGAATTCCTAATTAACATTTCAATCCTTTACTTGCACAATAGGGACCCCACAAAACACAATGTGCTATTTTTTTTCTCCTGTTAATATTTTTTATGTGTTTTGCCTGTGTATCTTCCTTAATCATTATTAAAAAAAAATTATAGCATTCAAAGAGTTTTATTGAGGAAATCAGAGGGGGGCATACAAATGACTTTGGGGTCACTGTTTTCTGAAAAGAAGGGCAGAATAGAAAATGCAAGGATCTGTGTTTTCAAGATCGTTTGGATTGCATGCATAGATATTTACTACTTACCTTCCCTGCTTAAGCCACTGCACAGAGATAAAAGGGATGTTTGACTAGGAAAAGTCCTCAGCCATCTATGTAATACAATTGAAAGATTAGAAGCTGGAGAGCCAGAAGATCTGGGATCAAATTCCACCACTAACATTACCTATGTGACAAGTCACTTAAAATTCCTGGGCTTCAGTTTCCTCTTTTGTAATATAAGAGGGTTGGGCTACACGTCCTCCAGTATCTCTTCCAGCTCTAACTATGTGGTGCCATATATCAATGCACAAAGAAGGAGAGGGAACGAAAGAAGAAAAGGCACCTACTGTGTTTCAGGCACTATACAGTTGCCCTGAATAATAAAACACAGTTGAGCACGTGTGTATATACATATATGTGTATACATGTGTACGTGTATATATGCATGTGCAGAAGCATGTCTTTGTTAGTGCTGGGAGGGTTTTTCTCACGTTTCGAATCCCAGGAAGATTTGTGGACTTTCTGTCTTCTGGGAGCTCACCTCTGTGCCATGTTCAAGGTTATGCCTAGGGAACCCTGTGCTGATAGAAGCTCGATTCCTGATTCTTTTCCTGCCTTGTTTTGTTTGTTCTGTCACTATTAGCTTCCCAGAAACCAGGGTCAGCATTTCCAGCAAATATGCCCAAATAAAGCCACAAAACCAAAGACAAATTCAGGAGGAAAAAAGGCCTCCTCGCCTGACCTAATGAACAGCCGTCAGTTTGAAAGAGACTCTGCTAGGCTTCATAAATCTTTTCCCAGCAATCAGAGGAAGCCGAGATGGGATCAGTGCCTGATATATATATATATAAAATTTGTATAAATATTTATATATAAATATATATTTATATATGTGTATGTATGTATATGTGTGTGTGTGTGTGTATATATATATATATATGTATATATATATATATTTGCACCCTTAACTTTAAAAGAAAAAAAGCTCATTTAATTTTCAACGTGGAATGCATTATGCACTGTTCTATTGCTGATCTTATCAGAGTTGAAAAGCATAGGACGCTTAGTAATTCCAAGCTATCATCAGAGCGATGGTGTAGAAACCCTGGTGTTCTCTTTGCTCTTATGGTGAGATTACTGGGTGAGGTTTGCTAAACAGGTAGAAACCAATGGGGAAGCAGACAGACCTGTAGACTGTTGGTTTCAAAGAGACTTTCAGTCATATGAAAAGAACCTTTTAGGGACTGATCCTTGGAGAAGCAATTAGCATTTATTAAAGTACCTATTATGTTCTCAGTGCATGTATATGAATGTCAGAGAACAGGACTGTTGGCCTCCTAATGAAGCTCAGTGCTTCTTGAATGAACGTATTCATTTATTCGGGGTTAGGCACAATGCTAGGTGCTTAAGGAGAGAAAGCTAAAAATAGCCCCTGCCTGACAGGGTTTGACCTTTTATTTGGGGCAAGGGGAAAAGATATCCAGTTGAGATTTCAGGCTCAATAAATACTTGTTACCTTTCTCCAGAAGCACTCCCCTCTCCTAACATCCATGTTTCTTTTGATGGGACCATTATCATTCTAGTCACCCAGGACTGAACACTTGGGGGTTACCCTTGATTCCCTCATCCCTCACATCCAGTCAGTTGTCAAGTAAATCCTATTCACACAAGCCTTTATCCTGGTTCAATGCCCCACTCATATCCAATTCATGTGCAAGTCAAGGCTTCACCCTTGTGCTGCTAGTACTGTTACTTCTACTACTGCTGCTGCTACTACTACCACTGTTACTACTACTACTACTACTACTACTACTACTACTACCACCTCTTGCTTCAGTCATTGTCATAACCTCCTGAGTGTTCTGCCTGCTTCCAATCTCTCCTCTCTCCAATCTATACTCCACTCATCTGCCAAAATGATTTTTCTAAATCAAAGGTCTAAATCAAATGTCATTTCTTTGCCCAAGAAGCTTTACTGTCACACCCACTCACCTTCCCCTCCATCGCCTTTAGAATAAAATGGAAACTGCTCTATTGGACATTTTAAAATAGCCTTTTACAATCTGGCTCCTGTCCACCTTCTCAGTATTATTGGACATTACTCTCTTTCATATACCAAGTCCTAGCTAAATCAATCTAGTTGTTGTTGCTTGTACATTCCACTTTCCATCTTGTGCCTTCATGCAGGCTACCTCTATTCTTGGAATAGGTTCCCTCTTCATCGCATCACCTTAATTCCTCTCTTTCTTCAAAGCTCAGGACAAGTAGCATGGGCTACAGAAGACCTATCTTAATTCTCCTAGTTACTAGTCTTCTTTCTCCCAACATTACTTTGCATGTGTTTGTTTACATACACATAAATACATATGTATATATTTCATATATAATTGTGTGAATATGTAATCTCTCCCCTGCCTCATGCCCAGAATTTAAACTTCTTGAGGGCAAGGACTGATTTATCTTTGTATTTTGAGAAACTATCAAAGCACTGGCCACATTTTGTCTGAGGAGAAGGGCATCTTCTTTCATGGGCATAAGGAACTTATGGTGAGAAAACTCATTGTACCAATACAGATGGATTAGTAACTGCTCTGTAACTAGTAGTCCTAGCCAGTTGCCTACAGCAGTGAGTGGTTAAGCAAGGAGCACATGGTCTCCTAATTAGCATGGGTCAGAGGTAAGGCTTGAACTCCAGTCTTGCTGACTCTTAATGTTTATTCCTACCCGCTCTACTCTAGCTGCTTTTTATCTGACGTATATATGGTGAATAATAAATGATCAGTGAATGAATGCATGGGAAAAAAATACTTTCAGATGAGGCAATGAAATAGAAAATGATTTTGGCAAGTAGGAGGAAGCCGATTGCAAAGGATTGGTTGGCAAATAACATCCTCTGGTCATCTTTCTTGAGGAGAGGCCCAGACCAAAGGCACTAAAATTACTCAAGAGGGTGCCTAGCTATCGGAATAGGTCATGTAAATGATAGAAACAACCCAAAAAAGGAAGTGAGATGTGTTTTTCAGTAAATAGCTTAATAGAAGTTATTAAAAGGTTCTGCAGCACTTTCCAATTATGCTAATTACGAGCAGCCTGCTACCTGCTAGTTGTTCTTTCTAATAGATTGCTTCATCTCTCAAAAATGCCAATTTGGGGACAGACAATGCATCAAATCATGGCCATCTTGGAGCATGTTGTGTCTGAGTGGGCATATTCGAGGAATATCACAGGCACCCCGTTGTGTGCTTTGAATGATAATAGAGAGGACCCTCTACAGCCACATGCCTGGCAGATTGCCTCCATTCACCAATTGGACCGCTGACAATAGAGGGCTGAAAAGGACATTCATTGTATTTCTTTTCCCTGTAGATTTCAGCCTATCTCTTACACCTGGGGAGCTGATCAAGTGTGCACCCATCACAGGTCTCCATATGCTCTTGCCAGTTGAGGTTTCAGATAGGACCCTGAATCCAGATGAGGGTGAAGGACTTACAAGGTTGTCCCGAGGCTAAATGAGTACAGACTTTAATTATCTTTGCAGATGTGCAAACTCTTTATTGATTTTAAATTACATTCCTTTAACTGGTGGTGAAAAGTTAACAGAAACATTTTTAGCTTAGAGGTATAAAAATAGTCTGTCTGAGTCTAGAAAGATAAATAAAAATAAACTTCCAAGGAAAACAAAACCTTAGAATTTCTGCAAGTTATGTATACAGGCATCAAAATGGGATCAAAATATGATACTCATGTTCTTTTTATAGTTTCTTTTAAAATTCATACAAAATATAGAGAGATCAATAGATAGATAGCTAGATACTTTGCTAGATGTCTGATCTTACCAATGTGAATAGTTCTCACAGTGTTACAAGCCTTCTTGACCCATGTAACTCTGGCTTGTGCCCTGAGTAGTTAAGTGACTTACTCAGGGTCTCATAATTAGCATGCATCAGAGACAAGCCTTGAACTCATGTCTTGCTAACTTTTAACACTGATTCTCTACCCACTATACCACAGATGCTTTTTACCCGACATATTGTTGATGTTTAATAAATGGTTGATGAATGAATGTATGAATGGCCCAGACATTCTGGGGGAATTGCACTAGATTTCTCAACATTGCATAAATACCAATGGAACCCGTGGACTGTCTCTCAAAGCTATTGAATTCAGGTCTGGCGTTTCAGCACATTCCTGCAAACCTGTCCCTTCCGTAGTCCTGGACACTATGTCTCTCAAAGCTTCCTAAGACCGTATTAGCTTTCTTGGTTGTAATATTGTCCACTGGCATGATACTGAACTTGAGTTCATTAAAACCCCAAGATAGTTTTCAGAAGAATGTCGTTCTAGTCACGCTTTCTCTTTATTTTACTTGTGAAGTCCTTTGAAAAGAATCTTCACAGCATAAATAAAAACTAACAACTTATTCTGTAACTGAGAGGCAATTTGCATCATATATATTTTGTATATTTATAATTACTACTAATTATCATTAGCATTTATATAATAAGATTGTAAGGTTTAAAAAGTGTGATTTCATTTGATTTCCATGTTGTTCTGCTCCACCTCCTCCTCCAAGCCCAAGGACATATTTGTTGTCCTTGTGTGAACAATAGTCCCTAGCACCTGGCACAGAGTAGGTGCCCAATCAAAGATCTGATGAAAAGAATAAGAAGAGGTATACTTTAACAGGTGACCCTTGCAACATGCTTCACATTCAGCCTCACATTTGATCTTCACAACAACCCTGGGAAGGAGGAGCTATTAATATCACTATTTTGCAGATAAGGAAGCTGAGACTGAGAGGGGTTGGGGGGCTTGTGGAGAGAAACGTGGCTCTTCAGTGTCAGAGGCAGGCTTTGAACCCAGGCCTTCCTGACCTTAAGTCAAGCATTCTTGCCACAGTCATCTTAAAGGAAAAATAGCCAAAACTACGAAAGACCTCAGGGGTCATCTTGCCCTTTTTTCTATTATAGATAGATCCTTTCAGCAGTCTGGTGAAGCCACTGGACCCTTTTTCAGACTAATCTTTGTTGTTTCCATTGATAAAGAAAGGAAATGCTAAATTCCAGTTGGAGGTTAGTAAAAATAAAGATTTATTTTTTTCCCATCCGATTTTAGGAACCCTCTGAAATCTATCAGTGTGAACCCCCAAAACTTGTGACCTAGCTAAACTTCACTCCTTTAACCAGTGAAACAGCTGATATACAGGCAGGTTAAAGAACTTTTCTATGGTCGCACACCTCCTCCAGTCCAGAGCCAGAGTAAGAAGTCAACTCTCCCATTTTCCAGTCCAGAACTTTTTCTATTAGGCATGTTACTCACAGATACATTTTTAGGTGAGCAGGTGGCCCCTTCAGTTTTGGAAGAATTGCTTTTTTCCCTACTTCAAAGGAAAGCAATGCCTCATAAATACCTCCAAGTTTGAAACCTCCTTTCTTTGGTCTGTTCCTGGAGACAGAGTCACCTGACCTCCACTCTCCAGCCTGGCTGCTTTGGAACAGGGATCTTTCCCCAACCAGCCTTGGCTTCTTTCCTGCCTACAGTAAAATCAGCAGGTCTCTTAAACTGCACATTTACATTTGCTCCCAAACCATCTCCTAGAAGGGTCAGAGGCCATGGCCTGTGGATGTTTCTCAGGATAGAGCCATCAGTGTTAAATTATACTTGTCCTATTTGGCTAGTAAAAGAAGGGGAAAATGAAAACAGGAAGGTGCCAAAGTGTCTGTTGCTAAGACACAGCCCTAGGGCAGCAGTACTGTAGACACCAACGTGTCAGACCGGTTGGACATCCACGATGCCTCTCTGTGGTGGGAAAGGTATCTCAGTATTCATCATCATAAAGCATGCCTGTGAGTGCTTTGAAATTGTTCTAAGATTCTTAAGAGGAGGAACCAGTTTCTGATTCCTCCTCCTTCCCATCTCACAATAACACCTGGGAACTTTCACAAGCCTTTAAGTGAGAGGACAGCCAAGGGGCTCTCATTGAAACTGTCAGTGTCTAAATTAGGAGAAGCATATATACTGGTACTTAGCTATTGGTTAGAGAAGCCGAGGGCTTGGGGCTGAATGATGATGGAGGCATGGAGCCACTGAATTCTAGGTAAGGGCTATGCCAGAGAACTCACATTCCAAGGGCTCTTGGGCTTGAGCATAGATGAGGAGAAATGACTTGAGCATGGATGAAGAGAAATAGCTTCAGATAATACCAGTCTGATGGTCCAGACCAGAAACTTGAAGATAACCTGGGGGCTTCACCTATGGAACATGGGGAGATGTTACATTTAAGTAGGACATAAACCCGTTGAGGGCAGGAGCTGTTAGATCTTGTTTTTCTGTCCCTAGTGATGAGCAAAGAACTTTGAACATTGCAAGGGCTTAGTAAATGTTTGTTGAAATGAATCTAAATGAGTGAAGTCATGGCCCAGCAGAAAGGGTGTTAAATTTGAAGCCAGTGGACCAGGACTGGATCTTGGCTTTCACCAAGAGCCTCAGTTTCCTCATTCAAAAACTAGATGGCCTGTATATGTTGTCTCCACAGATAAAATGCAAGAACGTGACTTTTCAGCCATAATTCATATTGCATGGAATATCCTTAAGGGATTAATTATGTCTTTTGTAGCTCCAGTGCTTAGAACAGTGGCTGGCCCTTAGTAGGGTGCTTAATAAATGCTCTTTGCCTGACTGACTGGGATAACTGCGCATGTGACTCAATAGAATGTCAATGCCTCTCTCTCCAATCTTGTGACATTTTACTTAGAACAGATTCCTTCCAATTGAGGACTGTTTCATTTTTGTTTGTGTATTTGTAGTGCCTGGCACAGTTCCTGGTACCTAGGAGGGGTTTATTAATGCTTGTTCATTAATTGATAGATCCTATGAAGGCTTGAGTCCAGTGGGTAAAAGAGAGAATGATAGAGCACCTGAATTGGAGGGAAGAATATCAGGCTAACTTAGCTGTGAAGACCCCTATTCATGCAAAGAAAGACGTCGAGCAGAATCCTGGTCTTTATGAGAAGTTGTACTTTCTCCAACCCCCACCCAAAAAAGTCTCATGCTTGAATGGAACAGAGCATACTGCTGTCTCAAGTGGGGGTGGGGGTGGGATGGGGCGTGCATAGCAATCTAATATTTTGACGTATCAATTCGAGAGCTTGTTTCTGTACTCCAAAAATGGTTAGTGTCTGACTACTCTGTTTGGGTTGAGTCATATTTCTTAGGTAGAAGTACTGTTGTTTTAGAGGGAAAATTTTAAAACTTTAATTAAGGTAGTCATAAAACTTTTCCATAGAAAAGGTGTTGCCTAACTGCAAGGTGACATAATTATTAAAGGGCTATTATTAATTTACCATTATGAATTTTTTCATATACATAGGAAAAATGAATCCATCATTGAATCAGCTCCTTATGCCTTTCTTAGAGGCATGAGACATAGGCGTAGCAATAATGCTAGGGTTATATTTGTATAATGACTCTGTAATTGTTATATTGTGTGCTTTTTTTCTTCTTTGGGTTCTGGAAATAGTTTAAACAAATCCAATAATAAAATGGGCTAGTAGCAATACAACTGCCTTCCCCCCACCATTCCCCATCCCTGTCTTTGAGGGCTCTTAACCAGACATGTCCTCGACTCCTCATCTGAACATCTTATACTTGGCATCTAAGATGAAGAAGAATCAGGCTCCTTGACACAATTGGACAGAAGCTCTGATGAGGGTGAAAAATACATAAAAGGGCATTGAGCTGCATTTTATCCCTTGAGCTCCTAATCTCTCTCCAAGAAAAGTATGTGTAAATAGTTTGCCTTGACAATCCCTACCTTGTTGCCAGAGATAAATTTATTTAACCATCTTCCACAGTTGAATACTTTTGAGGACGGATTCGTAAATGCCCTTGGTTCATTTGGATTTAAAATCCATCCACCTGTCTTTCTTAAGCCCCAGATCAGTGGAACACAGGTTGTTCAGTGAGAACTAAAAAACAAAATGTGGTATTACTTAGAGAGTAGGGCATAAGAGCCCATATAAAAGAGACTTGGAGATAAGAAATGTTTGGAGAAAAGCTAACTGACTTTAAAGATATTAGAATCAATGACATGCATGTGTGAGATCAGAAGTGCCTCAGAGTTATGCAGACCCTTCCCCTGTACACACCCTGGGAAGGAATCTCATGTAACCTCTGGAGGTTGCTTCTAACCCTGTGGTTCAAACATAATTTCTTCAGTTCTTGTCCAGTTCTGTGTGAGGTTCCTTTTAAAACACTAAATGGCAGGCAGGCCAAAAAGAAGTGTCCTGGTGGCAGGTTTTGAAATTTATTTCATGTGAACCCTTTCAGTTCCTTTAATACTATAGTTAAAGAGTCCCTCTGACACAAAGATGATTGATTGTTGGCCAAAGTAACCAATGGACTGTGTAAAGTGAATGAGGAATAGGGACTGGATATGCAATTTTACTGGTGTAGGGGACTCTTGGGTGAGGAAACTCTCTCTACCGATGGAGGTTAGCCTTTTTTTTTTTTTTTTTCCAATTTATTGTCTTAGAGTTGCCCTGGGCCATGGACAGGTTAAGTCAGTCACTGAGACACACACAGCCAGTATGTATCAGGAGGAGGACTTGAATCTAGGTCTTCCTGGATTCCAGCCTGGCTCCTTGGCTGCCTACATAGACGTGCTGCCTCCTGTACTTTTCAAACTTTAATGTGTTAAATACATGTGTGATGTTGCTGCTGTTGCAGTTATCATTAATATTACTGACTAGCACATGTTTGTTCAGCTCATGCTATTTGCAAAGCATGACACTGGGTGCTAGGGTTGCAAAGGCAAAAACTGAAGAGTCCCTGCCCTCAAGAGGCTTACTGTCAACTGAGGAAATGCAATATATACTCAAAGAAACATCATAGAATTCCCTGGGGAAGAAGAGAGTGCTAAATACTCTGAGGAAGGTGAAAGACTCCACAGAGTCTTTCAAGTTTAGCCTTGAAGGAAGACAAGGATTTGGAGAGGTGGGGATGAGTAAGGAAGGCATTCTGCTCATGAGAGATGGCTACCAAAAATGAAAAAAGGTGGAAAATTGAGTAGTTTGATGGAATGGCTAAGATTGAAAGGGAGAGTCCATGAAGGGGAGTTGTAGGATAACAATTAATTGGTCAATCAACAAGCATTTAGTAAGTATTAACTGTGCCCCAGGGCCTGTACTGAGCCCTGGGGTATGGAGAAAATGAGTCTGCCAAGGCAGGTGAGAGCCAAATTGTAGAAAGCTTTAAATACAAGACTGAAAAATGATTTTTTTTTTTCTTTTGGTAGTGTGAATTACCTCTGTAGGTTTTGTTTGTTGATTTGTTGGTTTTTAAGCAAGAGAGAGACCTGGTCAGACTTGTATCTTAGGGAAGATTGTTTTGACAGCTTCTTGAAGGGGAAACTAGAGAGGATTGTCAATTAAAAGGCTATGACAGTAGTCCGGAGAGACAATGAAGGCCTGAACTTCATGGGTAGCTTGGGAATGAAGAAAAAGGAATGGACAAGATTGGTGTCATAGAGGTAGAATCACCAGGGCCTGATAACACATCAGATTGTAGTTGTGGTTTGTCCTTGGTTCTCGAAGAGGACTGTGACATCAGGAAGATAATGCCATGACTTGCAAGTAAATTGGATTTAAGTGAGGGAGGGCTGTGCAAAATCACCAGCGTCACTCAGAGCCATTTGGGTCCAGTGGCTAGATATAGATCAGGACAACTAGAGATGGCTCACTTCTTAAACAGTCCGAAACCTATCACATATATCATTTTGGATGACTGAGAGTATGGAAGAGCCCTCAATAGCAAAAGGGAAATTGAATAATATGAGGGGCTATTGTGCAAAAGAGGAATTACACTGGTTCTGCATGGTACCAGAGCGTGACAGAAGGAGGGAGAGGCATATTTTGATGTATTGTGAGGGAAGAGTGCTTAAGACCCAGAGCAATCTGAAAGTAGAATGGACTTCCTTGGTAGGGAATTGGGCTCACATCTTCTGGATGGGAAATTATCATGCAGGTGCAGGTTGCCTAGAATGGCCTGTGAGATCCCTTGTAAGTCAGAAATTCTATGATTCAGTGTAAAGATATTTATTGCATAAAGTTTCATGGTGACAGAGAAGGTTTTGTTTGTCTAAGACCACTATTTGAGGCTTGACTATAAAAAACTTAAAAAAAAAAACTGTAGAAGTTAAGCTACGTCCAAGCAGACTTTTTTTTGGCTTTTGGCTTTGTATTCCCAATGTCTAACACAGTTCCTGACACAGAGTAGGTGTTTAATCAGCTCCTGTTAATAAAATTAATTATTTTGCATGGTTAACTAGTAAACGTTTAGGATTTTTTTTTTTGTATTTTTGTATCTATCAAAGAAGTCTTTATTGATCATTATTTTTGCTCTGGACTGTCTTATACACTGGTAGAAATTAAAGAGATATAAGACAGACAATTAACTGGGAGTTGCCCTTCTTTGTACGCATAGAAGACTAATGCATATGAAACAATTATTCTATTATTACTCTTATGATTATTATTATTGAACTTAGACCATTGTAATTTATTTTGTTATTCTTTATTTTATCAACATCATTATTACGAATAAACGTTTGAGTAATTAAATGCTCCATTTTGTAGTGCAAGCCTTAAGTGCTGGGAATGTTAGAGAAGGTGAATCGATATTGTTAAGACTGGACAAGTTAAGAACAGCACCATGGTGGACATTTGATTTAAGCTGGGCTTTGAAAAATGGAAAAGATTGGAATCAGAATGGAAGTAGAACTTCTATAATGGCTTCAGTGGGCAAGGGGACACATTGAGGAAACAGAGCCGGAGGAGCATTTCATGGAATGATAGGAAATAAAAAATTGGGATGATGATGTTTGAGTGGTGAGAGTTTCCATATTAGTAATTGTCTCTAAAAATAAGATGGCAGGTTTTGACCAGTCTTTCTCTCTCTCTCTCTCTCTCTCTCTCCCTCTCTCTCTCTCTCTCTCTCTCTCTCTCTTTCTCTCTCTCTCTCTCTCTCCCCTCTCTCTCCCTCTTTCTCTGTGTGTATATATATATATATATATATATATATATATATATATATATTATATATATCCTTATGGCTCTCATTTTCTTCTGTTTCCCCCCCACATGTTATTGATTTTTTTTAACATGGTGTATATTTTATTAATTTCATTTTACTTTCTTCTCTCTTCAGTTCTTTCCATTTTCCATATTTCTTTGTCATTTTTTATAGTTGTGATTTCTGTTATTGATGCACTATGCTTTTTTCAGCTCTTCCCCACTCTTCTTTGGCTGTATAGGTTATTTCCAGTGTGTGTGTGTGTGTGTGTGTGTGCGCGCACGTGTGTGCATGTGCATTTTGTTCCTATAAGAGATAAATGTGTGGTGGGTATTTTTCTACAGATAATTTTTCTTCCCTTTAATAGCATCCTTTGGGAATAATGCTAGTAGTGAGATCACTGAGTCAAAGGGTTTGGATAGTTCTGTAGCTCTTAATGTGTATTTTCATAATGCCTTTCAAGAAGAATGCACCAATTAGTTGGATAGCTATACAGGGAAAAGTACTTCTGTTGCATTATAAATGAATCATACTTCACAAACAGAGGCCTAGAACTAGTGTATTTATTTTTGAACTCTGTATTGATTCTTATCAGTCTTTCAGTTACCAAATCTCATAGCTTCTATAGTTTCCATCTACCCTGCCTGTATGAAAGCTCTCTCTCCTTATGTCTGCCTCTTAAATCCCTAACTTTCCTGAAGACTCAGTTCAGATCCTCTTTTCTATGGGTATCCTTTCTCAGCCCTCCAGCTGTTATGACTTTCACCTCTAGGGTCACCTTCCATTTCATCTATATTTTGTTTGTGTATATTTATATGCATGTTGTCTCCTACATTAGAATGGATGCTCTGTGATATATTCCCAGTGCTTAACATAGTTCTTACCGCGTGGTATGCACTTGTTATAGATCGGTTGATTGATTGTCATTTGGCAGACTTGTTTCACACTCTTCCCCAGCAATTATTCTCTCTTGCACCCAAAATGATCTACTTACTGTTCCCGACACTTAGCTTTCTATCACCTGCCTCAGTAACTGTGTATAGACTCTTGTTTCCTGTGACTGGAGTACCACCCTTCCTGGTCTTTGCCTCTTTGAACCCCTATCTTTCTCCAGAACTAAGCTTAAGTACTAACTCCTACAAATATAAGTGTTTCCTGATGGTACACTGAAAGCTTACACTCTTCTTCTCCCTGAAATTATTATATGCATAGCTAATGAAGGACCCAGCACATGGTACCTGCTTGATGTTGTTTGTTGACTGATTAATGAGCGTTTAGACAGTGTATCCTTACCCTACCCCCCCCAGGAGAAATAAGCTCTTGGAAGACTCTTGTCATTTGTCTGAGTATTCCCAATACTTACACAGTCCTTGGCAACTAGTCAACACTTAGCAAAGACTTTTTGGATTGGACTGGTTTGGATTGATAGGATATATATTGAGAAAACAAAAAAAAAATTGAGGAATTCAGAAGAAATAAAAAGAAACTGCTTAAGAAGGAAAATAGACACATGTTTTCCATCTCAAGATTCCTGGTATCTGAAATATGAACTTTTGAGTAATGGGTGGCTGACAAGTTTATTGTATACGACATAACTAAATATGTTTCTCTATTGATTCCTATCAGATTTTGAAAGGATGGCTTAGATTTACTCTGAGTAAGAGAGAAATTGATTGAGTTCCTTTGGTCACTTTTGAGGGTCAGCCATGATTACAAGGTGCATATCATGGTGTTAGTAGTATTTATTCAACATTATGCATCTCCTACAGAATCCTCTGAGATCAGTAAAGATGATTCTGCCTTCTCAGCTTTTTTTTCCTTCTTAGTTGAGTAGGAATTTAAAAACAAAACTGTAGGACTAATAGCTGAAATGTGGTCATTGGAGAGACTGATTTTTGGCTCAATTTTGTTTCCAAGTTGACTCTTTTATTCTGATATAATATTAGTCTCTAGGCTGTGAAATTCAAAGGGTCACTTTTTTATATTTTTGCCTGTGACCTTTTCCCCATTTGTGTGTATTCTTTTTCTTTCCGTGTTCTAGATTTCTTTTAGCATTTTTCTTTTCCTTCTTGTACATTAAAAAACTGGCCAGTGGTTGTGCTGAAAGTCAATGAGATGGGTTATTAAATTACCATAATATATTTATGAAAATCACCTCACACACAGAGATGGGGGTTATTGCCTAAATCCATGAGGTTTTCCTTTACAGTTCTTCAATGGTCATTTCCTGCAATTTATTCACATCAACTGTGTTCCTTTCCATCATCATTTGGTTCATTTGCAACCAAACCTCTTTTGAAATTGTGGTTTTCCATGTCTTGCAGTCATGGATGGATAGAAGAAGGGAAGGGATGGAGGAAAGAAGAAGGAGAGGAAGGAAGAGAGGAAGGAAAGAAGGAAATGAGGTAGGGAAGCAGGAAGGGACAGAGGAAAGGAGGGAAGAAGGAAGGAAGGGAGAGAGGAAGGAGGTAGGAAATAAGGAAGCAACTCTTAAGTGCGTCCCTCATATGTGTCAGCACTAAGATATGCACTGTACAATTGGTATCTCCTTTCACCCTCACAACAACCCTGGGTGGCAGGTACTATTATTATTCATGTTTAATAGTTGAGGACACTGAGGCAGACAGATATTGAGTTACTTGCCCAGGGTCACACAGCCAGTAATGTCTGAGCTCCTATTTGAACTCAGTTCTTGCCAATTTCAGTTCAGCATGTTCTATCCACTGTTCCCCCAGATGCCTCAGGAGAGCATCACTAGCAGAAATGTAAATGAAGAATATAATGGTAATGTGATAGAGCTCAAGATCTGTGAAGGACTAGAGGGAAGTATGTAGCTGGTCAAGTAGGGATAAGTGGCCTGGTTTGTTTGCTTTGGGGAGGATGGATGGCAGTTTGCCACAGAGATTAGGGAGATCATGCTATGCTATGGTACAAAATTCCCTAAGTAACCTCTGCCAACACACCAGTCTCCAAATGGCTCTTTTTCAGGCTAGTGACCACCCTGACTGGGAACCAAACCAAGAAATAAAGGAGATGTGAAGGGTAACAACAGCTTCTCCTAGGAATCTTGGAAAAATTATGGCTGCTCTTCTGCCTTGGAGCATGCTCTCTTGCATCAGGAAATCTTTCCTTCCCTTCTTGTCTTGTCAGAAACATAATGGGATTACTCTTCCCATGCTTGCTGTCGGAAACAGAGCTGGTCTTAGACTGAACTATGAGATACATGGATAGGTAACTAGATGATAGATGGATACATAGATTAAAAAAGGTTATTAAGTACTTGCTGTGTTCCAGACACTGTGATAATTGCTAATGATACAGAAACAATAAAGTAAAACACTAACTTCCCTCAATGAATTTACCTTGTAATGGAGAGGCAAAACAACACATAAAGAAGAGAGGTAATTAAGGGGAAGAGAGGTTGAGTGAGGAGAAGAAGCTTGGAGAGTTGAGTCAGGAGTGAAATGATCATGGCTGGGGCCCTTACTAATGACGGAAACAGTCTAGGTGAAAGAGTCACCATTCAGCAGAGCTGGACCTCAGGGTGGAGGTTTCTCCAGGCTTACAAAGTAGCTGACAAAAAGGAAGAGTCTGCAGAGTTCAGTCATAAGCAAAGCTTTCAAACAATTTCCTTTTCCCCATCTGGCTTTCACTTTTTGAAACAATATTTTAGTCAAATTGGAAAAAGTCCAGATGAATGTCATTAGAATGGTGAGAAGACTGAAGAATAGGTCTTAGGAGAATTACTAGAAAGATCTGGAAATGTTTAGCCCAAAGAAAAGAGGACATGAGCTCCTTATCTGTCCATAAATCTCTTTGATAGTTGTTGTACCACTAGTAATATGTCACAACCATCCACACGCCTTTCCGTTGCTCATAAGATGGCCTGAAAATGTAATTTTTCAGAAACAGTCATGTGATATCAGTGAAAGAACATTATTTAAAGTATGAGGCTTAGGGGAGTGATAGAATGACCACAAGGCACTCCTTGAAATGATTTCCCCAGAGCAATAAGGTCCATCATCCTCTTCCACTATTATTCTTCATTGCCCATCATGGATGTCTGTCCAAGAGATATGCACCAAAGGAGCAGCTCTTTGGATATTCTGTCCCATTGAATATTATAGTCCGGATAATATACATTCTTAATTCATTTACTTTTTCTTATGCTGTAGAACTCTTATGGAAGATTATGGGTCTCATGTAGGAGGCTCTGAAATTTCTGGGCCTTCAGATAGTTAAAACAGTATGATTAGAGATCAGGAGAAGCTGAAGGACCTCATCATCCATAGGGAATCCCTCTTCAATTTGGACTCAAGGCGGGATGCCTTCCTCATCAGCAACAAATTATTTTGGCTAGTTTAATCCAATAATCCGAACTGTCATTTCAGCATTCTCTCTACTATTGTGTCTTTCAAGGAATTTTGTGTGATTTTTAACATATCAATGGGAGATATCTAGTTGAAAGAAAACCTTTAGAATGGTATTTTACTCTACTGCATCAAATGCTTAAAAAAAAAAAGTCAGCACATTATTGGCCAATGGAATATTGCATTCTCTGTACCCTTCAGACAGTCCTAAGATTATCATAAAGATGTGGTCTACCAAAGGATATTCTTTGCAAAAAGCTACCTTTGTCCTTCTCAAAATATTGATATGTGTAGATTATTTTCATAAAGTTGTGTGTGTTGTTTATCTGTCATCTAGACATCTATCTAACTAGCCATCTATCATCAATCTACGTTTACTTTGTTATTTTGTTTCAGAATTATGATTTCATAAGTTTAGGGAATTTGCTGCGGAAAAGACTTCTCTTGATTCCGCACAGCAACTTGTCTCTATCCCATCATCTTACTGAGTTGCCTGTGGTATGGAGAGGTTGTGACTCATGATTTCCATAGCTTATATGGATCAAAGACAGGACTGGAACCCCTGCCCTCTATTCACTATGCCATAGTGTATTGAAAGGCTTCAGAGATAGGAAAGTAGCATGTAGGGTATTTAGAGTCATGACTGGGGTTGGGGAGTAAGGAGTTTTTCTCCCAATATTTGGGATAGATCACCCTTTCTCCCCCACAACTGAACCTGGAATCAGACTGCCTACCCCTAAGCCCCTCTCTTCTCTTCCTCTTTTACACTGATTTTTCCTAATCACATTTTCAGCTCTACTCTCCTCATACCTCGCTCTCTCCAGTCTTTTTACACCTCTGTCCTCTTTGTTAATTTCCCCTTCATTCTAGACCTCTTCCTCTCACATTTCTTTGACTTTTTAGTGCATTGGAACCTAGCTTTCTCCTGAAGACATTGCATCTCTTGTCACCCTTACTCAGGCAACTTCTTTTTCTCATATCTCTTGACGGAGAAGACTAAGAGAGGAGTTGGCATTTTCCATGATTCCTAATGCTATTTTAGACCCTCTCTTGCCACTTTTAATCAGCAACCATCTCTTCTTTAAAATTCACTTCATCCAGCCTAGATCCTTCTTGTTGTTGTCACCTATTGACCTCCAGCTCACCATTCCTTCTCACTGATACATTCTGTACCTGAATCGAAATTTTCTCCTCTCTCGCCCCTGCCCCACTTCAACTCTCCTGGCCTCCAAGTTCCACCATTTCTTCACCCCCAGGATGTCTTCCTCTTTGACTATCTCCTCAACTTTTGGTTTCAATCATTCCTTAAAAATTCCTTGCCCCAGTTCACCAGATTCCTAGGTTATGGCTCTGGAGTCAGTTGTGGTTACTGTTTTTTTGCTTTTCTTTTCTCATTGGTAATGCACTATTTGCCCCCCAAGTATTGGTATCTTCCCCCTTTTAGATATCATTGAGGATCATTCTTCATTCTTGTGTGGCCTCCAGCATAGACGTTCTCTCCACTTCCTTGATCTAGTCTACTTTCTCTTATAGTCTTTGTTATTTCTATTTTTTTTTTTATTTAACACATTGGGGACTATAATTTTTAGGGTGTAGATATGATAACTCTACTCTCATTGATGGGAATATTTTATTATAATAATTTTGACAAATCATTTCCATTTTCAGCCTATTTTATATTTTTTGGTGCTATTTTCTAGGTCTATAGGATTTTTCCTAAAATAGAAAGGGGAAAGGATCAATTTCTTTTGTATATATATTATTTTTTTTAGTTAGAGACAAACAGCTCTCTAAGCCAGTAATTTCGTGGTAAATTAATATCTACTCTAGAAAAGGAAATGAGATCTTATGCACAAACTTATATATATGCAAATAATATTTATTAAGGATATTATTTACAGCTGACTAATGTTAGGAACACTGGAGAAGGAGATGCTACAAATTTGGGGGTCTGTGACCCAGAGTAAGGCTCCAATAGGAGTCTGGTACCCTGGGTTTTAGATTAGTTTGTGGAGGAGGGGCGTGATAACCAGGAGGATGGGTGATAACTGGGGACAGCTTTCCAACTTTTCCCTTTTTTACAGAAAGTTCATTTATATTACACATTTGAATCAATATTTCTCAATTGCCAGGAATTTTAGAGCAGTGATTGGTGGTGAAGCAAGGCATTATCTGTTATTTATGTTTCCAGATTTATGCTTTGGAATCTTTGAGTACTTTAATTGGTTGAGGGGATTAAGGAGGGAGAAAAGGAAACCTAAATTTGATCATGATCTGAATTTCTTTTTAACTGTTAACTTCCTTGAACCACTTTGAAAAGTATAAAGCATCGTATACGTGTAGTAATTCACTAATATTAATTCATTGTTTTTGGCTAATACTTCATATTGTAGGACACAGTAACTTGCTGGTAGAAGTTTAACAATCAGTCCCCCTAAAAATGTCCCTATGACATACTTTTCAGTTTTATCTTCATTAATATTTCCTCAATCATTTTCTTAAATCTAGACAAATTTTTAGCATTTGACAATTTCTTAAATTCTCACACTAAAAATTTAACACTTGGCTCTTGAGAAATGTTTAGAGCTGGTTCTAGCATACCCTTGGATGCACTGCCACTGTGAGATAGACCTGCAGATAGTTACAAATGGCTGTGTCTGTATGCATTTACTAGCAAGCAATGTCAATTCCTTGAAATTCACAAAGGAAGGATGGCTCTTGGAGTATATAACTACTTAAATAGCCGCCATATCTGTACAGACTTTATGGAAGAGTTATAGTAATCACAAACCAGACCATGGAATGAATTCTGACAGATAAGGTTTAATTGGTCTGGCAATGAGGTTCATTTCAAAGTTCGTCCTTTAATTGTTATCAAGATAATCTAGCTGAATTTGGTTTCTCACCAAGCATTTTGTAAATTCCCCACCCCCCACTACCAATTCTCAGTTTTATGAGACAATGCTCTTCATAATCTTCTACCTTCTTCCTCTGTAAGTGTTTATAAAATATTTTATACTTCTACAATGGCAGGAAGATAAAGGATTTGCTGGCTGAGATGCATTTTATGTTTTTTATCTCTACATTTTGCAACTACATTTGCAACTTATAAGTTTAACTGGCTTAGGAAATGGTAACTGCCTAGGTCAATGTCTATTTCTTTATCCAATGTTTGAGTGTAAATAGCTTCTTTTAAATACATGAGGTTGGAATTATTTTAATTTCATACTTTAATTTCCTATTTTCATACTTTAATTTCATATTTTCTTTCCATTTTAAAAATTCTTTCTTCTTATGTGGAATTAATCTTGATTTTTGCTCTGACAAGTAGGATTTGAGGAGGATGATTTTATCATAGGCTGCACTTTGCCCAAAACCCAGTGTTTATGAATATGAATGTGACCTATAATCATACTTATGGACCATAAGTTTTAAAGCAACCTCACAAAGAGGGGAGCCAGGTGGTGCAGTGGATAGAGTCCTAGGGCAGGATTAGGAAGACTCATCTTCCTGAGTTCAAATCTGGTCTTAGGCACTTACTGGCTGTGTTATGTGATCCTGGGCAAGTCACTTAACTCTGTTTACCTCAGTTTCCTCATCTGTAAAATGAGCTAGAGAAGGAAATGGCAAACCACTTCAGTATTCTTGCCAAGAAAACCCCAAATAGGGATACATAGAGTCAGATATGACTGAAACAACTAAACAACAACAGAACCTCACAGATCATCTAATACAACCCCTTCATTTTGCAAATGAGGAAACTGAAAACCACTGAGGTAAAGGTATGCAAGAGATAAGGATTAGGGGCTCCTCATCTTATAGATGAGGAAACTGACCCTCAACCTTTCTCAGCATCAGTTTCTTTATCTGTAAAATGGGGATAACTATAGCACCTACTTCACAGCATCAAATGAGGTGATAGCTCTAAAGTACTTTATAAGCCTCAAAGTACTATATAAATGTTAGTAATTAAGAACTAAGAAATCCAGATACACAATGACTACAATAATGTAAATAGAAAGATCAGCAATGACAAAGTAATCTGAAATAAATGTTGCAAAATTACAAAGAACTAGTATGGCCCCAAATAAGCGAAACAAAAAAGATATTTCCCCTTATTCCTCCCAATAGGTGGGGAAGGAGGGAGAGTTCATCGGTAGGAAACATTGCACACATTATCAGATTTTGTTTTCCTTTCTTTATCTTTTATTTTGTCTTTAATTTTTAAAAATTCATTTTTCTAAGGGATGGGAAGGGTTAAGCATTTATACAGCACCTACTATAGGCCAGGCACTGTGTTAAGTGCTTTTATAAATATTATCCCATTTGATAACTGAGATGGAGGGGAAGGAGGGATTTAGGAGGAAATATAACTGATATAAAAACAAAAGATATCAATAAAAATATTTTAAAATAAAGGTTAAACATTAGCCATTATTCTTATTTCCTCAGATTATCTGTTTATGAGAAAAAAAGTAGAATCTGGAATGCAACCCTCTACACACACCACACACACACACACACACACACACACACACACACACACACACACACTGCATTAGAATCCCAAAGAATGATGGTGATTATTTTTCCTGAGGGGAGAGTCTAGGCAGAGATGAATTGAAATAGAGAAAAAGGTAGATGAGAGGGGTGGGGCCTATCTCCACCTACCATCTGCATTCTTGTCTGTATCTAATGAAAGCACATTATGTTATAACCATTGCCCTTTTTAACAAAAGGTCAAATTCTAAAATGCCCCACAAATTCCAGAACTCTATCACCTGCTCCTGTGCATATCATTTTCCTGAAAAGAGAATGGAGGTGACATTGTTCCTTTTTTTTTTTTTTAACCCTGTCTCAGCGATTGGAAAAGCTGGTAGATATTCTGCAATGCTTTCTGGGCCAAGTATAGAAAAGGATGATTCTTTGCCTTTGTTCTAAGACTAACTCTTTTCTACCAAAGCTGCCATGAATAGGTTGGTTTGTACACACACAGGTGCTGTTTCTTGGAAAAGTCTTGAATTATATGGTCCCACCTATCTTATCATCCTGATGATATAGGGATCATTCTTATATTGCCGGCACTTTTATTGAATGCAGTAAAGCTCTGGAGTGCTTTGGGGGTAAATGTGTTCTCCTAAATTCCTGATAGGTTTGACCATTTGCCTTCTCTCAAAAGTCATAGGTGGCTATAGACTGATGGAAAGGAATGTAAATTCACCTCCCTGAAATGGACCGTTAGGAAACTTGGTAAACAGTCATTGCTTTATGGATGCTAGAATTGTTGTTTTTTTTCCTCTTCAGTGTTCCTGACTTAACAAGTCACATGTAAAAGCTGTCAACTCCTTTATATTATACATAAACATAATAAAAAATGTTACACCACATAACTTTGACTTAGCCGATAATTCCAGGCTTAGCCTAAGGCTCTGAGATGAAAATTATTCCTGTTACACTTTTTAATTACACCATAAACTTCGTGAAATAGCTATTGATCTTCAGAATCTGGCGTGAGTAAAGTTTTTTTTTTTCCTTCTTGTTACACAGGCAGTAAAGACTGAGAACTGTGGGTTTCAGAAAACTTTGAAGGCGCAGCAGCCAGGCCCTAAAGTCCCTTTAGCCTTTTAGTTACTCAGATGTTTGCTTGCCAAAAAAGTGCCTTATAATTAAAAATTATTTATGGACATTTCAGCCTTCCAGATAGTAGAAACACCTTTGAGATGACGCTAATGCTAACCCTTGATGTTTCTTAAAGTTTCGATACTAAGAAAAAAGGGGACCTGGATGTCTTCCCTTTGGTGTTTGGCCCGAGGAGACTGGTCATTTCACAGGCTTAGGGCCCAGAAGAAGAAATTCAACCTTTCCTTTTTGAGTTTCACCAGACAAAAGTCCCTTGGCCTTTATAGGTCATGGGTGGTTTGTACACTTTGCAAGAGGCAAGCGGAGGCCACTGTCTGAGCTCTAAGGGACTTGTGAGGCCAAATCATTCAAGAGTTCTTAACCTTGAGTCCATGGAGCCCCAAGGGTTTCCATGTGGATTTCACTGGGTCCATGACTTTGGAAATGAAAAAAAAAAATTACATCTTTATTTCTACTAACCTGTTAGTGAAATTGACTATTTTCTTCAGTTATTTTAAATTCTTCTGAAAAGGGCTCCATATGGGCTTTACTATATGGCCAAAGGGGTGAAGGAAACAGAAAAGTTTTAGTCTGACTGAACAAGAATCCTCTCTCCAACATAGCCAACAAGTGGTCATACAGCCTTTTATAGAAGACATCCAGTGAGGGGACCCCACTATTTCACAAAGCAGGGCATTCTACTTTGGGGTGACTGAATTTGTTTGGCAGGTTTTTAGTTATATGTCTCTTTGCAACTTTTACTAATTGTTTAGAGTTCTGCCTTCTGGGGCCAAGAAAGACAATTCTAATGTCCTTTCCCATAATCCTTCACATGCATGTCTTTGAAGACAGCTATCTTAAGCCCCCCAAAAAATTTTATTTCACAGGTTTGAGGCCCAGAAGAAATTCAGTCTTTCTGTTTTGAACTTTGCCAAAGCTGAACGCTTTTCTCTGTGGCAAACAGTCCCGGTTTCTTCAATTGATTTTCATGTGGCAAAATCTCATGTCCCTGCACCAACCTAATGACTCTCTTCTATCCACCCTGCAGATTGACTGTGTCCTTCCTAAAATATGGCCCCTAGAACAGAAAATCATGAACCAGGTAGTGTCTGAACAGGGCTAAGACGAATACCACTAACACCTTCCATGCCCCAAATCTGGATATTATATTCTCTTAACAAAACATAAGCTACCTTTAGATTTTTATTTGAAGGGAGAGAGGGAGGAGGTTCATACCATGTAAATCATATTGAAATTACAGTCCCTTTTGTTAAAGAGGTAGTTTCCAGGTAAAATGACATCTAGCCATGCATCTCCCATCCTGTGGTTGTGAAGCTGGTGTTTTGAATCCAAGTCAGACTTTATATTTTACAAGAGATATCATATATTTAAAATATATAATATTATGTAAATATATTCATATTTATCTCATTAAATGGTAGCTTATTGGATTCGTTCCAATATTTTAGCGTGTCAAGATAATTTTCAATCTTTACACTGCCATCCAAGGACATTAGCTAGCCTTCCTAGCTTTGTGCGATCTGCAAATCCAATAGCAACCATTTGTGTGTAGATCCCAATTACTACTAATATTTAATAGCATAAGGAAAAGGATAGAGATCTGGGGCACTTTGATGGGTATCACTTTCCAAAATTACATCACAACATTAGTGTTTTTCCTGGGTCTGACCATCAACCACTTCCAAATATACCTCTCTTGTATCAAGGTTTTACCTCTCTACCTTTTCTACAAGCACAACATGAGAAACTTTGCCAAATGTTTGCTAGAATCTAGCAAATATTGATGTTAAAGTCTAGTGACTGTCTAATAAAGGAAACTTCCCAAGGCTGTTGTAAGGATCAAATGAGATAATAATTGTAATATACTTAGCATAGTGTCTGGCACATAGCTAGTCTTATATAAATGTTTATTATTATTATTATTATCATTATTATTATTACCGTTACTTACTACTGATGAAGCATGGAGGTTCTTTGTGATTACTACTCCCTTTTCCAGATGTGAATTAATCATCCTTCTAATATAACGCTCTAGAATGTTGTCATGAGTTGAACTCAAGATGACTTGTTTATAATTTGCAGACTATTTTCTTATCTTTTTTGAAAGTGAAGACACTTGTTCTCCAACTCTACAGTACCTATCCTGTTTTTCATCGTCTTTCAAAGATCTTTTACAGTGACTGAGTAATCACATCTGCTAGTGCTAACAGAGCTCTGGCAAATAGTTCAGCTTGTCTCGGTGACTTGTAAAATTAAGTAGGTGAGAGTTCTGTTATTATCTCCCTATTCATCTCATCTCAGTGTGTTAGGGGTTGAATATCTTACTGTCAGCTTTTATGTTTTGTTTTGTGTGTGTTTTGTTTTTTCCCTGAAGAGCCAGGCTTTCTTCCAGGACATTTCCAAACCACACAGCCAAATGTGTGTCCTTCTCCTCTGCTATAAGCCTCTGCTTTTCTCTGTTATCTTCATCCATTAGAATGTGAGATCCTTGAGGTCAAGAACTATCTTGATTTCTTATATTGATATGCCTAACATTTAGCATGGTGACTTGAACATTGTTGGTGCTTAATAAATGCTTTGTCATTCATTCATTTCTTCATTCATTCATTCATTGATGTTCATTGAGTGACTTTCAACTTCTCACCACTATACTTGGGGGCATAAGGCAAGAATGGAGCCTTCCTGTCACCTGTTGGCAAATGTCTTTGGGTACTGCTAGAAAGGCCAATAACTGCCAAGGTCAGTGAAGGACATCCTCAAATTGAGAGGGGCCTAAATTGTGAGGGGCAGATTGCCAATTTGGGGAGCCAGAATTCCAAATGACACAGAGTTTTGTCTTGCAGGTGATTTTTTTTTTAATCATGTGATATGTATATGACTCTTTGTTATACCTTCCTATAATAAGCTTGGCTGCTTTGATGGGAGTCTGCATCACTCACAAGCAGGTTTGTCCATACCTTAAAACCAAGCCCTTCCAGTACTGGAAGGGAGATTTTAGAATAAATGTTAATTCTTCAAGACTGAACCCTAGTTTTAGGAACACAAACACTGCTTAGCAGAAAAAGGACATGTTTTGAATTTTGCAATAGAAAAATCAAATTTCTCCAAGTGGCTGGGACATCTGTCCCTAGAGAGAAAACCTTGGAGTGTGCATGGTGGGGGTGGGGAGGAAAGGAGAACTTGGTAGTCCTCCCTTCATCAAGGGCATGCACCCTATTTTATCACAGCAGGAGCAAATAAGCAGCAAATCTTCTGGTATTTCTTGCTCTCCTAACTAAAGATGTAATTAAAGTCATTGGTTAAAGAACAAATGGATATTTAAAGATAACTGAAAGTGAATCAGTGAAGCATTTCATATTCGCAATATCCTTAATATTGATTTGGGATACCGCTGATTGCATTCTTTTATTTCAGTTAGTTTGAGTTACAAAACCTTTTAAACTCAATACATATATTTATACAGCATAATATGAAAATGAGCATTTGGAATAGACAAGCCCTGGTCCTTTTTTTTTTTTCCCCTTTTCTTTCCTCAACCAAAACCACAGACTTTTTGACAACTCTGATGTGATCTGGGACTCCTATGCAAGCCTCCCCCAACCAAGGCTATTTTAATAGTAGATTTACATGAAGTTTTTTTAATTTGAAGTGGCGCCTGATCATAGGCACTAGGTTTTGTTAAGGTGTGTGTGTGTGTGTGTGTGTGTGTGTGTGTGTGTGTGTGTTTGTGTGGATTTTCTTCTGCCCATTTGTTTGTACTGGTAAAGAAAACTTCATCAGTTATCTCTTGCACCAATGAAAGCCAAGGTCTGGTCCTATCCCCATGTGCAAGTCAGATTATCAGGCTAAGATCTGTAACAAAGAGATCAAGATCTGAGGATGAAGCAGAGAGACTCACATTCCAGGCCAGAGACAAAAACACAGGTGAGAGTTCAAGGCAGAACAATAGATTGTGGTAACTTCACAGGAGCCCCAAGGAGTCCTCAGGTGGCTCCACTGTTGCCTGCACTGACTGATACTACAGATACTATAGATATGATACTATGATACTATAGATACTGCTTTAGATTTCTTTCCAACTTATGATAATAAAACATGAATAATCATGAGTTATTGGGGCATGATGGGGGCATTTAACCCGAAGGTGTTAAATGCATCGGAGTGGGGGCAGCTAGGTGGCACAGTGGATAGAGCACTGGCTCTGGAGTCAGGAGGACCTGAGTGCAAATCCAGCCTCAGACACTTGACACTTAGTAGCTGTGTGACCCTGGGCAACTCACTTAACCCCATTACCTAGCCAAAAAAAAAAAAAAATACATCAGAGTAACCTCAGGATGAAGAAAGAAGGGTCCTTTCAATGCTGGACATTAAGTGAGTTTCTGGAACTGGGAAATCAGATTTCTGCTATAGATGGTTGACTTTATCCTGCCATACAGCTTTTTGTTTGTTTGCTAGTTTTGTTTTTTCCCTGGAGATCTTGAAATAGCCATTTTATGCCTAGTTGATAGAGAGTGGACCTTAGATTTCATTGGTAAAGAGAACTTTTGGGTGAAGAAATTCCCATCTACCAATGTACCTTTTCTGTAAGTGGAACACTCAGTGACTTGGCCAGGGTCACACAGCCAAGATATGTCAGAGGGGGTACTCAAACCTAGGTTTTACTGGCTTTGAGACCAGCTTTCTATATGTGGCACCACACTGCCAAATCCAGCACTTAACACAGTGCCTGGCATGTAGTAGGCGCTTAGTAAATGTTTATTGACCCACTGTTAAATAAAGATCCTAATTAGACATCTGTTAGGTTGTGCAGAAGAAAGTATTTCCCCTTTGATCTAACCACTAGCATCCTAAAATTACTTCTTTACTCTCCTTCTTCTCCCCTTATACCCTACTTTTTGGCAGGAGTCAAAAGAACTAAGGAGAGGATTCTGTCAGGTCCAAGGTCTGACAATGGAAGGTCAGTGTAAGATTTTGAAACCTATAAATACTTAGAATACTTCTGAAGGTTAGAGGATTTCTGGTAATAAGGGTAAGAAGGCTTCCCCTAGAAGAACTGCCAAGAGGTAGGAGCCCACAGGGCTTCCTCTGTTCTCCAAAGAGCGTGCATTGTCTTCATTCTCATTAGCTCTCTGGGCCAATAGATGGTGACCAAACCTCCTTGAGTGCCTGCTTCTTTAGTTCCACTTCTTTGTACCCACTACACTTAGCACAGTGCTAGGCACACAGAAAGGGGTTCAATTAGAAGGACGTGGAGTGAAGAAAGACCTAGGTTACAAGTACAAGCCTGCTTCTGATACTTTTCACATTAGTGACTGACTAAATCACTTAACCCTCCTCAGTATCAGTTTCCACAACTGTAAAGTGGGAATAATAATTAAAACACACACACACACACACACACACACGCACGCACACATATGCTCACACACCCAAACAAACACACACCCTGTTTGAGGTTATTGTGAGTATACAGTAGAATGAGTGGGTATAAAGTAGTGTGCAGCCAGTTGGCCCAATAGAGAGAGCACTAGGAAGAGCTATGCTCAAATTCAACCTCAGAAGCTTATTGGCTGTGTGACTTTGGGCAAGTCACTTACCTTCTATTTTCCTTAGTTTCCTTATCTATGAAATTCAGATAATAATAGCACCTACTTGGCAGGGTTGTTGTGAGGATCAGATGAGATAATATTTGTAAAGCACTTTTCAAAACTTAGTGCTATATAAATGTTAAATATTATTACTATTTTATAAATGCCAGCTGTTATTAATATGCACCCTATGAATCGACTTAGTGGGTTTGGAAAAACATTCAAGAAGCAACGACCCTTCCTTCTTTCCTATTGTAGTTGAAGCACAGGTGGGCGAAACATTTAATGACTGCTCCCATGCCAACAGACACCTGCCCATTAGCTGGGCTCCAAGCCCATTCGCCAGATTGCTTGTGATCTTGACTGAGCTATAGGCACCAGCCAAAGAGGAGGCAAGAGGATCAGGCTGTGTAGACAGTGCCAGGTAACCTGGGACAAGTCATTTCAATATGATCGTGGAATGCCAAATGCCTCTTGACATGCATCTCACCTCCTGACACCTAATGGGCCTAACTGAAGTGCTGTCCTTAGTGGACAAGAAAGAAGTCTGGGGATTTCCTGGCCAGAGCCTCTGCCAAAGTGACAGGTTGCAATGCAACTGGTGTTCAGGAAAAGAGATTAAGAAGGCTCATGGTGAGAAAATAGGTGTGATGTGACTGCAGGCATTTTGTGTGAATGACATGTTCCAGCAGCTGTGAGCCTCCATTAGGCTGAGGGTGGGAATGAGGGACAGTCCTGACAAGAGGCTTCCTCACAGAAGAATCTCTTGACCTCAAGACCATTAGGTACCCAAGACCTTTTCCAAGAGAACTGCAATGTAATATGATGCACATTTATTCTACTTAATTATTTCACAAAGGGAGAGGGGGAAAGTATATCCTTCTATCCTTCTTGATGTGATTTTTTTTTTATTCTTATCACTTGCTACTTGGAGACCCCAGAGAATCCTCTAAATGGATTCTAGGCGTAGATTTAGTTCTCAATGTCATGTTGTTGAATCTTGCACGTCTAGCCTTCTTTCTCTTCCCCTTTTGTCTTACCCTCATCACTCTCTTTTTCCCTCACCTGGTATCTGACCTTTACAAAAAAAGCCATTGGTACAGGAAAGGCTGTTAAATATCCTAAAATGATCAGAAACCTGAAGAACATGAATAATAATTTTCAGACTTTGATATCTATGTAATCTCACCAATGTGGAGTCTTCCTACAGTGGTACAAATCATGACCCATCCATGCTGGGCCTTTCTTTATGAATCTTGTCCAGGATCTCTCAAAAATGGGCCTGGAGTCTTTCTCAAGATGTCATGACAGACATCATGTAGATTCCAATGGCACAAGTGGTCCATCCATTGGTTTACCCTTCCTTTTGACAAGGAAATGGCCTATTTTTATATTCTACCAGCAGATTTTGTGTTGATGAATATAGAAATAGGTCATGGAATAATAGATTTAAAGAGTGGAAGAGACCTTAGAGGTAAGCCATTCTAATCCTCTTATTTTATGGATAAGGAAATCAAGGACTAGTTCAGAAAAATGACTGGACTAAGGTCAATTGGTCAGCACGTAGACCAAGGACTGGCCCCAAATCCAGCCCTATTCCCACCACCCCACATTGCTTCCTTTAAAAATTATGAAACAATCCTATGTCCCCCATGGTGTTTGTGTAAGAATTCCAGGGCTTTTCTTCATCCTGATTTAGCAACTGTTGTTGCTTAAAACAAAACAGCAACAACAAAATATAGAGGCAGGGTGGTGTAGTGGTTAGGAACCTGGCTTTGAAGCCAGGAAGACCTGGATTTGAGTCCTACCTCTGACACATAATGGCTATGTGACCCTGGAAAATTCACTTGATCTCTCAGGGCTCTCTAGTTAATATTCTCAGACCCTGAGTGACAGAAAAGATGCTGACATGCATTGGCAAAGGTCATTTCCTACACCCATGAAATCACTGATCCAGTCATTATTCCTTCTCCTAATAAAGCTCCATCTTCCAAGCCAACTGGGCAGTTGCTGTTCCTAAGCATCATCGTCCATTTCCAATTCTATGCTTTTGTCCAAGGTATGATGCATGCATGCAATGTTCTGCCTTCCCACCTCTAAGAATCCCTACTCTTCTTCAATAGCAAAGTTGGCTATGGAGGAAGAGACCTGGAATATGATGCAGAAGGAATCATGATTTCCTTCCTTCTGTGGTCCCTAAGAAATAATGTTGGATGTCTTCATTTGGAAGCAATATAGAATTAGTCTTCTTTTCAAGGGAAGCTATTTAAAACAGTGTCTGCTTTATGCTTACCTGATGATCAGAAAAAAAAAATGAATTTACTCTTTCAGGGAGTTCCTGTGGACAGTGCAAATTAAGCCAATGGAGAAATAAATGAAGGGATAAAAGGGGTAGGTGGGAGTGCACAATGAAAATGACCTCCTTACTCTTTCTGTTCGCATTTTGTGCTTGAACATTTCCTGACAAATGAACCTTTAAAAACTAACAATTAAAAAGTTAAAATGAGACTTAAATACCTGTGACCTTTTGGGTTAAACCCACGCATCATCTTACCTCATCCTAAAATCCAGTGTTTCACCTAGACTGTCTCAGTCCTATATGTTGAAATGTTTGCTCTGTTTTTCTTTTATCCTTAAATTTGGTGAAATGTGAGTTAGGGTAGCCCAGATAATCTTGGTCCTTTTGCAGTGGTACCTCTCTGGCACAGTGCCAGAAAACAAAGACTCTGGGCTCATCTCTTATCTGGAGCACCGAGCCATAGGGTCCCACCATATAGAATTTGTACTCTTATTGACTGATACTTTGTAGACAGAGGAATGAGAGACCCAGATGCCAAAATAATCTTCCTAATACACAGATCATGAGACTGTAGGGTCATCAAAGGGTCATAGCTTTTCAGCTGCAAGGGATCTTAGATGCCACTGTGCCCAACCCCATCATTTTACAGGTGAGGAAACTGAGACAGAGAGATCAAATGACTTGCTTAGGGTCAAACAGCTACTAAATGCCTGATAATGTCAGTTGCCTCTTGGTAAAGTTCAGGCTGTTCATCTCAGCACAGTCTGGCTCCAGATTAGTTTACTTTATTCCCCTTCATAAACTCCGTTTTCCAGCCAAACTGGCCTGCTCACTATTTTCAAACATTGAGTCCTACCTCCCAGTTCCATGCCTTTGCCCAAGCTGTACTGCACACCTAGAATGTTTTCTCTTCTCCACCTTGGGATCCCTACCTTCCTTCAAGTCTTAACTCAGATACCTTTCCTGTTATTCCTCAGTCCTCAAGTCATAGTGCAGTTATTATTATTCGATTTATTGTATCACTCCAGTAGATATAGTGCTACTCCAGTAGTACAGTCAGTAGAATGTAACTTTCTTAAGAACAGTAACTGGGTTTGTTGTTGTTTTGACTCAGTTTCCCTAGCACCTAGCACAGTGTCTTGCAGATAAAGTGGGATCTCCTTTGGAACTGTTTTACTTTTTGCCTTAATAAATAGTAGGTGCTTAATAAATGCTTGTTGACTAGTGGACCTACTTTATAAATCTGATACTTTATAAATACTTGTTGAATGAACGTAAACATGAATAAGACAATACAGATCTCAGCTAATTCAATTCAAGCATTTATTAAGTAAAAGGTGTGGGCAAAAAGAGAGACTTTTTCCATATCTCAGAGGAAGGTCTGGGTTTGAGTCCTGCCCATGACCCATCCAGTTTTTGTGACCTTACAAACCCATTCACCTCTCATCACCCAAAGCAATTTACCTCATTTATATGGTTCATAGAAGGTGCCCATTTGTTTGTACTGGTAAAGAAAACTTCATCAGTTATCTCTTGCACCAATGAAAGCCAAGGTCTGGTCCTATCCCCATGTGCAAGATGCTCCATAGTGGTGACAAAACAAAGTGCATGGAGGGAGCTCTCATTCTACTGGAAAAGTAGGCCTCCTTTGTTTGTAGCAGTCTGCCCTTCACCTTCCTCCTTGTTTCTTGATTGCCTGCCTGGATCCACCATAATCACCTGCTCTGAATCTCTCTCCACCCCTTTACCATAAGATGCTCATCCCATCCCAGTCTCATTCTTTTTCCCTCTCTCTCCCTCTGATTGCATTTAGACTTATTATCACTCCTAACTTTGCCTGTATGACTCTCTGAAAAATAGATTAGAGGGGCTTCCCCTTCCTAAAAAGCAATTGAATTTCAACAATAGTCTTCCTTTGGAAACAACATCCCCCTCAAAACAAAACAAAAGCTGGCCTGTGCCACTCAGATCCTGCCAGACGGCTTGCCTTTCTACCTATGTATAGGACAGCTCACCCTCCCCCTACTTGGGTCTAAATAGTTCAGGCCTGCAGGAGGCAAACCCATGGAACTGGCCAACTGTGCTGTCTGAGCTGCAGCCGATCAGGCCCTTGGCTGTCCCCAGCTTGGGCTTCCTTCCATAATTGGGCACATGTGGTGTAGGCCAGACTTTTTTTTTTCACTCTGCTCCAGTTCAGCATTCATTACCAATGTCAGAAATGCAGAAGACCTAAGTAAATAAGGAATGAAACAAAGGGGAGGTACTGTTTTGAATCTAAGCTTTACTTTTCAGCTTTGTGTTCTGATATTGCCTCAGATTAGTGTGTGTCTGGCTTTATCTGACTTTTTGAAAGGTAAAGCAGATTATCATTGGCTGAGGTTTTTTTTAAATGTTTAAATTTTTCTTTTTGCTTTTGCTTTGTATTGTCTACTGCAAAATGTGCACACCCTCTCCTTTTATAGGGCTTAATAATATCTGGGTTCTCCTTTATTGACCATTATTAATTCAGGTTTTCTAAAAGAAGGCCCCTAAGTTCACAGCTAGAATATAATACCAAGTCCTCCACTTAGCATTTAAATTTCTTTAGAGTCTGGTTTTGCACACTGTCCCAGCCTTAGTTCTCAATACTTCCTCCTCTTTCCCACTCAGTTCTGCTTATTCTGTCCCAAACGTGACATTCCCTCTCTGACCTCCTATGACCTGCCCCGACCGCTGTCTCCTCACCTCCTCTTCTTTGATTTCTTAGGTTGCTTTTAATGCCAGCTCAGGAGTCTCTGATGAGCTATAATTTTCAGTGGTATTTCCCTCCATATTTCCTCAATCATGATATTTACCATTATATTCACTGATAATTGTCATATTCATATTTCAGTCATACTTTGCATTTTATAAGATGTTTTCCTGAAAACAACATGGCATGGGCAGGAAGTGTCAGAATTCTTCTCTAAACTAAACTTCAGAGAAATGCCCAAGCTGGGACTAGAGAAGAGTTCTGGAGTCAGGGAATCTGAGCTCAAATCCTGCATTGAAAGCATACAATCTGGGTGACAGTGAGCAGGTTGCTTAATTTCATTAAAACCTTACTTTTCAGTTTCCTTATTTATAAAAGAGACAGAGAAAGAGACAGAGAAAGAAACAGAGAGGAGAGGCAGAGAAAGAAGAGAAGAGAAGAAGGGAGAGGAGAAGAAAGGAAAGAGAAGAAAGGAGAGAGAGAGAGAGAGAGAGAGAGAGAGAGAGAGAGAGAGAGAGAGAGAGAGAGAGAGCACACTCTATGGGCTGTGATGCTATGATATTATTTTAATGGGGTAAGAGCAAACAATTGCACATATTTCCAATGGAATTAATGCCTTCTTTTGAGGAGGATTTCCAGCAAATGAAGCCATGCTAATTCAATTGAATAAACACCTATTAAACTTTTACTGTATGGAGAGTGCTGAACTAGAGGTTTGATATAAAAAGGTAAAATTAAACAGAGCACGAGCCCTCAAGGAACTTACCAAATAGTACAATAACTAAATGATTATATTCCAGGAGAATTGGGTGGGAACAGTCAGTCAGGCAACAGACATTTATTAAGCTTTTACTGTATAACAAGCACTTTTCTTAATATTAGGATTACAAAAAAGTAGTAAAACAAAACAAAACAAAAAAAGCAAACAAAAAATAGTCCTTGCTCTTAAGGAGCTCACATTGTAAAGGGAGAGACAACATTAATAGGTATGATATCTATATCTATCTATCTATATATATATATATAATATACACACGTATGTATGTGAGTATCCACACACACACACACACACACACACACACACACATACACATACAAGGTACTTGGAAAATAATCTTAGAGGGGTAAACACAGATCCTCGTGTGGGGGAGGGGGGAAGTAGAAGACTTGGAAAGGTATCCTGGAGAAGGTGGAATTTGAGCTGAGTTACTAAGGAAGCCAAGGATGGAGGTGAGGAAAGAGAACATTCCAGGTATGAGGGATAGAGGAAAGGGAAGAGAGGACAAAGACACTGATATATCACCTACTACATGCCAGGCACTGTGCTAAGTGCTTTTTACAAATATTATCTCATTTGGTTAACCCAAAGGCATAGACATGGTAGATGGAATGTTTTATGGGAGGAACAGCAAGAATGTCAGTGTTGTAGGACCATAAAGAGCGTGGGGGGAAGTAAAATGTTGAAGACTGGAAAAGTAGGAAAGGGCCTGCTCATGAAGAGCTTTCAGTGCCAAACAGATGACTTTCTATTTGATCCTGGAGGTAAAAGAGAAACATTAGAGTTTACTGAGTAGGAGTGATGTGATTTGACCTATGTTTTAGGAAAATTGAATGTAAGATAGATTGGAGTAAGGAAGAATTTGAGACGGTGAAACCAATTAGGTTATTGAGCTATTCTAGATACGAGGTATGAGACCTGAACTAGACTAGTACTTGTGTGCATAGGGAGAAAGGAAAATATGTGTGATATAGGGAGGGTAGAAATGACAAGATTTGGCAATAGATTAGATGTATGAGGTGAGTGAGAATGAGGAGTCAATGGTGACGTGAAGGTTGAGAACCTAGGTGCCTGAGAAGATAATTGTGCCCTGGACAGTAATAGAGAAGATCAGAAGAAGGGAAATCTTGGAAGAATGGCCAGATAAGGGGTTTCATTTTAGACATGTTGAATTTGAGATGGTATGGGACATCTAGTTCAAGATGTCATTTGGAGAGGTGATATTGGAGCTTGGGATTAGGGCTGAATATATATTGCTGGGAACCAACTGCATAAAAATATTAATTAAACTCGTGGAAGCTGATGAAATCAGATCACCTAGTGATATAGTATCAAGGGAGAAAAGAAAGAAAGAGCCTTGGGGAATACCCAGACTTAGTGGACATGACATTGATGACAGTTCAGCAAAGGAGACTAAGATGGAGTGGTCAGACAGGTAGGAACAGAACTGGGAGAAAGCAGCGTCATGAAAACCTAGAGTGGAACAAGTATCCTGGAGGAGAACATGATCAACAGTGTGGAATACTGGAGAAAAGTTAAGTATGAGAGTCAAAAAAAAAAGACATTTCATCATTGGTGACCTTGGAAAGACCAGATCTTAACTCACCCATTCCTCATTGGCCTGTGGAATTATTGTCTGGATCTCAAGCCCAAATTACCTGGCCAATGTTCTGAACACCTACATACCTCCAATTCTATTAATATTTCATGTCTATCAGCATTTCCTCATTCTGCTAAAAAAGATTAGAAATGTAAAAGCTAAATCATTGATCAATTTGATCTAATAAGTAAAATAGCATGTTTAATCAGGTAAAATTGTATATTAAATGAATTTCATGAATTAAATTAAATAAGTTGGATTACAGACAGTTAGCATGATATAGTAGTAGAAAGAGCCTTGCATTGGGAATCAGAAGTCTTGAGTTCAAATCTTAACTAGGTTACTTACTAGTTTAAGCTAATCTTTTACCTTCATAAGCCTTAGTTTCTCCATCAGTAAATTAAGAGAGGTTGCATTAGAAAACTCCAAGATTTTACATTTCAAGGCATCTGAAAATTCATCGGTTTTATCTAATGCTATAAGTTGTCTCCTGACAATCTGCATCCCATATGCAGGACTGTTGGTGATCTACTGCCTAGAATCAGACTTTTCAAGACCTTTAGCTTGTTGATTCCAGTTCAGTTCAATGAGTATTTGGGGAACACCAGGTACTGTAGTAGACTCAGGGGATAGAAAAAACAACTGATTATAGGACTGGCCCAGGAGAGCGCTGTGTTGGGGCACTGGAGGCAACCAAGCCAGACTCCTCCATGTCTGTGGTGAAGACCATCAATGAACATATATGCCTTCCTGTGTTTTGTGTTTCACCTCATGTTGTCAAACAGTTTATCTCTATTGTATTTTTTCAAGGACTCTTGTATATTTTTGAAGTACCTGCTAAGAAAAACCCAAATAAATTTGTCTGGCATTCAAAGCTATCAATCAATCAGTTTTCAAATACTTATAAAGCACCTAAGATTTGACAGGTATTGTCATAAAGTAAAAAGTGAAACAATCCCTGCCTTCAAGGTGTTTACATTCTATCAAGTGATGATAACAAACTGGCTGCATGTTACCTTTCTAGCTTTATCATATTATTCCCATTCACATACTCTCCTCCTCAACCATATTGGGAAATCCTCATGCCTTGTGCTGTCTTTCCTTCAAGCCTTTGCTTATAGTGTTCACTATGCCTAGAACCCCCTTTCCTTCCCTATCTCTCCCCTTCTGAATTCGGTAGCTGGGGTGAGCCAAAGATAGAAGGCTATAGGTCACCTGCTGCAGATAATAGGGGGTGAGGGCTTTGTTGTGAGGAAGGAAGAAAAGATTTGGAGTAACTCCTGGGGGAAAACCAGAATAGCGAAGTAATATGAGAGTGACAGAAGGAATATTGAGTAACAGCAATGGTTCAGTTGAAGTTATGGACCAGAAATTTGTTACGGATGAAAACCTCTTGTTTTGTGATTTTATCGAGCTCAGCAGTCCTGGCACAGGAAAAAAAAAAAAAAACCAAAAACAAAAGAAATCAGGTAGGGCAGGTTGTCCAGGATAGAGAATATTTGACTAATCTGTCTATTAAAAATAAGATAGTTTTCATTGCAAAATAAAAAGAGGGAACCACTTGTTAAAACTACATTTCCTCATTAGCCCTATCCCCTTCCATCCATAGAAAAGAGTGACAGATATCAAAGCAGAATGCATAAGGCTCAGATTTCATATGGCATTCAACCAAATTAGATGGCTAGTTGTTCACAGAACTCAGTGTTCTCTGTGACCTTTCATATCCTACAAGTCTGGAACATACTCATATTCTCCTTATCTCTAGTGAAGTAACAGTTGTGGTGCCCCCTCTTAAAGAAGCCTTCCCTGATCACCTCTCCTGTATTAACACAAGTTAATATGAGGAGGAACGGAGCAGCCCCTCCATCTCTTCAGTTTTGTGTTTTTTTTTTTGTTTTTTTGGTTTTTTTTACTTATCTGCTTTACATGTTGTACCCTGAAGTAGCACAAGGCAAGAATTACTTCATTTTTGTCTTTCAGTCCCTTGCACATAATTTTGTTTTTCTTTCAGTTGTGTCTGATTCTTCATGACCTCTTTTGGGGTCACACATACAATAGGAACTTAGAAATGCTTTGAAAATTAGATTAAATTCGCATATTCTTCAATATATTCTTAGTTTTTTTCATATGTTTATGTTTTCATGACACCCATACATTTGGTTACTTTACAGTTGAAGTATATCCTCTTCCTAGATTACTATTTTCTTTTAGCCCAACATGTGGAATTGTTATTAATATGTGCTATTATGAGCTTTAGAAATCAGGGCATGAATTATTTATATATAGTCAAATATAATGAAACTATGAATTTATATATTAAAGATAATGAAAGGTGGTGCTCCTAGTCCCTTTTTAGGGTAACCTCAGTTGTGTTTTTAGGAAGAAGAGTGGCAAAAAGCATGAAAAATAAAGGAATAGGAAGGGTCCATAATGTGACATGTTTATTACAAACCTGTTGCCTGATTTCATCTAGGCTAAGATGTATTGATTTTATTTTAATCCTAGCTGTTGGACATGTAATATTCAAAACACACAGTGAGTTCAATTATCAATCCTCTCCCTGTAAAACTTTGAAAACATTCTTATATGTGACTAATAAAGACAAGAAGTACCAGTTTTCCTGTAGACGCTAGTGAGCTGCACAACGCATTCAATTCATATTTACATCACACTTCTCTATTTACAAACCCAACCTTGTACCTCTCCAACTTTTAAATGAATCAGTCATCTATTATTTATCAAGTATTTACTATTTGCTCAATACTGTGGTGAAGGAGAGTGTATGGCTTTGATTCCTTTCTCTGGGAGCTCAGAATCTCTTTGGGTACATTAGGCACACCTGAAATAATTAGATTATAATTCAAGATGACAAAAGTATCCTGGCATAAACTAGAGACTACCTTAGGAGTTTGGCAAAGGGAGAGATCCCAAGGGTCAGAGTAATTAGGGAGAGAAAGCCCACCAAGTAGAAATGTTCCCATTTAATTAACCTATTCTCCTGATCCCCAGCAGAATTAAAGCCTCCTAGAAGTCACTTGTCTTTAAAACTCCTGGAAGTCTATTTTGTAACTGCACAGACAACATAGCTTACTCTGAGAGTCAGCAAGAATACATATGATGGACTAATCTTTATAATAAACCAAAGAACCAAAATAATAGGAAAATACCTTTGTTTTCTTAAAACTATGTGGATAATCTGTAGATTAGTCAGTTACTTATCCAAGTCTAACATGTTTTACATCAATAATCATTTTATCATTTGACAAGCCTACTCTGTACCAATCACCTTGCAAAGGGCTGAGATACCAAGAAAATAATTAAGCAATCGCCCTGAAGGATCTTACGGTGTAACAAAGAAGATAACAGTTGTATCTTTACCTGTATGTATCCATTTAGATATGGATATATGGAGATATCTATATGTCTATATATACATTGTATTGGTATATATATGTATAAGCATATAAGATATATGTATGCATGTTTATCAGTAAAGGAGGTATCAGATAACACATTAGCAGCTAAGGAAATAAAGACAGACCTGAAGAAGGTATCACTTCTGTTGAGTCATGGAGAATATTTGTTTCCAAGAGGTAGAGTTAAGGAGGGAGAGCATTCTGGGTATGAGGGAGTGCCAGTAAAAATTGGGGTGGGGTGGGGGTGGAAATTAGATACAACATGGCAAAGGAACAGGAAGTACAGAGAGCTTCCCTCACAACTCCTCCAAATAGATCTAGAAAATGCACTGGGCCCCGTGCCAAAAAGGAAATTCAAGGAAAAGAAAAAAATTAAAGACATTTAGTCATGCCTCCAGCCCAGGTTGGCAAAGAGAGACATATAGAGAGGTCTTTGCATAATGGGGACACAGTCTAGCCAGGACTATGCAGAATGATGGAGCGTTCCAGCCCATGAACGGGCTGTGCACCAGAGTCAGAGGAGGTCCCAGGTACAGCATAGAGTAACTTAAACTTGTGAAGGCTGAAGGATTCAGTGCGAACTGGCAGTTTTGCCTCTTACAACCCTGTTCTGAGTCATAGATCCACAGAGGACTGAGGAGGACTGAGTGTAAAGATGATGTTCCATAGTGAGTAGTGGTCACAGGTCCTTGGATATGGACCTAGCAAGGATCCAATATGGAAGCACATGCAATAACTGTATAGCTCAGACCATAGAAGCAGAATGGTATCTCAATTTCAGCCTCCAGTCCGGTCTGAATAATAAGGGCAGAATCCTAAAATCCCCAAAGGAGAGCTTGCAGTTCTTATATTATGAACCAATATAGCTTTCCAGATGATCCATAGTGTCCGAGAACAGCAACCGTCTACTGGAAATCTAATAACCAGGACAAGGTCACAAGTGTGCCGCTCAAATCCAAACCTCAGACAAAACATTATAGAGCTCAGATAAGGGGGGCAGAAGTAAGATTTTTGCCTCATATCAGACCACTTTGGGAGAATTAGGTGTCCAGCCTGAGCTATCTCTAAGATCCTGGAATAACACGGTATTCAATATCATACTCAAGAAATCAACAGAAGGACCCAAGAGGACAAAAACTCAACTGAGACATTACTTGTAGAAGTACACAGATCTGAGTCCTAAAATAAAGTCAAAAGTCAGAAAGAAGATTAGAATAATGAGCAAACAAGAAAAAAAAGAATCCCATAGTAAAAAGCAATATGTTCACAGACATGTCAACATATAAATATGTTCAAGACATAATCCCATAAGAAGAAAATTATTTCAAAACACCTATGACCAGTCTCAAAGAAAAATATATCTCGAGCACAAGGGAACTCAAATTGTTAGAGGACATGAAACTAGGTTTGTTTGTTTGTTTGTTTTAGTAGTTAAATTATGTTTATAAATGAACTGAGAGGCCTAGGGAAAAATGGAAAACAAATATGAGCTATGGAAGAAAAAATTAGAAGGGGAATTAAAACTTTGTTACAAGAGGTATTAAGCTCTACTCAAGAAACAAACTCCTTGAAAATTAGAATAGAGCAAATGGAAGCTAATGACTCTTTGGTACAAGAAATAATATAACAAAGACAAAAGACTGAAAAATAAAAGAAGATGTAATGTGTATCATAGCAAAAAAATGGCCTGGAGAACAGATTGAGGAGAGAGAGTTTAAGAATCATTGATCTACCGGAAATCCATGACCAAAAGAAGTGCCTCAATCACTTATTTCAAGAAATCATAAAATAAAACTGCCCAGATCTCTTAGAACCAGAGGACAAAATGGAAATGGAGTGAGTTTACTAATGACCTCCTAAATGAATCCCCAAAATGAAACCCTTCAGAGATATTTTAATCCAAATCTAAAGTTTCTGGGACAAAGAAAAAAATATTGTGAACATCCAAAAAGAAAAAAAAAATCAAATATTGAAAGCTGCAGTCAAGATTACACATGATGTAGCAGCTACAAAAGAGAGGAGAACTTGGAATACAATCTTCTAGAATGCAAAGGATATAGGCTTACAAACAGGAATAACTTATCAAGCAAAACTGAGTTTATTCTTACAGAGGAAGAGTAATGAATCTTTAATGGAATAGAAGTCTTCCAAGAATTATTGATGAGGGGCATAGTAACTTTGAAGAGTACACACAAGAGTCAAGAGAAATACATACAGACACACACACACACACACACACACACTCACACACCCCAATACAAAGGTAAACATGAGTAAACAGTCTAAATAACATAAATAAATAAATAAAACAATCTAAATAAGGATAAACTGTTTATATTTCAATGATATGGAGAAATGTTACCTGTGTCCCTTCAGAATCCAATGATCAGGGATCATAGAATGAGTCTGATAAAATAGAGGGCTGGGGGTGGTGGTGGTGGTTCTGGTGTGTCTTATAGATCTTAAAAGAAGAATGGGAAAGGATGGAAAGGAGAAAACACTGATGGGGAAAGAGATGAAGGATAGGAAAATAATCTCATGTAATTGGTATATACATGAAGTCTTTACTGTGCATAAAAGGAGGAAGAGTCAGAGGAATGGGTGACTCAAACTTTATTATCATCTCGACTAGTTAAAGGAGAAAAGACGATTCACACAAACACACGCACACACACACACACACACACACAGCTGGGTACAAAAATACGTTTCACTTAATGGGGAAACAGAAGATAAAGATAAAGATATAAGATAAAGGAGGGAGGAATACAAGGAGACATTAATAGAGGGATTAGTCCTAAGCAAAACAAACTCTAAGGATGTACAAAAATGTTTTACAGCAGCTCTTTTTGTGTTGGCAAAGAATTGGAAACTGAGAGGGGTGCCCATCAAGTGAGGAAAGACATTAATGACACTGGTGTTTTAAACCTGTTTGACTGAAAGACTGTTGGTGTCCTGGACTGAAATAAGGAAGTTTGAAAAAGAGTGGATTTAGGAGAAAAGATAGTGAATTCTGTTTTGGACATGTTGTGTTGTCTATGTGATTCCCAGTTCAAAATGTTGAATAGTTAATTACTGATGTGGGACTGGAGGTGAGGAGAGAAACTAGGGCTGAATATATGAGTCACCTGTATAGAGATAAGTTAGCTGAGAGCGCTAATGAGGTCACTTAGTGAGAGAAAAGGGCTGAGGACAGGATCTGGGGTACACCCACAGTTAGTGGATGAGACATATCTAACAAAGAATGAGAAGCTGTTCTCAGCCAGATAAGAGAAGAACCAGGAGAGAACAATGTCATGAGAGAGTATTCAGGAGAACAGGATGGGCCATGGTGTCCAAAGTTTCAGAGGGTTCAGCAGTGTACGGACACAGAAAAGGCCATTAGAATTGACAATGAGGAGATCACTGGTAACTTTGGAGGTTAGTTTCAGTTGATTGATGAGGTCGAAACCAGAATACAGAGGATTTAGAAGAGAGCGAGTTAATGATAATGTTGACTTGTTCCATACACAACCAATGCTATCCAGTAAATGTGACTGATGTCATGATTAGCTGGTTCATGTACACATTAGCCCAATCTTGAACCTAAGTGCTAACATATTTACTTTCAAGCCAGGAGTCTGTAAAGCGGCATGGCTCCCATGTGGCATTTCCTTGTATAATGTTCAGCATGTCTGGATTTGAAATGTGTCATATCTGAAAGTACCAAAGCCAGGGAAACTTTAACAAGGTTTATAAAATTTTATTTCACTGAGACTCATATTTCTATGGTTCTTTCAAGATGGTAACACCCCTATTAATCTTGGCAGGACTTCTTCGCAGCATTGCCATTGACCAAATCATGTCACTGGTAGTGATACTATATAGACATTTTTGCAAATATTTTTCACCTTGTAAGTAGAAAACTACGCATTCAAAAAATGTTTAAAATGGGTATGTTTCATCAACTTGCTACTACTGCAATGGGAAACAAGGAATTACACATTTATTTATTTTTTTTTGGTCAATTACTTGGCTTATTCAAAGGCTATGTAATCTCATCAAAATGGATGGTCTTTCCAAGTGTACAGGTTGCAACTCATCTATGCTTTCTCATCTTTTATAACTCTTGTCCACATCCTGCAAATCCTACACAGCATTTCCACTCAACATGAGAGGTTGGGGGGAGGGGGTTGGGAAGAAGGGCTTCTTCTATATCTCTGGACTTTGCATGGACACCAATGAACAAAAGTATCACCAAATCTCATATTCATGTAGGACCTCACTGGCTATCTGACCCCAAACCATGGCCCCCAAAGTATCTCCCCCCAGCAACAGACCCAACAGGTGATAATCTATCATCTATCTGAAGATCTCTCAGCTTTTTTTATTCTGAAGCTTATTCAAGTTTAGGTAAGAATGTAAACTTCTGGCTTTCAGACAGGTGTGTTTATTAAATGTCAGATAATGTCAACAAGCATTTATATTAAGTGTCTACTGTGTATCAGACACTGTGCTAAATGCTGGGGAATCAAAGAAAGGCAGAGAAAAATAAAAGCCCCTACTGTGACAGAGCCCTCCCCCCACCCCCTGTCTAATGGGGAGACATATGCAAACAACTATGTACAAAGAAAGTATACCCAGGATAAATTGGAGATAATCTTCAAGGCTGTTTCATTCTTTTCCCTAGACTTGTCTGCTGTGGCTATTAGTGAACTATGTTAATGGCTATTGTTACTGGCTCTCTGGTGTCTCTTGTGACCTTTGGAAACTCTCCTGGTCATAATTTGGTCAACTCCATCTCTGAATACTCAGTCACTTATGTTCAGGAAAGAGTAAACACAAAAGAAAAATGCAACAGTGGCACCATGCTTCTACAGCCCCATGGTGGTCTGCTGGAGAGATAAGTTATTGTGGCTGCCGTGACCTCAGCCACAAACTCTGCTGCTGCTGCTGCCACTAACCCTGTCCCCACCTGAAGGCCCAGAGCATTGCTTCCTCCTTACTCAGAAGGGAAGAGTCAGATAGGGTCTGCTTGGACCTTTCCTAGGTACACTCAGTTCCATCTCAGTGGCTAATTTAAAAAGCTTTTTGTCACCATACAGTAAACCAATAGGAAACCGGCAAAGGATACAGGCTCATGCCTTGAATTAGGAGGAAGAGTCACTCCATTATCTATGCTCAGAAATAGCCTTAGCAAGCCTCCAAGATTAGAATTGGGGGAGGGAGATATTTGCCATGCTTCCCACCCACTATCAGCTTCCTTTTATGTATCGAATTCCCCCATTAGAATGCAAACTCCTTGAAGACAAGGGCTATTTTTCTTTTTTCTGGTTTAGATGTTCCCAGCACTCAGCACTGTGCCTGGCTGAGTAAGTATTTGATGAATGCTTATTGACTGTCTGACTGCTTTAACGACTAGGTAGACATCATTGACCAGTCTCTCCCTTTTCACAAGGATCCCAGAATCCCAGATTTATTGTTGCAAGGGGTCATAGAAGTCATTGAGCCCAACCCCCTCATTTTCCAAAACTCTGTGATAATGGTTTCCCTATTAAGGAAAGTTCTTTGGGAAACATGGGGGGAGAGGGAAATTTGGACCATGATTAATTAAGGGTGTCTTTTCCCATTTAGCCCTTAGCTTTATAGTTGAATATACAACACTACTAAAAGGTCAATACGGGCTAGACGATTCATTTTGCTCCTTTTGTATGACTTGCTTTTTCCGTTTAGTACAAATGTCATCTTTCTAGTAATAAACATGACAAGGAACAAAACTACCTAGAATAACAAGTGTGCAGAGACAACTAGAGGTGACATAAAAATACTAGATTAGAAGCAGCATGGCATCAGGGAAAGACCACTAGAGATGGAGCCAGACGAGACTTGGCTTCAAATCCTTTTTCTAGGTATTACCAGTTTTGCAGCTCACTTAACTGCTCTGGACCTCACTTTCTTTATCTATAAAGTGGGGATAATAATAACTGTAGTCTTCCCTCCAAGGGTGGTTATAAGGATCAAATACAATAATGTATGGCAAGTACCTAATAAAACTTAAAGCACTAGATAAATTCAACTATTGTTATTATTGCCATATAACTGAATGAAAACTTGGAGTTAAGAGGATACAATTTAGGAGGTATCATTTTTTAGATGTTAGTCAACTGCAGAAATATGCCTTCTTTTCCCAATTCAGGAACTGCTAGTGTATAAATGTTTTATTATTACAGATAAATGTTTAAATGATGCCAACTGTGAAGATAAACATTTATATTCTACTTTAGAATTTGTGGATGATCTGTAACATCCCACTCTTCATAAAGTTCAATTTCATGCAAGAATAATTGATGTTTTCAGATGCCGTCAGTGATGATGGCACATCAGCCAGACTTACTCGGTGCAGGTGAAATATCACTGATGAATCATTTTGAAAACTCTTGGGCTGATTCATTGAGCCTGGCAAGACTATGTAACTATATGCTATGCTGCATTATTAAATTCAGGTTATGATTATTATTCCTTTTATGCATCATCATAATTGTAAAATATGACGTAGCTCATATATCACATACTCAAGTTCGTTTCCTTTTCTGTTTTATTATTAGCTCGCTTGGACAGATTTAGATATAAAGGCAAGCTGGAGTGCTTTCTCTTGGTTTTGTCTTCCTGCACATACTAAGCCTCTGACCTAACTTTACGATAAAAATTAAATTCATTTTGAAAAGTCTGGCTGGAAATTGAAAGTCATAAAGAGTAAACTAGATTTCTTTGCTTGTTTATTCATTTATTTATTCGGTTATCTATCGATTTAATTTTAAAATAACGTTTTGCTGAAACCTAGACTCCTTGGCTCGATTTAATGGTCTTCAGTTCATGTAGACTTGCCATCTACCAAAAGTGGATTAAACTTTCTTTTTTCTCTTTTGATGATGCCTGTGAGTTATATTCGTATCTAATATCATCACTCCTCGGATAGTATGAGTGAATTATGGACTTGATTCACTGGGGGAGCACATTCTAAGGCAAAGCAACAGTGACTGGCATCCCAGAATTTTAAGATGATGTTGGCTCAGCTGCTTTACTTCAGGGTTATTCATCTTATCTAGCCCACCACCTGGGCACTGGGAACATTAGCATTCGGCACTTAACATTCCATTGTCCCACAGCAACTAACATCAGTGTGTAATTATATAGTTTGTTTTGTTAGTAATAAATTCCCAAATTCTCCATTACTATGGAGGTGTTTGGATGGTGTTTATCATATCAATATAAACATAGAAATTGAGTGAAATTATTTGCTCTGTTAGCTGGGGGGAAAGCGCATGTCATCCTAGAATTGTCAATTTCAAAATGTCTTGGGATGATAAAGTCACTAGTGTCTTTGTTCAGAACTGGAACTATCTAAAGCTCTGTTACATCTCTGTAGCAGTAGGTAAAATTGGGGAGAAGGGAGTAGGTGTGCCTCAGATAGCTATTTAAATATACTTCAATACCATAATGGTCTGCCAGTTTGGAAGCATTTGAAATTGAGAATCTTTATTAAGCTTAAATGTTTTGTTCTGTTTTCATTTGTCTAAGGGGACTGTTGTCAAGTTTCATATAAGTCTAGCATCAGATACCCTTTAGGCATTTCTGATAGAAGCCTTCTAATAGAAATTAGAAAATGTCTGTTTTCTGATTTGGGTGTACTTTGAGAGTTTTTTTTTTTTTTTTTCCTCTCTTAGGCAATTTAATAACAGGAGTGATTGAGGGGATAGAGGACTCAACATTGGCATGAGAAAGACCTAGGTTTAGGATTTGCCTCTAATACATAACTAACTGAGTGACCCTGGGCAAATCATTCTCAAAGGCCTCAGCAAATTCTCTGAGACTAACTCAGAGATGAGCTGTTATTCTCCATAAAATGAGGGAGTTTCCACAACAGAAATTCCCTACGCTGATATAATCACAGAGTCATACCCCTATCCCCTACATTTCTTTTTGAGATGTTTGGTTTTTTTTCCATGGAATGAGTTCATCAATTCTCCTACAGTATAAAAATCCTTTCCAATGACTGCCACTACAGGGTATGACTTAAAATGCAATTTGTGCCTAGCTTCTCCTAGTTATCCACCTTCTACTATCACTTGCCTCTAGAGTCCTGCTGCTTCTCCTGCTGGCCTGTCCCAGCCAACACTGTTTGCCTGGTGCCCCTTGGCCCTCATTCCCTGGACTCAGATCCCTAAGTTTGCGATGTGGCAATAGATATTCTTAAAACTAGTGCTCACATTTGGAGCCCAGTCAGGGAGCATATGTCATTTCCAAATCTAATACTTGTTTTCATAGTTAATAATCAACCCACCCTCTGACTGTATATAGGTGCCCTTGAATTTCCAGGAAGGAAGCAAAACAAATAGAAATCTCCCCCAGGAATCCAGGTGGAGCTTCTAATTGTTGTTCTGTTCTTATGGTTCTATTTCGTCCTTGAAACCCTTATTTAACTAAGATGGATATCAGTGGGAGTGATGCATAAGGCCTATGTTGAATGAGCAAGAAAGTACTCCTTAACTTCAGAAAGACTGGGGAAATGGAAAGGCTTCTAACAAAGATAGTGACTGGTGGTATAATTGTATCTGCATATTGGCCTTATATCTTATTATGCTTTGAGGTTTCCAAAGTTTCCAAATTAAAGTTTTTAATACTTTATCTCAAAGCATCACAAAAACTCAGTGCAGCTAGGTGGTGCAGTGGATAGAGCACTGGGCCTGAATTCAGGAAGACTCATCTTCCTGAGTTCAAATCCGACCTCAGACACTTACTAGCTATGTGACCCTGGTCAAGTCACTTAACCCTGTTTGCCTCAGTTCCTTAGCTGGAGAAGGAAATGGTAAACCATTGCAGTATCTCTGCCAAGAAGAACAAGTGCGATCACAAAGAGTTGAACATTACCGGACAACAAGAGTCCTTTCTTTTTCCTATATGGATGAGTGAACCAAGCCTCAGAGTCAAGTCAAAACAAGCATTTATTCAGTGCTTTCTATGTGCCAACTCCGCACTGAGAACTACCAATACAAAGAAAGGCAAAAACAGTTCCTGCCCTTAATGAGCTCACATTCTAATGGGGGAGGAAAACATGCTGGAAAAAAAAAAACCACGTAAATAAAGAAATACAAGAAAAATACATACAGTAGTAATAGAAGGCAATCCCGGGGCAGGGACAAAGGGATTTAAAGGCTTGCCTGTGGTTCACAAGGATAATAATTTTGAGAAATAGGAGATGGAATGTTGTGTATGGAGGAGCAGCAGGTAGGCCAGGTAGTCTGGAAGCCATAATGCATAAAGGGGATTAAGAGGAAATCAGTCTGTAAATTTCAGATGGAGAGGCGGTGAAGGCTTTTAAATGCTAAATAAAAGCATTTTATCAAAGAGACTTGATGTATTGGAAAAACCTGTCTGCTGCTAGTGCATTGTTGATTTCATTCATTGATCACTTTAGGTAATAGGACATAAGACTAGAATGTTATGATTATGATTATTTACTCATTCTGATGTTATTTGAGAACTTCATTTCTAGAAGAGTGAGGAAGGTGTAAGGACTATTGCTCCACTGGAAGTAGCTAGGTAGTGCAGTGGATAGAGCTCTGGGTCTGGAGTCAAGAAGACCTGAGTTCAAATTTGACCTTGGACTCTTAGTAGCTGCGCATTCCTGACCCTAAGCTTAGCAGATGAAGCATGTAAACAATACTAAGGAAAGGAAAAAAAGTTTGGGATTTTTTTCCCCTCAGAAACATGCTAAAAACAACAACATGAACAGGAAGGAATAGAATTTCTGCTTGGGGTTGAAGACTTAATGTTAATGGATGGAGAGAAAGGAGAACTATTAGTCATACATCATGAAGAATAATCTTCAAATTTGAAAGGCTAGAACAAGGACAATTCAGAGGAAGGTAAAACTCGAGAGAAGACAGCAGCATAATCTTTACAGCTATTTTAAATGCACTGAATGCTCCATGCCCAGAGGAATTACTTACCAAGCTACTGAAATAACTTGTCAGTTATCTTTGAGGAAACATGGATAACAGGAAATTGGGAGACGGGCTTGCAATATCCTAATCATTTAAAGGGGAAAAATGTGCCTCTTGGAAGGAGAAAAAACATGGCTTAGTGGATTCAGCCCCAAAGTCAAAAGGAGCTGGATTCAAGTGCTACCACTGACACACAATTTTCTTGTGATCCGGTGCAAGTCAATTAATTTCTCAGTGCTGTAGATAATGTACTAAGACTATATGTTGCAGGGAAGATGCCAACATGCACTGGTAGAGGGAATTTCCTCAATTGGGAATTCCCTGTGCAGTAAAATTACAGATCTTTAATAAATGTTAGTTGACTAACTATGAAACCTGCTACGGATCCCTGCTAAAAGTCAAAGATGGCTTGTTAAAGAGATGGCTTAGGATGATTCAGAGCTGGAAGGAGGATCATGATGAACTTAGGCTGGCTCATTTCTGAAGAAGCCTTTTCCCTAACTGACTCTTTGGATATGGTTAACAAGCCTGGGAGATCATGGGAAGGCCAGCACCCTACTGTTTTGGGGTTCCAGAAAGGTATTTGACAAAGCCTTTCAAGCTATCCTTTCGGAAAAGATGCAGCCATGGCTGAAATCAGAGTTCTTAACCTTATGTCTGTCCTGAATCACTTTGCCTTGATAAAGCCTAGGGATCCCTTCTTGGAATAATATTTTTAAATGCATTACACAAAAAATATAGAATTATAAATAAAACCAATGATATAGAAATACAACAATCACATGCATGTGTGGATATACTAGATTATTATATTTCAATATATTGGTTTCCTTTATAATTATTTATACATACAAATACATATATAATATATGTTTATATATGTATATACACATATACAAATACACACACACAAGTTCACATAATCTCAAGTTAAAAACTTATAGTCCAGACACTTGTAAAACTATATGAATTTATAGCTGACTGAATTACCATACTCAAACTGGGTTGATGAATAAATTACTGTCAATCTACAACTAGGTGGAGCTGTGAATAGAGCATAGGGCCAGGAGTCAGGAAAAAGTGAGTTCAAATCCAGCCTCTGACATTTACTAACTGTGTGACTCTGGACAAGTCATTTAACTTCTGTTTGCCTCAGTTTCCTCAAGTATAAAATGAAGATAATAAAACCACCTACCTCCCACAATTTTTGTGAGGATAAACTGAGATATTTCTAAAACTTTTTGCAAAGTTTAATGCACTAGATAAATGCCAGCTATTATTATTATTAATCTTTAATGGTGTGCAACAGGTCTCTTCCCTTGTCCAATCAACATTTTGATTAAAAATGTGAATATAGGTCTGGGAAACAGGTTTGTTAAATTTGGCAGTGCCATCAAGTTGAGTCAGAAGACTCTGAAATCCATATTCATGGAATCCCTGACTGGGAGCTTTAAGGGATATCTCCCCTCATTTTGAGGCCCAGAAAAGTTAAGTGATTTGTCCCAGGTCACAAGGATAGATAGTAAGTGGCAGAGCAAGAATTCTACCTCAAGTCTCTGACTTTATATTCAGTACTTATTCCACTCCACCATATCATCAGGACAGGCTAAAATGATGGACTCCCTCAGAACTGTCAAAAACAAGATTAAATTTCTCTTAAGTAATTGTAAAGTTGTGCACTGAAATCAAAACTGTGTTTAAATTGGTGTGTTGTGGAAGAGATTTGACTTGACAGTTTAAGTGAAAAAGAGCTGAGGATTTGAGTTAACTACAAACTCAATTTGAGCAAGTAGATTAATGAGGCTGCTAAAAAGAGCTGATATAACATTAGATGAAATGAATAGAATGATAAGATCTGCCTCAGGTAATCTCACAATCTGATTAAACTCTGGTCAGAGCACTGATGGAGTATCAGGTCTGTTTTGGGGTGCTGTACCCAAAAGGATCATGGACATACTAGAAGTCACCCAGAGAAGAATAAAAGGGAGTGAAAATTCTTATAAACTCTGTCCTATGAGGAATGATCAAAGCAATTGAATCTATTTATTTTAAATAATATTTCCAATACTTACTCCAATCTGCTTTCCAATATATGAAAGGTCATGATGTAAAAGTTGCATTAATTTCATGTTGTATTAATGTAGAAGGTTCAAGAATTAGGACCACTGAGTAGAAGGTATGAGGAGTAGACTGCAGCATCATATCAAGAATTTTACAGTTCATCAAGTGTTAAGCACCCGCTGGGTACAAACCAATGTAACAGTCACTGTAGATAAAAAGAATAAAAATGAGACAGTGTTTGCCCTCAGGGAAGGAGATTTGGTGACCAACTAACTATGGTGGTTATGTATGTATGTGTGTATGTATATATGTATAAATGAATGAATGTATATATTATATATATATATATTAAAGTATATAGTAAACACTTACTAGGTACCAAACACTGTGGATATAAATAAATATAAGCAACGAAGATGGTTCCTACCCTCAAGGATTTTTTTTTTCTAAGGGAAAAAACAACATATAAGAGAGTACAGCCTAGGGAGGAGTGTTGTGGGCAGAGAAGTCAGAATGAATAGTGATCAGAGTTATAGGGAAATTGATTGACACGTCCTCATGAAGAATGGAAGTATTGATTTGGGAGGGAACATATACATTGACAGGCTTTGGAATAAATGATCTGTAACCAGGACGTTGTCCATGTTGAGTTGAAAACTTATCAGTTGGGTTGACTGATAGAATATTATATCCCATTTGCCTTGATAGGAGTTTTTAAAAATTTCTTCAAATTTGGTTAATCAGTTTTAAATTTCAATGTACAAATGCTCCTTCAAAATAGTGAACTGTGAATTTCCTCTTCTCCAACTCCTTCCTTTCTACTACCCTTACTCTCCTACTTTGCCTGCCTTGGGACCTTCCATTGTCCATTTGTACCATCCATTGGTTTTTTAGCAGTGGCCTTAGATTTTAGGTGTTGAGTTTGGAGTCTTACATCAGTCATACTGACATGTTGACTAGAGGTGATTTTTTTCAGGGCTACTTAAGACAAGCAGAGTCCTTTTGGTGTGAGAAATGTGTTTTTGGCATCATGAAGACAGGAGTCATGAAAAGAAAAACAAAAACAAAAACAAACCTCAAGTCATGTGTAATGTCATACTGTGATATTACCATAACTCATAAATATATCTTGAGTAGTATTGTACCTTCCCACTTTTAAGTGGCAAAAACAGGATGATATACTAGAGAAGAGGCTTTGGAGTCAGGAAGAACTGGGTCCAATCTCCACCTCTGACATAAGCAGATGTGTGATTCTGGGCAAGTCAACCTCTTATTGTCCCAAGAAATTCTCTATCAACCGTAGAATAGTTGCTAATGATATTGGTAGTGGGAGTTTCTTTACTATTATGTTGATTATACCAATGAAATTATTCATCCAAAAAAAAAATTCCAAACTGCTTGTGTGTTCATTAATGGAAAGATTACTGAGTTCCGAGGATCTCAGCTCAAATCTCACTAATTATTATCCATGAGAACTTGGGTAAATTATTTCTTCTCTCTGTGTCAGTTTCTTTGTCTGTGTGATGACTTGGGCTGTATCAGAGGTGTCAAGTTTGTGGCCCTCTGGCCCAAATTAGATTAAAATGTAATTGAGAAATGTTTAACAAATTAAATGAAAACATAACACAATATGAATCATGTTAATGTGTGATTTTCTAAGTCTGTTTTGATTTCAGTTTGACACCCCTGGATCTCTTTTCCAGATTTAAATCTACCATCTTAACCCATTTTCTACCTTCACAACTTGTCTACATGGTACTGAATGTCAAGTATAATGGAAAGACTGCAGAATAGCTGTAGAATGGGATATTAACAGCACCTACCTCTTAGGGTTTTTGGGAGGATCAAATGAGATAATATTTGTGAAGTGCCTGCCACCTAGTAGTTGCTATATAAAGGTTTATTCCCTCCCTCCCTTCTCCCCCTCTGATTTTATACTAAGAACCTGTAACTAGTAACCTGGTATGCTCAGACAGTTGTCTGTTTAGTATAAGTCCTTGTCTATTTATTTATATTAGACTCCTCATGGGTCATGAAGAAACACAACTCATCCTGGTAATAATTCTATATCCATTTGGTTAATATTGCATCTTCAGTAATTGCTGAGGAAGTCTTTTATTTCTGCATAAAACAAGACCAGACTGATATTCTCATAAACAAAAGGACAAAGTAACATGGTATCCATAGCATGTAGGTGCTTACATTGAAGAGAAATGTTGTCTGTGTGCCAATGAAACAACCGAGCCCGTTTGCTTTCTCATTGAAAGAGCTGAAGAGGACTCCAGTTTGCATTACCAGCTGGAAGAGCTGCCATTATTTTTTATTTTGTTGTTCTCAGACTCTTTATGGCCCAAGGCAATAAGTCACTCAATTTATGGCAAAGAGTTGCAACACTGGTTTTTGCTGCTCAGTATATTTTCATTGGATTTTGGTGAAACTGTTTTAATTAATAGAAATCTTTTTTCCCCTATTGGAAACAGAATACAGGTAGTTTCAGAGCCCTATAATGTTGGCTCAATATTTTTGTTTGTTTGTTTTATTGGTTGTTTTTTTTTTCAATAGTGCCTATGATTTTATTAGGGATTGGAGCTTCTCTTACCAATATAGATCAGTGCTTTTTATATAATTTACAATCTTAAAGAGTTGCTTGGGGCATGGAGAAATTGAAATGAAGGACTCAGGGCTATCAGATGCAGAAGTTGAACCCAGGTAGGTTCAGATTACAGTTAGAAAATATTGTAACTCTCTAGAAATGATGAGTATATTATGAATCGATTATGTATTATTGATTGATACATTTATACATGAAATACAAAAATATCCAACTTTTATATAATTCTCTAACTCATACATATTATTTTATTTGATTCTTACTGTAACCCTCTGAACTATGTGCTATTCTTGCAGCTCAGTTTAGGAAACTGAGCTTAGAAAGTTTTAGAGACTTGCTGAAGTACACATGAAATAATGAGTATCAGAGGTGAGGTTTGAACCTGAATGTTTCTGCCTCCAAGTCGAGTGCTCTAATCATCATACCATGTTGCCCTTGGTTTTTGGTGCCTCTTTCCCTAAATTATTTTGAATTAATTGTTTGTGTATGTGTACATGCATATATGTACATGTACATATACATACATACACATATGTTTATATATGTACACACTCATATACCTATACACATCTGTACATACAACTAGATCAAAGAATCTTAACTTTTTATTTTTTATATGATGCACCCCTTTGGCAGTCTAGTGAAACCTATGAACCCCTTCTCAAAATAAGGTTTGTACAGTAAAGTAATTGCTGAATGGCATAATATTTAAGGAAATACTGGATTTCATTTAGTTAAGATAAAGATGCAATTGCTCATTCAAGTTCATGGAACTCCTGAAATCTGTCCACAGATCCCCATGTGAACAGCACTAGATATATGTATTTTATGTATGTGTGTATGTGCTGTGCACATATACATGTATATGTATATACCATGTCCATATATATCTAAACACACATATATACAGTGCCTACTCTGTTAGAATGTAAGCTCCTTGAGGACAAGAACCACCTCACATTTGTCTTTGTATTTGCAATGCTTAGCACAGTAACTGGCACATAATTAACATCTGTTAAATGTTTGACTCATTCATTCATTCATTTATCACTTGGGTCGATGTATTCATTTAGTAATGAATACTTCTATTAATTGAATTTAAAATGAGCTTAGTCATATCAAGGCAGTAGGCACTAACTATATAGAAGAAAGAATAACCAACCTCTCCAAATAGCCTTAATTAGAAATCTTTATTCAATTTTCAAATGCATAAAATTAGTTTTGCTTTTTGTAAATAACTCTTTCTGATTTTGAGGGAGAAGTCCAACTAGGTAGAGAGAGGCTCATGACCAGTGGACTGGTCTGTTAGTGATAAATTCTTTGACCATGACAACACAGGAAATGTGTCCCTTCAACCTCTGTAATGACAGAGCCAGAGTAGCTACAAAGATGGCAGAGTGCTAAGAAGCATGGAGTTTTTAATAGTCAATACATATCAATTTAGAGGATGGCTCTTGTAATATAAGAGTCTTGTCTAGTAGCCAATGAGCAGAGAGATAGATAGATGTAGATAGATCTGCATTTTTATCTACATCTATCCATATCTGTATTCCATTTCCAGTAATTACTGAGGAAGTCTTCTATAGAGATAGATATCTCTATCTATCTCTATCTATCTATCTATCTATCTATCTATCTATCCATCCATCCATCCATCTATCTATCTACTGTTGGAAGAAGAGAATTATCTCAATCCTCCTTGTTGTTCTAAATGAAATTGGGAGGGAGGAGGTGTGAGAAACATGAGACTCACTAGAGTCTCTATGGAGAGGTAACTTGAGGAGCTGGCCTGGTGGTTTTGAAAGAAGATATGAACTATCGTCCTTCTGGTACTTTACTATATCCTTATCTTTGTCTATTGCTCAATTCAGAATCATGTGATAATCTCCTTGTAGAAAGGCATCAATTTGTATTTCAAAATTAAATGGCATTAATCTGCCTTGTACAAGAATCAAGTCTTGATTGTTTGTGTTAATGGAAAGGATAGTCTGTGGATTATCTCAATTACTGGAGAATCCAAAAACAATTACATATGAGTGTGCTTATCTGTCTCTCTTTTCTAACTAGCTAGCTCTGATATATGTATCTAGCTATCTGTATATAGGTATATGTTTATATATATATATATATATTATATGCAAATATATCCCTATCTATGTATAGATGTAGATAGATGTAGGTGTGTATATACATGTGTATATGTGTGTGTATACTTGAAAGTGCAATCATTTTTTGACGCTTTTATATATGTAGTCTTTAGAACTGAGATTTCACAACTGGAACTGAATTTGAAGATTATCTAATCCAACTATTTAGGGTAGCTAGGTGGTGCAATGGATAGAGCACTGGACCTGGAGTCTGGGCCTGAGTTCAAGTGTGACCTCAGACATTTACTATCTGTGTGACTTTGGGCAAGTCACTTGATGCTGTCTTCCTCAGTTTCCTCATCTGTAAAATGAGTTGGAGAAGGAAATGGCAAACTACTCCAGTATCTTTGCCAGAAAACCCCAAATGAGTCATGAAGAATTGAACATAACTTAAAAAATGAGTCAATAACAATCCAACTATCAAATTTTTCAGAGGAGGGAAGTGAGAGCCAGAGAAGGGATGTGACTGGCCCCAAGTTATTCAGGTGCCCAGGGGCAGAGCTGGGACTAGAATTCAAGCCCCACTGACCAAGAGCATGCATACATAGTAGCCAGAAGTATACTAAGAGGCAGAATGGAGTTGAAGAGGAATGAGAGGGAGGATCCAGCTTGAGATTTTAAAATGGCTTTCAGTTAAGTACACCAATGATGGGCTACTATCATTCAGAAGGTAAGTTACTTCTGTGACACTGGGGACACAGAGCACTTGACCATCCTTTTCCCCCAACAGCTGTGGTTGCTTCCAAAGGACCACATGGGAGTTCACCTGCCAAGAGTGCCCCAAGCAGGAAACCCATAGATAACAATTTAGAAGGACTCTGGTGAAGACAATGCCTGTTCTCTGAGGGATTCCTATTGCCAACCTCCCAAGGCAAAATGTGACGAGAAGTGACAGGATATTTACATCCTGTATAGATTGAAACACAGATTTAACCTGCTGTATCTGCATTTGCTCAAACTGTTTGGGTTTTCAAGACAGGCATTGTAGACTGGGCAAGGTTCTGTTCCAAGTTCAGCCTGAGGTCAATCAAGCAACATGCATTTATTAATTATCTACTCAGTGCAAGACACTAAACTATGCAGGAGGTCCTGGGGATATAAAAATGAAAGTTGTACAGGACCTGTCCTCCCTGTCCTCAAAGTGCTTACTTTCTAGTGAGGTGGCTAGGTGGTGCATTGAATACAATACTGTACTTAGAATCAGAAAGACCTGATATGGAATCTCACCTCAGTCACTTACTAGCTATATGACCCTGGGCTAATCACTTATTGTCTCTCAACCTCCATTTCCTCATCTGTAAAATAGGAGTAATAATCGCACTTCCCTCACAGAGTTGTTAGGAGGATCAGCTGAGATAATTGGTAGTGCTTTGCTTAAAGCGCTATGTAGATGCTATCGTCATCTTCATCATCATCATCATCATCATGGTCATCATCTTTATCATCATCATCATCATCAAAGTCAGCCCCTCTTCTCTCCAACTTCAGTGTCTATATCTGCCAGGGGTGGGGTGGGTGAGGGGGCAATCATAGGTTATAAGTCATAGATTTAGAGTTAGAAAGGACCTTCCAGGCCATAATAATAACTACTTTACTTCGCAGAGATCAGAATCGCAGAATTGAAGTTGGAAGAGACCCTAGCAATCTTCTAATCTAGCCTTTGCCTGAATAAAAATCCATTCTACAATAGAGAGCCTGGCACATAGTAGATACTTAAGAAATGTTGATTGATTGATTGACAAATCTACATGGCACCTCTCCAGACAGCCCATTGCACTGTGGGGCAGCTTTAATTGTTAGAAAGTACTTCTTTATATCTAACCTAAGTATTCCTTTTGTTAACTTCCAGTTTGTTCATCTCTGCTCTCTGTAGCTAAACAAAACAACAATAATGATAGCTAGCATTTACATCAAGTCTACTGTTTGCCGCACTCTTTACAAATATCAGCTCATTTGATTCTCACAACAACCCTGAAAAGCAGGTGCTATTATTATCCCCGTTTTACAGGTGAGAGAATTGAGGCAAGCAGGTTAAGTGACTTGCCCAAAGTCACACTGTTATTAAGTGTCTGAGGTGGGATTTGAGCTCAGGTCTTCCTGACCCTGGACTCAGCACAATAAATGCTGTACTACCTAGCTAACTTATCTCATCTCTCCTGCCTTTGAGAAGATATGGTTAAAAAGAAAAGAAAACAACTTTAAAAAGTATAACTCCCTGTGCAGATGTAAGGTGTTATTATCGTTCAAGCACAAAAAAAGTCTAATTTGCCTCACTTATCTGGATATTTCAGGTGAAAAAGTGGCCATTTTGACTTAAATGATTAGAATAATAAGCTCAGTTCTCTACCATAATTTGCATATGTAGGCAGCTTAATTTTCTATTTTTCAAGAAAACTAAGGAAGTAGAATGCCTCATATCTCTAGCTTCATTTGGTGATGCCAAGAGCTTGCAGACATCTAATTGCTTCCCCATCATGAAGTACCAACTGATGATGGCACTTTGATGCTCAATTTCCATGAGTCCCACTTTGTTCTCCAAACTCCAATCCCCAATCAAATCACAACAAGCCAAGAGCTCAAGGACAGGAGAGGTCAGTACCAGAAAGAGGGACAAAGGAAATCAGGCATGCCATGCAGAAAGTTCAAGCTAGTTGGTGTCTTTAATATGTCAGGATTGTATAAAAAGGTTTCATAAGCCATCAGTCAATGCTAACAGTGGCTTCAGAAATGGACAAGGGGTTATAGACATTAGACTTTTCTCATCTGGATGAACTGAGTGTAAAGTCCCAGGCATATTGAAAGTTTAATATACAAATAAATCTGAGAGAAGGAGAAGGGAATAGGGAATACCACTAGGGAAAAGATCAGCAGAAAAAAAGAACCAGGTTTTGTCAATAGTTTAATTATTTTCTACTATATGATTAGCCTGATATAGTGGTTAGAAAGCTAGACTTTGGAAGACCTGAGTTCAAATCCTTCCTCTGAAGCTATGTTGACCTGTAGGTGCCTCAGACAATTCCCAAAGATTTACTTATTAGTCATAGAAAAGTTATGAACAATGTTCCAAGGGGGAATTCCCATACCAGGAGATCTTTCTGCTGAAGCAATCACAGATCCTTCCAGGAGGCTGTATATTATAGTAGAAAGGACCCTGCCTTTGCAGTAAGTGTCTGAATTCTGTTAATTCTTTCTTGGGTGACCCTGGACCAATCATTAAACATCTCTGGTCCTCAGTTTCCTCAACTCTAAAATGAGTGTGGTTTGTAGTAGATATTCTCTGAGAGCCTTTCCAGATGTAGATCAATGATACTGTGATATTATTTTCAGTCAAATTTAGAGGGGAAAATTTAGTCTTTTTCATATTTGATCATGGGAATGGGGCACTGACTAAATAGGTCATTGGTATGGCCCACACCTGAGTTGTTCACAGATCACTTGATGTCAGAGGCTCTCTGGTCTAACTCATGGCTGACCTAGACTCCTGCTACCACATATTCAGTGACCATCCAATCCAACTCAAGATATGCCCATACATACACACCATATGCACATACATACATGCATACTTTAATGACTTAAAACTGTCAACATCATGTCTGTGTAGGTAGATAAAATGCATGTATGTGTGTATATACATACACATAATATGTCTCCAAAGTCAATGTGGTTTTAAAAGATTAAAGAATAAGACTTATATGCACAGTCAAGGGATGGGAGGGATCGAGTCACTTAAGTCAGGGAATTAAGAGGAGCTTCCTGAGGTAAGCCTTGAAAAGGGCTAAGAATTCCATGAAACAGTGGAGGGATTCAAGAAGGGCTGTCAGAAGGGATCTCTCAGTTCTGGCCATTCTTTGTGTGTCTCCTGCACTTTGTACAATGCCTGCCATCTACTAAACACTTCATCAATCCTTGTTGACTTACTGACTCTAATACTTATTAATGTTCTTGTTATTGTTTTAAGAGTGATTGTTCTTATTATTATCCTTCAATGCTTTGATGAATCTATGATCTCATTCATGAAAGTTTTTCCCTCAATGACATCCTCTCATTCTGTGAGAGCAATCTCAACAAGGGCCTCACCCCACATTCTTGAAGGGGTGTGTGTGTATGTGTGTGTGTGTGTGTGTGTGTGTGTGTGTGTGTAGTCACTGTAATAAGCTGAGAAACAGCAGACAGGCATTCCATTGCAGGGGTGAGGTGGGCAGGGAGAAGAACTAAGAGGCTTGGTTAGAAATCTGAAAGTAGATTGGTTTGGTTGGATCACAGAGGAGTATAGAATAAACTTCCTGTGATAGATTCTTAGAGGGGAAATTGATTTCAACTTTTAAGGCATGGATTCTTAACCTGGGGTTCATAGATGCCTTTTTGGGCCCATGGGGAGATACATATACATATACATATACATATACATATACATATACATATACATATACATATACATATACATATACATATACATATACATGTACATGTACATGTACATGTACACCGATACATACACATATACATATATACACATACACATGCATATGTATGCATATGCATGTATATATACACATATGCACATACATTCACACATATGTGTATATACGTATATGCATACACATAGATAAATATAAAAAATAAGGGGATTTATGAACTTGGGAGAAAATTACATATTTTTTTCCACTAACCTTTGGTTTATGTCTTATATATTTCATTTTGTGCATTTACAACCATTATTTTGAAAAGAAGTCCATAGGCTTTATCAAACTGCAAAGGGAGTGTCACACACACACACACACACATACACACACACACACACGCACAGTCACACAGTACCCTGGCTTTAAAGGGTATTTAGTGGACTTAAGATTTAGACATGTAATATAGTAAAAAAACAAACAAAACTATCAGGCTAAAAGGGGAAAAAACCTTTTTTTCTTTCCCCTTTTCTTTGTATGCTCAGTACTTATCAGTGCCTGGCACATAATAGTTGCTTAATAAATGTTGGGTGATTAACTATTGACTGACTGGCAAGTAAAAGACCTGAGTTCTAGTCCTGGCTCAGTCCTATCCTGGCCATGAGACTTCAGGGTCCTGGTTTAACTCATCTGAGTGTCTAAGTTTCTACATCTACAAGATAGGGATGATAAATACCTGTCCTGAGAAATTGTAAGCCTCCAATGTATCATGTGGAAGATGCTGCATCTACATCAAAGGAAAAAATACATAGGTCCTTACATTTTCAATGACTAGGCATGCCTTTAAGCAAAAGCCCCATGAAAATATATCTGGAGAAATTACAAAGTCAGTTCCAAGGTGGAAGCCACGAGGTTCTGTGGAAGGAACCTGGACACCCTAAGGAGAAGCAGAGAACAGGGTGGCAAGAGACTCCCCTGGAATGTAGACTAATTATTCTTGCTAACTCACTGGTAGGCATAGTTATTTCCACCTGGTGAAACAGAACAAATACCATCAGCCACCTATGTATTTCTGTACCCTGTGGCAAATCACAAGTCACACTTACCCTAATTGCAGCTCTGGATTCTTGAAGAAATGATGCCAGGAAAAACATGTTTGAGAAGGATAATTCTAGCTGTCAGAGAAAACTCCAGTATTTAGAGAAGGAAATGTATTACTCTAAGAATGTTATTAAGAAAAGTCACCTCTCTTTTAAAACAATCTTCTATCACTTCTGTTATCTATATACCCTATATGTATATCACCCAACTCATCTTTTCCCTTATTCAATATTCTAGTCTTTTTTCTAACCAGTTATACCCCATACCTTTTAGTCATGTGCTATGAAGTTTGATCAAGAGCCTAAAAAATCAAAGCCTAAAGTATGAGGGCTACATGAATCCCAATTCCTGCAGTGTTTTTCCAATTAAATTGTTGAGCTGTGTTTTTATCTTAGCCCTGCCTGAGAACTGGTTCCCCTGAAGACAGGCTTCTCAGGATCAGGTCAGTTAGGGCAGGGAATTGACTTGTAGTCACTCGTCTTCGACAGAACTTTTGTCCTTGGTGTTATAGCAGTTCCTGAATCATCTGCCAATATCTCCTCTCACAGAAATCATGAAGGTCAGCAGTGATGAGATACACTGATTACCATTACTCCCATTTTCCATCCACTCCCACCTCAGATTTCTCCATTCAATTCAATTCAAGAAAAATTGATTAAGCACTTACTGTGTATACCACTCATGTAGGGTCACTCTGGACTGTAGGGACAGTGAAAACAGTCAAACAGCTCCTGCCCTAAAAGAGCTTCTGTTCTGCTGATGAGATACAACAAGAAAACAGAGATATGATGTTAAAGGACTTGCACATGCTTTATAAGTTAGGGCAAGGCCTTTAACCAATCCAAGCCCCAGGATGTTGGCTGAAGGGCAGCTGTTGATCTGCATTGTTTGAGGGAGATTCCTCATTGGCAGCGCCTCCACCAGTGAAATCATAAATTTAGGACCCCCCAAATCAAGATAGAGTTACCCCTACACATTTGGGAAACAGCTGTGCCTTAGCACAATCTGTCCACTATGCCTGCAATGCTCTCCCTTTTCCCTGCTGCTTTTTGGAATCCCTGTTTTCCTTCAAGACTCAGGTCAATTTTTACCTTCTGCAGAAGGCATTTTAAGTCCCCCACCTCCTGATGCCTTCCCCTGCAAGCTAGTTATATCTACTTTATATGTGGGATGTATTTGCTTATACATATTGTATATGTGTATACATTCATTGATGCATACATACATATACACTTATTTATATTTATCCCTTCCACATTGTGGGTAACCCCTCCGAAACTGGAAAATCTGCATAAAATTTTTCACCCTCCCTTCATACCAGAGATGAAGTCTGATTTTTTTCTTTTTCTTTTATGGGGTGTTTACAGTACCTTTTTGTATAATTTGGGTTAAGTATTCGGTCATAGACTCTGTGTTGTCTGCTGGCCTTCATGTGTTATCTGTGGCTTCCGCAAAACTCCCCCAAAGTTTCCATATAATTTCTTATGCTGATCCACGATATGTGGAAACTGAGATGGGGAAAGTGGCAATGTGGAAGGGATAACCGTACTTACTTAAATACATGTTGACTCCCCCATTAGAATGTAAGCTCCTTGAGGGATTGACTGATTTGTTTTTTCTTTGTATCTGCAATGTTTAACACAGTGCTAGCCACATGGTAAGCACTTAATAAATGAATACATTTTGACTGATTGATAATAATGAGAGGAGGTGAGACAGAAGCAAATTTCAAACATGGGAGATCATGTGTATAAAAGCATGGCATTCAGAGATGGAATGTTGTGCATGAGGAACAAACAGCTGGCTGGTTTGCTTGGGATCAAGGCAATGACTTTCCATTTCCCTTTAAATCAGAGATTCTTAACCTAGGGTCTATTAATTTGTTCATTTTTTAAATAAATATTTTAATAATTGTATTTCAATATAGATGATTTCCTTTGAAATATTATGTATTTTATTCATTTTTCCCTCTGAGAAGTCCATAGACCTTATCACACTGCCAAAGAGGAACCCCACAAAAAATCCAAAAGGTTAAGAGCGTCTGCTTTAAATACATAAATACATAGACATAAAGATGATCAGGGGGAAGAAAGGAATGAAGAGGAAGAGAGAGAAAGGGAGGGAAGGAAAGACATATAAGTAATAGAAAGAAAGAAAGAGAGAGAGAAAGGAAGAAGGAAGGAAAGAAAATCTATAAACTGCTATAATTGAAGAGAGAATGGGGGAAAGGGGCATGTGTGTATTCAGGTTCTTCTCGAATTAACTAAAGCCATCACATAAAAGAGGATGGGATGTCAGTATGGATGTACTTTTTTTTTTTTTAAATAAAATCTCTGCAGCTTAGAGATAAAATGTAACCTAGCAGTTGCTAAGGTAACTGATTTTTCTCCCCCTCAGGAATAGCAGAACAAATTAGGAAAAGAAAAGTTCTATAAATTGTGGATACATAGCAATGCCCTGAGGCAGCAATATGGAAGACTTCCTTGGAGCTCTGGGTAACCGCTTTGGGGGACAAATCACCCAGAAGGTGGTCCATTTCCAAAACCATTGGAAGCAAAGAGAGAAAATCATGCCTGTGGAATTTGAAGCTAGAAAGAACCTTACAGATCAACTAGTTCATTTTGCATATTTTTGACAGAGAAGGAAATTAGGCCTAGAAGGGTGAGGGCTTGCTCATAGCCACATAGCTGGCTATTAGCAAAACCAGGACTTAAAACCGGGTCTTCTGACTCCAAAAGGGCAGTCGGGGGAACAGTGGATACCGTATCGGAGTTAGGAAAACCTCAGTTTGAATCCTACCTCAGAAATGTAGTAACTGTTTGACCCTGGGCAAGTCACTTTACTTTCATCTGTTCTGTTGAATAGGGATAATAATCACACCTACCTCACAGAATTGTTGTGGGAATCAAATGAATTAACATAGATAAAGCACTTTGGAAACTTTAAAGAGTTATATCAATCTTAGCTAGTATTATTTCTCTTATTATTATGCTCCTGCTTACGTTCTTTCCACTCTGCTACAATACCTGTTACCACTCTACTCAGTCAATACATAATTATTAAGTGGGCAGAAAATATTTTAAATGCAGTAGATGAAAGAGGGAAGATTCCCCCACCACCATCATCACTGGAGAGCTTCAAATGGAGCAAGAGTGATCACTTCTTGGGATTTTATGAAGGAGAGTTCTGTCACATTTGGATTGAACTGGAATGGAATGAAACAGAATAAGCATTTTCTGTTTTTTTAGGCAATTGGGGTTAAGTGACTTGCCCAGGGTCACACCACTAATAAGTGTCAATTGTTCTGAGGCTGGATTTGAACTCAGGTCCTCCTGACTTCAGGGTCAGTGCTCTATCCACTGCACCACCTAGCTGCCCCTAGAATAAGCATTTTTTAAGCTCCTACCATGTGCTGGGCCCTGTACTAGGGCATTTGCTAATATTGCATTGTTCGACAAGAAAACATCTCATCCATCTCTCTGAGTTTGGGATCATGATTTCTCTTCTGATTTTATCTCCAGTTTGTCTTCTGGAAAAGAAGTGACTTGAACCAGACTTATTTGAAGGTCCCTTGTAACTCTAACAGCACAGGATTCTTTGACTCTTACCTTTTCCTAGTTTTTGAATCTTTTTTTGTGTGTCAGTGGTGGGTTGGGAATTTACTTGTATTGGTTTCTGTAATTGGTAGGTGTGAGTTGGGAAGGGAAAAAGGGAGCTGAAGGATAATTGCTATTTCATGACAATATCTAAGAAATTGAAATAACTTGGCCCCAGCTCAACTCAGCAGCCCTTTTCCCTCCCCAGGATGCAAACAACAAGCATCTCAACTCTAGGAACCCTAAGAAAACATTATGATATAGAAAAATAGGAATCTAGTCAGCTAATGAGAAATACAGTCAGAAGGTATGAGAAATGCGAAATGTCAGCTTGTAAAATTGATAAAGGCACTTAGCAAAGACAGAGATGGGCTGCATTTGTCATATTGCCAAATATATTTTTCTTGAAACATAAAAATAAGGGCTTGTATTTTATCCCAGTGTGATAGAATTCGTTCAGTTATTCCTTGGATCTCCTATGTGTACTGGCCTTGTAAATAACAACCCATGTGGGCTTTCGTAAACTAAGAACCAGACTACTTCATGTCTATGCTTTAGACTCTCAGGGTTACTGTATTTTATACAAGCAGCCATCCTATGAACAACTGTCTCCTGAGACACAAGCTTTTACTTGCTTAGATATTATTTTTTAACATCTGATTCTGAATGTGAAAGTATAAAGTGGAGGCTTGCTTTTAATATTAATGAAATTAAACTCTTTAATAACTGAAAAAAGAAAATGAGCAACTATTCACAACATTCGTAGGGAAGAGATAGAGGCTTTATTAATTGATGCTCTAAGAATAGTCATTAGTTAGCACGTTTTTCTGAAGAGGAAGCATGACATGTGGAATGGACAGCCACCTCTGAATCAGGAAGACCTGGTACATGGTATGTGACAATGGGCAAATTACTTAACCTCTTAATGCCCCAATGTATTTAAGACTATATACATTGCAGAACAGTTGCAGGTCTGAATTGGTGGAGGGAGTTTACTTACTGGGAGTTCCTATTTCAGAAAAATCACAGGTCTTAATCAAAACATTTAAAAAAAATAATTTTCTATAGCATTAGTGAATAGAGCATAGCCCCAAGAGTCAAAAGGGACCTCAGAAGGCATTATATCCAGCACTCCCATTTTATAAATGGGTAAACTGAGTGTAGACAAATGACTTGCCCAAGGTCACATAGACAGTATCCAAAGCAGGATGTGAACCTAAGTCATCTGACTCTCAAACCAATGTTTTTGTTTTTTTTTTTAAATGTATTATACTGATTTTCTTTATTCTAGCTAGTATGGTATATGGAATATGTATATGAACATTTCTATAAAGTTCATGTAAGAAGATTAATTTTTTGAGAAAGGTTTATAAGAATGAAATAAATCATTTTCTCAGACTTAAAAAAGCACATTATGACATTTTCCCTAAATTTCCTAAATTATATATTATAATAGCCCTGAGTTCATTATCAGTAGCATAGAAAGCCAAATTAACTTTTGGCACAATTGACCACATGATTTTGAAATTTATTATAGATTACATGTCATTAAGCTTAAAGAGATGCATTTATGAAACACCACATGGTATTTTCATAATGTGCCTTGCAAATTTACAGATACTGTATTGCAAGGCCAATTTCCATATCTCAGTTTCTGTCCATCCTTACTTTCTCTAATGGTGGGGGAGAGGCAAGTTCCCAATCACCATTCTTATTTAGAACCTTGTTTTGTTCCACCCTAGAAACTATTTAGAAATTATGAATTTGATTTCACTTACTTACAGCAATTACTTCCAATTTTCAGAATGTGAGCACATGTCAGCCCCAAGGAGGAACCGAAAAGACGGGAGTCTCCTGCTGTTATCTTTCTCTTTCTCCTGTTTCTTTCTTGGGAGTTCTCCACTTTTCATGAATTTGATCAAGGACCTGTTGATGAAATAGAGATAAAAGGAATGTAGTGGGTAATGAATATTCAAGGTTATTTGCATATGTTTTATCAGCTTAGAATCCATACAAATTGCTTAGAACAATCATGTTCTTTAACTGAACCTAGGATTCTTTAAAGGTTGTAATGGGCTTTATGGAGCCCTTTTTGCTTAGTTGTTGCATATTATTCAAAAGCATTTATGAAACAGCCCAAATCAAATATTACTCCAATACTGTAAGCAGCTAACATTGCTTCAGACAGGTAAATCCTGGAGGGCTGTCCAAGGTTTGGAGATGTCAGTGACTTGTCTGGGATCATAGAATTACAAAGTATTAGAGGCAGGTATTTCTGACTCCAAACCCAGCCATCTATAAGCTGGTTTTTAACTATAGTATATTTAGAGATTTCTCATTCCTAAGGCTGCTTCTTTAAAAGTGTAGTATAATGTGTAGTAAATATCCTGTGGCATGATTTCATTTCCAGTTCTTTTTTTCAAAGTTCTCTGAGGGTAGACAGAGCTTCATGGTACATCTGTTATTGTTCAGTCACGTCTAACTCTTTGTGACTCCAGCTGGGGTTTTCTTGACAAAGATACCATGGAGTGGTTTGCAGTTTCTTTCTCCAGCTCATTTTATAGATGAGGAAACTGAGGTAAACAGGGTTAAGTGACTTGCCTAGGGTCACACAGCTAGAGGTGGGATTTGAATTCAGGTCTTCCTGACTCCAGGACCCACAGTCTATCCACTGTACCACCGAGCTGTCCCACACCTGGTACATAGCAGGCCTTAATATAATTTTGTTGGATGGATTTGATTTGGCTTAATGAGGACACATTCACAATGCTAGAGCTCTGATTAGAGGTAGGCTGAGAAATTTCTCATGTTCCTTTCAAGTTGCTACTCAAACTCCATAAGAAATATGATGATGAAGTATCATGGTGTAGTAGAAAGAATACCTGGGTTCCTGAGCAAGAAGAACCAGAGTTCAAATCTGGCCTCAGATACTTACTAGCTGTGGGCCTCTGAGCATGACACTGAACTTTTGTTTGCCTCAGTTTCCTCATCTCTAAAATTAATGGAGCCTCCAAGATCCCTTCCAATTTCTAAATTTGTATGATCCTGTGATTCCTTAACTTACAATATCCTTTAAAACGAAATGGGATTAGATTATGAGGGATTAGATTTTGTTAATACATATGTGTGTATATATATATATATATATAATACATATATATAATTACATCTATAGCTTATTAACAACCAAATATAAGTTGTACCCAATGATCCATCTGTATAATAGGTTGGTATTGGAAATATTTGAAGTAAGGCTGTCAGATGTGTCTGAAAGGTGCTTGAGACCATTTCTTATCTGAGAGGACGTGAGTTTTTTTTCTTTCTCTTTTCGCTCTTTGAATTAGGAATAATATGAATGTGACTTTTAGGAAGGATATTGATAAATATGAAAATATTCAGAGAAGAGCTACTAGAAATGAGAAAGCCTTCAGTTTAGTAGAAAAACAAAGTTAATAGTCTCTCATGCTATTCTAATTAGAAATTAACTAGAAATGATTTCAGCAGGAAAATGTCAATAATTTCTTATTTACTATAAAATAGCTTAGGGACTATGTATTCTTGGTCCTTTTTCCCTCTTCTTTCTTTTCTTGGATTTCATTTTTTAAAATTCAAATTAGTAGTTTATTAGATCACCTCATTAAAGAGGAAATATAACTAGGTGGCTTCTAAATTTATTCAATGGCCGAGAACAATGACCAAAAAAAGCTACTAATGATTTGATTGATGTCAACTGGTAGATAATAAGGCCTCCAGGGGAAGCCTTCAGGGATCTGTACATCTGGCTTGACTATTTAACATTTTTATCAATGAACTTGAGATATAGCATCTCTATCAAATCTGAGAAAATCTGGGAAGGACTGCATTGAATGTCTAATCACTGCTGGTGTCTTCTCCTCCAAGACTATCTTTCATCAACGTAATGCTATAGTGCCAGGGATAGCTGCCCAAGTTTCTGCACATATTTTGACCTTCCCTGACAAATGGAAGCCATAGAGATTTCCCTGAAATAAGGCAGGAAAGAACCCTTCTAAAGAAAGGAAATGCATGGAGTCAGGAAGGCCTGAGTTCAAATCCCACCTCAAACACTTAATAGCTATGTGATCCTGGGTAAGTCACTTAACTTTGGTTTACCTCAATTTCCTCATCTGTTCAACAGGGATAATAATAATTCCTACCTTGCAAGGTTGTTGTAAGAATCAAATGAAATTAACATTTGTAAAATGCTCAACATAGTGCCTGGCACATGGTAGGAACTATATAAATATTGGCTATAATTTTTATTACTATATGAATGAAATTAAAATAAAATAAAAGGCTTTGGTTATTATGAATTTCTGGGGTAAAATTTTCCTCATTATGCCCTGTCATGTCACTCATAAGGGTAAATGTCATAAAATGCATGTGTTTATGATTTACGTGCTGTCTCCCTACTAAATTGTGGACTTTTTGAGGGCAGGAGCTGGCTTTGCCTCTCTTGTATCCTCAGTGGATAGCATAGTGTCTAGCACATGGTAAGTGCATAATAAATGGTTTTTGATGGAATGAGGGATTGACTGAATATTTAAAGAGGATCCTAATTTAGATCTGACTTGGTTGCTAAGGGTCCAATTCTGTGATTGTGAGAAAGGAGTCATTTTTAAAAATGCATTTCTAAACTGGATTCTACAAATGGCTTTGCAATTTCCTATAAGATACATATTTTATTTTCCTTTGATTGGATTGCAATAGTTGAAAACAAATTGGAAAACAACCAGCACCATCCCCAATAATCTTTCCCCGTTTGTGTCTGATGTTGCTGGCTCCCTCCTTAAGAGTGACCTGGATGGTTTTGAAGATGTACCAGTGGAAATTCACACCCCTCTAATTAGTCTGCTTTTCAGCATAATATTCCATAAAATAGGTATTTACCACTAATTGGGGATAACATCCTTCATACAAACAGGACTAGGGGGAAGGTCTGAGCTATGCCCACATGATCTAGAAAGATGAAAATGGACTCCAGAGAGCTTGTCAGTGTTTAAAGCACCATATTTTATTGTTGGAAGAGAGATGTGTGTGTGTGTGTGTGTGTGTGTACACACAGGCGCATGTGTATCTTATTAGTTTCATCACCCAGATAAAATCTTAGAATCATCAATTCTCTAAGACCTTCAGAAAATTCTATTATAATTTTATCTACAATAGCTTTTTTAATAGTAACTGGAATGTTGAAAACTTTATCTAGAGACAGGCTATTGTAAAATAACAACTTAAGAGGCTGTAATTAAAGTGACTTTTTGACATGAACACACCAAAAATTTAAAAATCACTTTTACACTTATCTATATCTTATCCTGTTAGAGAGATGTCTGAGAATCCGAGTTTAAATGGTTCATGTTCAAAAAGCTACACAGTGTCCCAGATGGGATATAAAGCCCATCTCCCTGATTCTCCCTCCAATACTTATTCAAACTCGAGTGCTGTCTTTTAGAATGGGGGGAAAAGACAAGAAATTCAAATGGATTGAAAGTATCTTTGTTCTGAATCCAAGTTAGTGGTACCAAGGTAGGGATTTAGCTCCTCTGCTATGCAAGTCTGATTATAAGAATAACAAAGGTATCAAAACAATGTCCTTCAGAAAAGAGTAAAGGATTTTCTGAAATACATAGATGATGAGATAACAGATTGATTAATTTTTCAATTTTTGAATGCCTCAAAGGTCTCTGCTTCTACTGTGACAAATGACTCTTCCATAAACTTCTATGTCTTATTATTGAGTCTCTGAGAATTTCTGTAGCTGAAAAATGTATCAGCATGATGTCAAGCTGATGAGGGTTAACATTGAAACCCTCTATCACCAGGTCTATCCTCAAAACCTTAGTTTAGAATCTTGACCCACAGGTGACTCAGTGGATAGAATGCTAGGGCTGGAATCAGGAAGACCTGATATCAAACCCTTGCTTAGATACTTACTAGCTGTGTAACTCTTGGCAAGTCACTTAACCATTGTCTGCCTCAGTTTCCTCATTTATAAAATGATGATAATAATTGAAATCTGTCTGCCTACATTATTATATCAAACGATATAATATTTGTGAAGTAGTTTGAAAACCTTCATGTGCTATATAAGTACTAACTATTATTATTATTGTTATTGTATAGCTTGCTTTTTATATATTTGTTTGCATGTTTTCTCCCCCATTAGACTGGAAACTCCTTGAAGGCAGTTACTGGCTTTTGCCTCTTTTTGTATCCCCAGCACTCAGCACAGTGCCTGGCATATAGTAGGCCCTTAGTAAGTGTTTGTTGTGTTTAATTGAATTTAATTAATTGCCCAAGTTCTCGAAGGTAATGAGAGTCTGGTGCCATTACCTTTCCTAGTCATGTAGGTTTCATCCTAGTAAGTCATCCTCCACTCCTCAGTCTCTCGTACACCATTTCTCCAATCTGTTGCCAAGTCCTACTGTTCTTAACTTCCCAGAATCCTTCCTATGTGCTCCCTTCTCTCCTCTGACAACACCACCACCACCACCCATGGAAGGATCAGAGGAGGATCAATGGAACTCAGTTCTTCATAGGCGTGTTCCTTGATTTCTTCAAAATGGATAGGTTTTCCTCTCCAAAACCAAAACCAAAAAACAAAAAAACTCAACCAATACACAGTTTTGGGGGCAGGAAAAGTATTATTAGATTGAGAGTCAGATTTCTATTTAATTCCTGGGTCCTACTACTTCTTACCTGGGTGACTTTGAGCAAGTCACTGAAACACTCAAAAGTTTTCTCAATTGTAAAATGAGGGGATTGGATTAGGCAATTTCCAAGTTCCCTTCCAGCTCCAGGTTATTTCACTTACTATGCCATCTTCAGATGCAGAAAGGCTGCCAAAGTATATTTTCCAGGATTTCTTCTTGACCATTTTTTCCCTTCTAACTTTTAATGTTTTTCGAAAGTATATTCCTACTGCTTTGTTGCACCCAGATACTCAAGAGCCTAGAAATAATTCCTTTAACAGGTTACTTTTTCTCCTCTGGTTGGATTCAGAAATAGGAGGACAATAAGCCCTTGATTCCCTGGGGCTTTGGGCAATAACTTCTGCCATCCCGTTAGCTCAAAGCTGGAGGAAAGAAGACACAATTTCAATTGTTATCATCCTATGCTTGGTTCACCATTTGGAGTGGCCTCCACCCTCTCCTCAGGCACCATGATTATTTGTAGCCCCCATGCTGTATTGACATTCACCCATCCAGTCTGCTGGGGTGAGTGAGGACCAGGACTCAGACCTTAAAAATAAGATTAAAGACACATAGGGATATTGTCAATTTTCAAAATGCTTCTCTTGTTTTTGTTTGCACACATACACACACATACACACACACACACACTTAATATCAGAGAAGTAGATAGCATGCTAGATTCAGAGAAGACTTGGGTTCAAACTTGAGCTCTGATACTTACTGGCTGTGGGACCTTTCACTTCTCAGAGACTTACTTTCCTCATCTGTAAAATGGGAACAAAGAGGGCATGCAATTTGGGGGTTCAGTTCTGTTTTTTAATTGGAACATAGTAAGAATAAGTATAAAATATCAAATTAATAACAATAATAATAATTAACCCTAAAACATAGGTTTGTTCTGAGATTCCAACAAGAGAATTTGTGCGAAGTGCTTTATAAGATTGAACTTAATTTGTTTTATTTTGCTTTTTGGTTTGACCTATGAGTTCATTGGTTTGGGGGCTTCCTGGCAGAAAATCCCTCTATTGATCCAAAGTAGGAACTAACCGTTTTGACAGCTCTGGTATGGTAGGAACTGCTTTGGTCTTCTCTTTGTATCTCCAGTACTTAGCACAATGGCTAGCACATAATAGGTGCTTTATAAATGTTCATTGAAAGAATGAAAGAATTGGCTTCCCATTTTTATAAACTTCCATTTACAAAAAAAAAAAAAACTTTTCTCATAACAACTCAATGAGAGAGGTAGCCCAACAGTAGACATATCTTCACGTACAATTTCATAATTAAATCATTCCATCTTCTCTCTTGATTCTCTCCCTATTCACCTTCACATCTTGGAATCCTAGGCACCTTCCAGTTCCTGAATGAGGTTTATAGTGATCTCCCCCTCCTCTGTTGCTTCTGCTCCCTGCCTCAGATACCCACATGAAATCCTTTGTCACTTTGCTGTGGGATTCTCAGATCTTCTTATCTTACCTTAATCTATTGGACATCCTCAGCACTGCATATTCTAGAGACGTCTTCAACTCAACATGTCCAAAACTAAACTTACTCTCTTTCCCTCCAAAAACTTTCTTCTTTCTAACTTTCCAATTTTTTTCAAGAGTACCACCAGACTTTCCACCTCAATGTCATCCTCAGTTTCTTTCTCTCAACAATTATATCCATTCTTTTGCCAAGTTCAGTCTATTCCACCTTCACATCTCTCATATACAGCCCCTTTTCTCCTCTGCTGCTCACCTCACACTCAAACTGTTGCAAAAAGCCTTGTGGTTGGCCTCCCTGCCTCATCTGTGTCCACCCTAATTCATCCATCATTTAGCTATCTAGGTGAGCTTCCTAAAGTGTGGGTCTGATCATGTCACCCTTTATTCAGTAGACTTAAGTGGCTCCCTAATGCCTCCAGAATCCAATATAAAATCTTGGATTTGCCTTTAAAACCCAACAATCCTTGCCCTGTGCCTGCCTTTCTAATCTTCTTATATTTTACTCTCCTCGATGTACCCTGAGATCCAATGACATTGGCCTTCTTGTTCCTTCTCTTGACCTTGGACATTTTCACTGGCTATCAGTCTTGCCTATAATTCTCTTACTCCTCATCTTTGCCTCCTGACTTCTTTGGCTTCCTTCAAATCTCACCTAAAATTTGACCCAAAAAAGTCTTTCTGTATTCTACTTATTGCCAGTGACTTATTCAGTTTATTGCCTCCAGTGTATCCTGTATGTATGTACAGGTATATGTACACATATATGTAAATGGGTATATGTGTGTATATATGTAATATATATTGTTTAAACATAATTGTTTATAAGTTGTCTGTCCACCTCATTAGATTGTGAGTCCCTTGAGAGCAGGGATTATTTTAGCCATTTTTGTGTCTGTAATACTTAGTCTAGTCCAAGGCCTTGGTAAGCATTCAATGAATGCTTGTAGACTTGACTTCTCAATTTGAAACAATTACATGTTTTCAAAATTTGGGGTAATTACCAAACAGTTGTTCAAACAACAAAACTTTAAAAACATATCAATTTTATTGTGTATTTTTAACAATCCCAATCACACAGGGGCTGCAGTATCTTATCTGTTACTGGGAACATTTTCAGTTTATTTACCGAAGACGAACTTGCCCAGTGTAATGGAACTTTCAGAATGCAAAATTCTTTTTGTCATTTCTACACCTGATGAAGACCAGCTGTGTGTCTCCCAGAAAACTTCCTTCCCCAGCACCACTGCACACTGTTATTCATTGTTTTGTCCCCAGGAAAGATGACATTCCCAGTTAGGGTGCCTCAAACAGCTTATCACCAACCAAGCACTATCCCATTATCAAAACCAGGAACCCACTGATGGTGAGTTAGATGGCTCCACTCTCATAATGAGCACAAGAACACAATGTAAAAAAACCAAGACAGCAGCAACTGCACAAACAGTCTGAAACAATTTCCTCTATTTTCAAATATCACATTCCGTCTCCATGTCTATCTCTCTGTAACTTTTTGGACATGGAAATACCATTTCTTTCAGAAGGATCTATGCAAAGGTGATTTGTGAATTAAATCCAATGTGAACTAATGATATAAAGAGGAGTACATTTTCCAGATAGTTTTTCATTCTTAATTATAAAGTAACCAGACTTTCCTTAGCATCCTAGACCACAAGATTTTAGAGCTGGAAGAGCAAAGGATGGTACCCTGTAGTGAGAACACTATTAGGACCTATGTTCATATCTTGGCTCTTCCTTTTTTTCAACCAATCAGTAGGTCAGTCCATCATCAAGCTTTTGTTTAATGCCTGTTATGTGCCTGACTGTGTTAATCTCTGAGGATACAAAGAGAAAAAATAATGTACAAAGTCTCTGACTTCAGAGAGCTTACATTTTCTAAGAGGAAGCAATGCATACATATATAAATATATACAAAATATATACATCATAAAAAGAAGGTAATGAGGGAGGCCCTAGCAGATGGGAGATATTTGAAAGAGAAGTTAATGCTTAAGCTGGACTTTTAAAGAGATTAATTAGCATTTATTAAGCACCTGCTAGGTGTCATACACTCTACCAAGTGCTGTTCATACAAAGACAAGAAAATGAAAAAAAAAAACCCTTTGGGACCTTGGGCAAGTCACTTAATTTCCGTGTATCTCAGTTTCACCTGTAAAACAAAAAGGGGAGGGGAATGGACTTGATGACTTCTGGCATCCCTTTTAGCTCTAACTCTCTGACACTCAATCTGACCCAGGGATGTTATACAGGATGATAAGATTCCTGTGGGCATGATGGAGACATCCCAACCCCAGGCATGGCTGGGACACCCCATCTCCTGAGCCTGCCTTATCACCAACCCTTACGAGGTCAAAGGACACACTGCTTCCCCCAACACAAAGGTCTTAATGGACTTGTGGCTGACAACCAGCTCAACTTTGTTTGCCTTGATGGAAGATTTTCTTCTTCTGGATCAATCTGCATTATTTTCAGTGACCTTATTATCCCCCTTTTGCATTGTTTATGAACACATTAGAATAGTTCAGAGTTCTCTGTAGGAGGTGGGGTGGGGGTAGATAGCCCAGCCTTATGTTGAATTATTGAATGTGGTTAACAGCCTTCCGATGCAATTTCCTGAAGGACATTTGGTAAGTTATTATATTCAACCCTATCACCTTTAGTATTCTGTGTTATTTAGAAGGCATTGCTTCTAAATTTGTAATGGAAAAGATGATCTGACTGTTGGCCGGGCTGACCCTCACTGTCTTTCTGCCCTTCTAATTAAGCAACTTTCGACTGAATAATAAAGCAGATTTCCTTTGAAGCTGGAGTTCTTTGAGACTTCATTTTCTAAGGTCGGGCTTTCTCATTGTGGCACCAACTTTCCCCTACCCCAGTGTGGTTGTAGTTCCCCTTTCAAATGTCTGGCAAATATGCCATTTTCTCTGTTTTGTACTCTTCTTGCTTTCATGAGCTCCTGTTACCAATGGGTCAGCTTTCCCCTCACTGGGAATCCCTTAAAGACTTTGAGAGCTGTCAGTTATTATCCTGAACAAAGGAGGGTCCTGAAGAGATAAATCCTACCATCTCAATACAGATGCTGAGTTGTCATTAATTTCCATGGGCTTTAGACCAACTGAGGTGAATTTTTTTTTCAAAACTTCCTCTCAAAGTGACTTTCTCTGGGCAAAACTGTTTGTATTGTTAGACTTTGAGAAGAATAAACTGCCTGAAATTTTTTGTTGAAATTCAAGATGCCTGCTGTGAAGCTACTTTGTATAGATACAGTGATACCCAATTAACTAGAATAAATGATTTTGTTTAAAGATATTTGTTTTACTCTAGGCTATTTTTGAAAAAATATATATATATATGTATGCATGCATTCATATATAATCTATGTATATGTACATACACATACATATGCTATATATACATATGCATAAGCAGACACACATATATAAATATGTATATACATTTATGTATTTATACAGAAAAATAATATGCACAGACACAAATATATTTTAAAGGAAACAAACAGCCCAATACTTCTCAGGGAGAAAAAAAAATGCCTACTAATAGAATGACCTGTCTGACACATGAGACCAAGATTGAGTTGCTAGTATCTAGATTGCACTAACAGTACCACCCTCATGACTCATAATCAACATAGTAAAGAGTGAATGCCAACTTCTTAAAGGGTTTTGAAGGCAATCTCTATTTTAGGTATCATTTAATTAGGCTGATAAATTACTTTCTCCTCCCTCTGCGCCTGATCTCCCACTGTTAGGAATTGCAGTATTTTTGAAGGACAGAAAGTAGGAACTGATGGTTAATGTGCTTAATGGTCTACTTCATGCCCATTGGACTTGAGGATATTTTGTCAAGTGCTCTAAGAGGTCCCATTTTCTCTTTCACTCAGCTAATTCATATTGAATTAATGGTAGCCTGGCAAATCATGGAAGATAGGAAATCTGACCTGATGTCCAGAAGACTTAGGGGTTAACTGCCACCTTTGAAACTCCCTTGCCATCATGTGGCCATGTCTTCCTGACTTGTAGGTCCAACATTCTTTAACTATACCACAAAGAATGTACAATAACATTCTAGGACAACACAAGGCCTTGTGTTTCTCTTGCTATGATATTTTTGTTTTTAGTCCTATGCATTTCTAAAACCAAAACAGAATGTGCTGTAGATTGTTATATTTGATATCAGGAAATATGAGTTGAAATTATAGCTCTGCTCCTTAATGTCTTGGGCAAGTTCTTTAACTTCTCTGAATCTTAATATTCATATCTCAAAACAATGTGGTTGAACCAGATGACCTCTGAACTTTGATTCTGATCTTTATAACCCTATGTTCTTTTGATGTTGAAGGGTAGAGAAGGAAGAAGTGGTCAAGTAGAGGATGGATGGAAAGGAAGGAAATGTTTAGAAAGAGAATTGGGTATGAACGTTAGCATACCTTTGAATTTGAGTTGGAATGGAAGCCATGACTAATGTATTGGCTTGTTTTTTACTGAATTAAACTTGTTTTAAAGGTAGGAATATGGAGAGAGGGGCAATTGGGAAGTTATAGTGATTTTTTGAGTCAATAAAATGTTTCAAAAATTCATTTGGAAAACTTGATTAATTTTTTCTTACCTTAGGAAGAGCTGTACAAATTTTCTTCCCATGTCATTTGGCCATAAAATCCATATCCTATGGGAGAAAACCTTTGATCTTTTCTGTGTTGTGAGAATATATTACTACTAGTTTATAATACATATATATATTATATTTGAATGAACATTTGGAGATGATAATTAAAGAAAATTCTCAGTGTTATGTACAATGTGCCTCTGACTGTGAGTTAGAACCTTAGTCCATGGACTTTCGATCAGGTTTATAATAATCAGATCAGATCATTCCTGCAATCAATAAGTTCTAAAGAAGATGTTGACCTTTTTTTGTACTCTTTGCTGAGTAGTTACTCTGAAATTCCCAGTTGAATGAATGTAATGTATCCTACAGAAGTGTACGTATATATAGGATGACAATTTCCATACATATATCTATATCTATCTATTTATATCTATATATCTTACTGTATTTTCTAGACACATCGATACTTCTGTATGAAATACAGGATAGGACCAACCACAGATTAAAAATTAAATGGGACCTAAAATGTTATCAAACACAAGGCGCACATGTAGCCTATAAAACTCAAAAGTGTTGGGGGCAGGTAGGTGGCGTAGTAGATAGAGCATTGGACCTGGAGTCAGGAGGACCTGAGTTCAAATCTGACCTCAGATACATAACACTTACTAGCTGTGTGACTCTGGGCAAGTCACTTAACCCCCAATTGCCTCACCAAAAAAAAAAAAAAAAAAAAGAAAAAGAAAAAGTGCTGCCTGAATCACCTTGAAATGTAATTGGGAAATGTTTAATGAAAATAAATAAAAATACAATAAAATATAGATAATTCTACTTTGTGGTTTTCTAAGTCAGTACATGGCCTACAGGGATTCATTTCTATTTGTTTGATTCTATTGATTAGATCAATCCCTTTATTCTACACATAAGGAAACTGAGGCCCAGAGAGATAAATATGACTTTCCCCAAGTCACATAAGCAGTAATTAGCAGAGTCTGGAATCAGGCCCAAATCTAGTACTCATTTTACTCTGTACTCCTTAATAGTGTTATTATTTCTTTTTATTTTTTGCCTTTCTTTATATCCTTAGTGCTTAGCACAGTGCATGACACAAAACAGATGCTTAATTAATGTCAGTTGACTGAGTAGCTGCATCCCCCAAAGTCCTTTGGGTACCATTCTCTAAGACATTCCCCAATGAGCATGCATTTTCCATTTGTTGGGTTGTATCCTACAAGAATTTTACCACTAACACGTAGCCCACATAACTAATATCTGCCTATAATCATGGGAGCATTGTAATGTAGAGCTGAGAGCAATGGGAATAGAACATAGTTATGTGCACACTAGAGAGAGAAATCTGCTCGGGCTGCAAATTTCATAATCACATTTTCTACATCTATTTTTCTATGAAAGATAAAATTAACAGGAATCTTGTGGCAGGGTTGATGGAATGTGTGCATTCATTGCTTTATTGCTTGCTGCTTTCCATTCCCTGTATGGCTTTTTTTCTAAAATGATGATGTGAAAGTAGATTATTCATTTTTACAAAAACAATATCTAGAAAAGCACTGCTGCACAACATACAGTTGTCATGATTAATGAACTGAAATCTGGAAGAAGTTGAGCTTTGCAGGTTGAGAAACTGATCAGGACAGGGTAGCTCCCTTTTCACTGAGTATGTCTGCACCAGGGTGGGGAAGCATGTATGAACATGAGAACACATGGGCTTTCCAGGAAGGTCTGTTGCAGTGTGCTCTTCCTGAAGTTAACCTTATTTACGTGCAGATAGGCTGCTTTTTGCTTTGGTTTTGTGTCTCTAGGCCCTAGCCATATGTCTTAATATAGAGGGAAGGTAATAAAGCCTTCCATAATCTACTGCCCATACATATACCTTTTCAGTCCTTACACACACACACACACACACACATGTAATCTGTGATCCAGTGACACTGGCCTCTTTACTGTTTCTCAAACAAGACACTCAAATCTCCCAACATAAGGCTTATGCAGGTTGTCTTCCATGCCTGGAATACTCTCACTCTTCATCTCTGCCTCCTGGCTTTCATGGCTTCCTTCAAATGCAAGCCAAAATCCCATCTTCTATGGGAACCCTTTCTTCCCCCCCCACCGCCCCTTAATCCTTTTGCCTTCCCTCTGTTGATTATTTCCCATTTATCCTGTCTGTAACTTATTTTTACATTATTTTTGCATGTTATCTCTCCCGTCTCAAATGCATGGACTGTCTTGCTTCTTTTTTTATCCCAAGCAGTTAGTGCAATGCCTGGCACAGATTAGGCATTTAATGAATGTTTAGTGACTGATTGACTGATCTAATGTGATCTGCATAAACAGTAAAAAACAAACAAGCAACCTCGCTGCAGTTCAGGATTGAGATATTGTATCATCACATGTCTGTCTAATTTCCATGAAGTTCTTTACTTAACAGTATAGAAACAACTTGAAGAGTGCCACATGTAGCCAGTATTTGAATGAAATGCATAAAAAACAAATGATGTGAGAATTCATTGGCCATAATCATGGCGGCTTAGAAGTGATTATCGCCCGGATTAAGATGGACACTTAAGACCTTGTCATAAAATTAAATCAATGAAATACGCAGATGGGAAGAACCATCTAACAATATGCAAAGCTGAGGTTGACATTAGTGTTATCAGGCCATTTTTGGAGAGAACCCACATTGCTAGAGGTTCCTGTAGCGTCAAAGTGGTCGTTTTTCTAGTTGGAAAGTGCTGTTCTCAGGAGCAGAGAATTGACCCCATCAAAGAATCCTTGATTTTTATGTCCATATATTAATGATGATGATACCCTAAACCTGAGTATCATATACTAATTTAACTTACTTAGATTCTACTATAAAAAGGAGGAGGAGGGGAGAAGGGGAAAAATTGGACAATTAGCTTTCTGTATAGAGATGTTGCCTTCTAACAAGCAATATGCATTGGATTGAGAGGAAGCCAAAAGGCCAAACCACAAATAATAGATTAACACTGGATTCTGAAGGGATCAAATTTGCAACTTACTATACCTTTTTTATCACATATTATCGTTAAATATAATACTCCAGCTTTTGCCAGATTTTTTTCAGACATGAGCTGAAAAGCCAGTCTTGCTTACAGAAAACAACTGGGACTCACCAACATGGTTCTTGGAATGATATGTACAAGCTTATTGATAAGAAACCTCTTCCGTAGCCATGAAAAGGAAAAGAGAGAGAGAGAGAGAGAGAGAGAGTCCAAATGTCTTTTCTCACATTGTACCCATTTTTCATGGTTACATATGGTATTTCATCTTTAAGAAATTCTAAGTGATATGCTGTGATCTGGTGAATAAGCAAACTCAATAGGGGCCAGGGCTCCTTGTAGTCAAGTACTTTGTAGAAAGAGTACCCACAAAACTGGACAAACCTTTGAGATTTACAGAAAAAAAAAAACAAAAAACTAAAGGCTAAGCTGGTAGGCGACTAAGTGTGTCTCAGAATGTTTGTTAGGACCTTTCCTCTGAGTTTACTCTCCATTTAAATTCTCTACCTATTGTATGTATATAGTTGTTAGCATGTTGTTACACACACTATTAACCCAGTAGAATATGAGCTCTTTGAGGCCAGAGGTTGTTTTTACTTTGCTTTGTCTCTCCAAGGATTAACACAGTGTATTCTAAATGCTAAATGAATGTCTGTTCATCAACTGACAGACAAAGCCCTTTGGGTACACTTGGCTTAAATATGAATAAATAATATTTCCCTCAATGGTATCCTCCCTCCCTGTCCTGGGAGTGTTATAATGTGGAAAGAGTCATGACTATGAAGTTAGATCCCCTGGATTCAGACCCTGCCTCTAATGGGTACTACCTGTGTAACCTTGAGGAAACTCAGTGTCCTTAAGCATCAGTTTTAAATCTCTGATCTTACTATACAGTGGTCAGGAAGTGCAGTTGCACAGTATCGGAAGGACCAAGTTATTTTATATCATGTACAGAGTGACATCTCCTGGTCCCTCCCTCATTTGTTCTTGAGGCCACATCCAGAGAGGGAGCCATCTCCAAGACAGGGCAGAGAGCGGTCCAGTTGGCCATGGCTGGGATGCAGTGGAAAGAACTTCGGATTTTGAGTCAGAGGACAGTTGGTTCAAAATCACAGCTCTAACACTTGTGGATGACCTGTTTGACCCTGGGCAAATCATTAAATCTACCTAGACCTCAGTGTCCTCAAACGTGTGATGAAGGAAGTAGACAAGGTGCCCTCAGCTCTGGAGCTATGAACATGTGCTCCTCAGGGGCTGAGCTCTCCTCTTAAAACATCCCAGTGGTCCCCAGAGCCCAAAACTATTAAACTAGATTAAAAATCTAGAATGAGACAAGGCAGGCTTTTCTTTTTCACTGTTTAGTAAGGTTCACTGTTTATGCTTCTCCATACAAAGGAGATCTTCCTTTGTGCAGCCCTACCACATTTGAGTTCTAATGCATATTTTTTTAGTCCTTCAGCATTGGATTGAATACTTTTTTATGGAACATTAATAGTTTAGCATTAACAAAATGTATTTTTCCACAAGCACACTAAAGACTGACCTTGGGCCAACTGCTTGACAGTCCTACAAGAAATCAGAGAATCTAAGAGGTTCAAGGAGCCTTGGAGGCAACTTAGTGCAACTAATTCCCCACCAAGAAACCCATCTACAACATCCCCAAACAATGCTTGCGAGCCTCAGTCTGAAGACCTCAACCCACTACCTCTGGTGGGAGCCCATTTGCCTTTCTCGTAGCTCATAGAATCTTAAACACCTCTTAAGTCATTTAGTCAAATGTGTATCTGAACAAAAATCCTTTCACAACATACCTGGCCTGTTCAAATATGAGCTCCTTGAATATAGGGGCAGTATTTCTATATTTCTTCATATTCCCAGAGTAGGTGCTTCATAAAAGCTTGTTGACTCATTAACTGGTATTCTAATGAATTGTTTAAAGAGCCCTGCCCTCCATTGATGAGGACTCTACTACCTCCCAAAGCAGCCCATTCTATTTTTTGATATTACAAATTGACAAGAAGTTTTTCCCTAACTACAAACCTACATTTTCCTCTTTGTGACTTCACCTTATTCCTTAGATTTCTGTTTTCTTGGGCCAAGAAGAATATTCTGATCCATTTTCCATGTGATGAACCTTAAAATACTTGAAGACAGTTATGCTTCTCCTGCATTCCCTACTATGTTATGTATCCTAAGTTACACCCTGATCCAATTCATCTAAACAATATTTTTATGCTGTAGTCTCTGATCCAGTCCTTAATAGGTTCATAAATTTAGAACTGTAAGGGATGGTGGTCTTCCAGTTCCTATACCATCAAGGTCACTCAAGGTGGCAATTAACAAAAGCAAAATTTGAGTCAACTTCCTTAGACTCCAAAGCCAGCACTCTTCCGACTGCACCATGATCCTCCCCTAGTTTGGTTATTATCTTCACGATGTGCTCATATTTACTTTTGTCAATCCTAAAATATGGTTCCCAGAACTGAATCCAGGTTGCTGGCTATGGTCTGATGCAGAAGGTGCATAGTGGAACTCTATTTTGCTCGCTCTGGGATTTCAACGTCCCACTTTCCTCATCTGTGAGATGAGGGTATGGAGTAAACACTCTCTAATGACTCTACCTGTTGGGATACTGATTAAAAAAGAAAAATTGAAAGAGACGCTAGCAGCAGCCTTCAGTCCTAGAATCTACTTTTCATTGCATTAATCCAATGACGGCATGTTATGGACATGCCTTGTCAGGCATTTTGCAACCAGGGCTCCCAGACTCTCCAAAGAAACCTGTGACTTGCTAATGGCAGCGAACACTGCAATTTTCTCTTTGAAACAAGATCAGCCACTCACCTCACCCCTCACCTCCGACCCTGGCAATATAAACGATTTGATCTATAGCCACACTTTTAAACAGGGGAATTGATCTATGAATAGTTTCCACATTACAACTTCTCTGCCATATAGCTAAAGGGGCAAATGCATAATTTCCCTGACAACCAGTTGATGAACTCCCCCCACCCCCAATTGTATTGTGTTTTTTTCAAGGTTTGATTTTAAAAGCCATGTAGAGTAGCACCCTTTTGCAATGCAACATGATCGTTTACTCTGTGCAAAGTTGCAAGTTATGTGAGCCTAATCAATGTGTAGGGAAATTTACAAGGCTTACTGGAAAATCCTAGCCTAATAGGATTGCTATTTTATGATTTCACTTTCATCAGATTTATAGGAGTAATCTGAATACGACCTTTTTATTTTCCTAAGAATAGCAATTCCTCCTCAAATATAGCGTGAGGTTCCCTGGGCAGGCTGATTTCTCTCAGGGGCAGATGAGAACAGATAGACAGCTCTGTGGTGTAATGAATAAGATTCTGGTCTTGTATGCAGTCAGGAAGACCTGAATTCAAATTCTGCAGCTTGACACCTAATAGCTATGTGACCTTAGCAAGCAACTTAACCTCTCTCAGCCTTTATTTCCTCATCTGCAAAATGAGAATAACAGTAGCCTCAAGTGGTTCTGAGGATCTTGAATGAGATGATGTATACAAAGTGCTCTGCTAACCTTAAAATATTGTAATATTGTAATGGTGGTGATGCTGCTGCTGATAATAATAATGATACTCTATAGTATAAAAATGGAGCTCTTTCCCAGCTTTTTACCATCTCTGGGGAAAAGTTCTATGAAATCCTATTTTTTTATCTTTTGTTTTTCTTGGTTTGCAAATCCTCCCTTTGTGTCATAAATGTGGACAAAGCATTTCCTGGAGGTGTAAGTCCTAATGCTTGCTTTTTGGTTACAAAATGCTCTGTTGTTATTTTTTTTCCCTTGCCTGAAAATATTGGTGATTCATTGTCTTTGATTTGTCTCTCTCTCTCTGTTCCCTCCTCTCTGCTTTCATGCACATATATAGGATAGTATGTACAATATGTATTATTCAATGCATATGTTATATATCAGTATGTATTATAATATTCATAAACATAATAGTATAATATGTATCACATGAATATAATATATTGTTGCATATGGCATAATACTTATATAGTCATATATTATATATTATATGATATTATATGCAATGCATATATGCTTGTGCATATATATTTGTATATATACCAAATATTTATTTTATGTTTTTATATATAACTAGTATGTATTTTATATTTAAATATATTTATATTATAAAATCTGTTATATATTTTCTATATAATAGTTATATATTATTTTAAATAACATGATTCATTTTAGATAACATATATGATATTGTACATCATATTATTCTGGATAAAACAAAAATATAATTTTCTTGAGGGCAGGGACTACTTTACTAGTACCTTGGCATCAGTACCTAACATGTCATGGGGGATAAATAAATATTTTCCTTCTCCTATAGAATGTAAGTTCTTTCCATATCTAAATCTAAGATCCTCTGATCCCTCAAGTCAGGGATCTATTGATTGATTGATCTATCAAACTCAATTAAAATATGACTGCATTTTAATAGCTAATCTCACACATGCAAACCCATCCAATGTACAATGCACTCTCTCCATGGTTGGTATTACTTAGGCTTAGTAGGAAAACCCAGACTTCATGTGTTGGGGTAGCGAGATGATCCTGGAGTCTTCAGTTCTTCCCAGCTTTGTCACTCGTTGATGGTTTGTGACCTTGGACAACTCGTTTAACTCCTCTAGTATTTAGCTTCTTCAGCTATAGATCACCTGGCGGTAGTAGAGGAATTTGGGTGAAAGGTCCTCTGAGATTCAGTAATTGCCGTAAGTCTTTTGCAATCTAGTCCCCATGATATGCCATTGATCCTTCTATTGGCCAAACACTAATGTCAGCTGTATCTTTGGGGGATGGCTGGGGGGGGGGGGGGGGAACAACAACAACAAAGCAAAAGCAGTGGGTTCTTGTAGGATTTCACAATCATTGACCAGAAAACGATGAGAATGTAACGGGCACACATCGTGCACATATGGGTGTGTGTTTGTACAGTGAATTATATTTGCCATACCTGGTTGAATCATTATCTTCTTTTCCTTTTTCTCCTTCATTGTTGTTTTTGCCTTCATCTTTGCCTTTTTATTTCATAATTGTCTTCCAATAAACAAGTATTTATTAAACTTGGGCCAGGTCCTGTGCTGAGTGCTGGGAATACAAGTACAAGCAGAAAGTCAGTCCCTGCCCTCAAGGAGCTTACATTCCCTCGGAGGAAGACTATGCATAAAAGAGAATGGAAAAGAGTGAGAGTGCAGTATGAAAGTATTTGAGAGTATGAGGCATCTAAAAGAGAAAGCCCATTGAGTCAGCCATGCAGCCTGAGGAGGAATGAAAACCTGTTTGGTCTGGGCCTCTTCCTTAAAATGGTGGTTCTGGGAGGAACCAGCCAATCTCGAGAGGCCACAGGAGAAGGAGGGGACTTGTAATTTGAAAAGTAGTCCAAGGGTGAAGAAGTTTCTCTATGGTATGATAGAGAAAGTCATGTGGAGATGAGGCAGCAGTAAACCCTGGTCAAGATCCAGAGAAGAGTGGACAGTGTCCCCTTTGTCATTTCCAGAGAATCATTTTGTGCTGTTGGTTTTCCAAGCCAAAGCAATAATACTATTGTTATGAATTCCTGCTGCATTAAATCTTTGAAGCTGCTTCTTTCTACTAGGCAATGAAGACGCAAGCTGGAAGACCACAACCCTCTCCGAGGCTTTCCCAACAGCAACCACCTCATCAAAGCAGCTTAAGAGTTTAACAGCCATGATAGAAGCAGCTTTCCTCTCAAATCTTACTTTTGCATCTGCTTTAACCATCTGCAGTAGAGATAGAGTATCCCAATGCTACTGCCATTTGCAGTCAAGTCCTCAGTGAGGTCAAGTGCTATCATATTTATCTTTATCATTTTCTTTATCTTTTTAGTCCCCTTCATATCTTTCCTCCTTCCTCATTCCTCCTTTTCTTCTTCTTCCTCCTCCTCCTCCTCCTCCCTCTTCTTCTTCTTCTTCTTCTCCTTCTCCTTCTTCTCCTTCTCCTTCTTCTCCTTCTCCTTCTCCTTCTCCTTCTCCTCCTTCTCCTTCTTCTCCTTCTTCTTCTTCTTTTCCTTCTCCTCCTCTTCCTCCTCCTCCTCCTCTTCCTCCTCCTCCTCCTCTGTCTCCTCCTCCTTCTCCTTCTCCTCCTCCTTCTCCTTCTCCTCCTCCTCCTCCTCTGTCTCCTCCTCCTCCTCCTCCTCCTCCTCCTTCTTCTTCTTCTTCTTCTTCTTCTTCTTCTTCTTCTTCTTCTTCTTCTTCTTCTTCTTCTTCTTCTCCTTCTCCTTCTTCTCCTTCTTCTCCTTCTTCTCCTTCTTCTCCTTCTTCTTCTCTTCCTCCTATGTGATCTATAGAGCAATGACCTCCAACCTATAAATCACAGCCCCCAGGAGTGAGGCACAAAGCTGCAGTTATAACAAGGGAGTTTCTAATTAAATTACTTAATTATATCACAAAATAATACCTTCTGTAGATTGAATAACTACTAGATCTCAAATGCATCTGCATTACCATTTTCATCTATCTGTAAATGATATTATAAAATATAAATTTAGAAGCTTCACTGATATCCCAATAACTTTGTGTCATTATACATTTTCTTAATTAATGACTATTTATAGTACTGCTATTATCATGGGATTATAGATTAAAAGCTAGAAAGGACCATAAAAACCACCATTCCAAACCCCCTCATTTTAGCAATGAGGAAACTGAGGTCCAGAAAGGCAAAAATTGGCAGCTTATTAGATGATAGATTTAAGCTGGAAGCAACCTCAGAGGCTATCTAAACATAAACATCATCATTTTACAGATGAGGAAACTGAGGCTTAAGGAGGTTCACAGATACTAAATGCCCTAGGTTATATTTGAACCCAGGTCCTCCCTTTAGCTCTAGAATCAGTGCCACTGTTCTCTTGATAGCTCCATGCCTGCCATGTAGTAAATGACAGAGCCAGGATTTAAGTCCACCTTCTCCTACTTCAAAACCAGCACCTATTCAACTCTACCATGCTGCCTCTCATGTGTGTGGGTGTGAGTGTGGGGGGCAGGGTGATCCATGATTTTTTTTTTTATATTAAAGGTAATTTGGAGATCCAGGCAGATCATCTGTTAGAGAATCCCAAACCAAAATTAGATAAGGGATAAACATGTACGATGCATCATATCGTTGACATCTTGAACAGTTTTGTCAAATTCTTTACAAAGCAGTTTCCTTGAGTTTGTCGATTCCATCATAGACAAATGATCAGTGTTCAGTCCTTTAAGGTCTCTGCCAAAGAAAACAAACCAAGCTCCCTTGAGTTAGTCACTAAATATCCTACTGAAGGCCATTTCTTCATCCAAATGGAAAAGCTGTCCAAATGGAAAGGCTTGAAGGAAAGGTAATCCTAGTCAGTTCCAAGGAACAAGGCTAGAGGGATGCCAGCTTAGCCTGATTTCCTTTATTTTTCTTTCATCCCACCTGGCTTGACAGAGCAAGGAGTCTACAAGCTTTTGGGTGTGTGCTTGCCTATAATTAATCTGACTAATTTATCAATTATGTTTTGCTGGCATAAGAGGCTATTTATTGGTATTTATGTTGTGTGTGCTACTGGCAATTTGTATGTATACTCATATTATATTTTATGGGACTATCACTTTGTCAATGGGGGTTATCCATTAAATCACATCTTTAGAATTCCTCTCTATCTATGACTAAACAAATTTCCCAGAATTATCTATCTTTCTGTCCTTATGTCTATCATTCTATGATCTGTCCATCTCTCTCTTTCTCTCTCTCTCTCTCAGTTCTTTTTTCTTTTCTAAGGCAATTAAACAGGGAACCAGGAGAGACCTGGGATTAATTCTTGCCTCTGATATGCATTAACTTTCCAACATAGGGAAGATCTTTATCTTCTTTATATCTTGGTTTCCTCACCTGTAAAATGAGGATAATGAAATCTGCAGTAGCTAACTCACAGAGTTGATGGAAGAAACACACAAGATTAAGTATGTAGAATGTCTTGTACACTATGAAGTGCCAGAAAGAAAGAAAGAAAGAAAGAAAGAAAGAAAGAAAGAAAGAAAGA
>NW_020954588.1:25122850-25153651 GCF_900497805.2 Vombatus ursinus | reverse complement strand
AGAAAGAAAGAAAGAAAGAAAGAAAGAAAGAAAGAAAGAAAGAAAGAAAGAAAGGAGGAAGAAAGAAGCTAGCTCATTATACAGGGTGACCCCAAAGTCTTAGTGCAATTTTGAGGTACTAAAACTTAAATCTGCATTAAGACTTTCAGGACACACCTACATATTGACTTATAAATCTGTCTGTTTGCTCTCTAGCTTTCATTAGTCACATGATAGACATCTTCCAGTATTTGAAGGACCGTCCCAAGGAAGAGGGATTGGACAAGTTCTACTTAACCCCCAAAGGCACAAACTAGGAACAATGAACGTGTGCAAGTTATTAAGGCAAATTTAGGTTCCATGTAAGGGATGCTTAATGAGAGCTGTCCAAGAAGAAAATGAGCTTATCCTGGAATCCCCTCAGTGGAGGGCTTCAGGCAAAGCTGGTTGACCAGTTCTCAGGAAACAAGTAATCAACAAATGCTTATTAAATACTTACTAGGTTCCATGGCACCGTGTGCAGAACTAAGGATAAGAATTAAAAATCAAAACAGCTCCTACTCTCAGGGAGTTTACGTTCTAACTGAATCACAAAGGGAATGCTTACTAGTACTTCTCAGAGACAGCTTAAAGATATAATGTGCACAGGTCATAGAGTCAAGAAGACCTAAATTCAAATCCTGTCCCAGATACTTACTAGCTATGTAATTCTGCTCTAGTCACTGAAACTTTCTGTGCCTCAGTTTCCTAACTTCATAAGTTAAAATATTATAACTTTATATTACAATATAAGGTACTTGGGCTTAATGGACTGGAAAGAATCCTTCCAGTCTTAAATCAGTGACTCAAGGCCAGATTTTTTCTGACTCTAAGGCCAACTCACAAGCCACCATCTCAGACGGTATCTAACAAATAGTTGTTAAATTTAATTGATTAAATCTTCCATTAAGGCTTGCTTGTGTATAAGAAGGTCAGCTACCATTCTATAAAGATCAGGACTATGGAGAAGTTTCTGTAGGTCATTTGAAATGAAGAGGTGTAACTGGGATTTTTCATCTGTAGGACTAAAGCTCAAAAGGCTTTAGCTTTTTCGCCCTGAGCTGAAAGATAGGAAGATGGCACCAAATAGCATCAGAAGAACTCACCTCCCAGGCCTTCATTGAGAACTCTTGTGCTGGGAAGGATGACCTCAGTTGGATAACCAGAGAGAACAGATAGTGGTTTGGATTGAATGACTCCAAGGGAGTAGAAGGAGGTTACGCATGAAATGATACTTCATTCTAAGTCTCAGACAAAGATTGTCCTCCTCCTCACCTACTTTTCCAAAAACTGTTCTACTGATAGTTAATGGTATCCTTTGATCTTCTTTAAAATTACAAAAAAAAAAAAGCCAGTTAGCAGCAGCCCTGATTTCTAAAAGAAAAGTTGTACCAAAGTATTGAGGTAATTATGGTATAGGAAAAAAAAAGTCAGGAATTTGAAAGCCTGGGTTCAATCAGTCTCAGTTTCAGCCTGTTTCTTTATCTGTAAAATGCAGGGATTGAATTAGGTCTCCTCTGAGGTCCCTTTCCACTCTTGATCTATGATCCTAACTGATGTGTAAATTAAATGGGACCATGCATTATACTATGGCCCCTAAATTCCCTTTCAGCTCCAGATATATGATGCTGTCTTTTTATTTTTAATCCATTTGCTGACTTGAAAAAGTCTTTTTCATTTATAGCTATAATTCATGTCACCATTTCATACTTTTCAAATTTGATACTGCTCAAAAAGAGCATTGTTTAGACTCAAAATCTTTGCTCCCCAAGTGAACATTATTATATCAGATTTTGCATTTGTTAGTTTTATTTCAGTTTTGTTCTTGTCTTCTCAACCATTTAATTGAACAACAGAGTTGGCAAGTGTAATGGAAGGTGGGACATTGTATGAGGATTATATAGACAATTTTTCTAGTAAAAATCATGAGGAGAGAAGGAAGATTGATCCAGGGAGTTAAGAGAAGGCTCCATGGGAAAAGTTAAGCCTGTCAAGGAAGCTAAAGATTTTGAAGGACGTTTCAGTCAGCATTCATTAAGGGCATACTATGTGCCAGCCATTGTACTAGGTGCTAGGGAAATAAATATAAAGACCATACAGTCTCTGCCCTCAAGGAGCTTACATTCTGCTGAGGAGCCACTTTATGTACTCAGATAATTCAGTGCCATATATAAATAAATTAAATGCACAGTAACTTTTGGGAGTATGAACAGCTAGGTAGGGAGAATGTAGGGGATGCCACTTGAAACCTCAAAGGAAGTAGTGAGGTGTAAATAGATTCCAAGCAACAGAAGTGGCCTCCACACACATATGGAGGCAGAAGATAGCATTCCAAAGATAGCAAGGAAGACGTGGGTTCTCTTTGGGGAAGCTGGAGCTGAGCTTGCCCAGAAGACAGCTGGTGATGTGGTGCTCCAGATCAATAAAGAAATTAATGCTTTATTTGTAGATCTTTTCATGTTAGACTAAAACCACAATGGTGCTAAGCAGTGACTCGTCCTTTATGAAAAATGTACAACGCCATCAGTAAGGTGACATATACATATGTAGATGTTCCTGGCACATAGTAAGTGCTTAATAAAATAGTTTTTAGTTGGCAGACTGACTCATCCAAGTCCACAAATGTAGTAAGTGGCAAGGCAGGGATTTGAACCCAGGTCCTTGGACTCCAAATTGTACACCACCAACTTTGCCTAAGGCCACAGCAGTAGCAATTAGCAATGATGAGACTTAAACCCAGATCTTATGATTTCAGCTCTCCCATTCTTTCTACTGCCCTCAAGGCATGTGGGTGGTAATGATTTATTTATATAAAGCCATTGGATCAAATGTTTTTGTTCAAAAGGCTTTGGGGAATCTACATGAAGAAAGCTTCCCTGGATCCCTTAAGTTATGTTATCTTGGGTGAGGCTGCTATGCAACAATAGCATAGACATCTGCTCATTGCCTGAGCTCTGACAATGGTATGCAAAGTTGCTGGAGATCCCCTTCTGGCTAGCTCTCAGAAAGACTTGAAGGCTTATGAATCTGTCCTGCCAAAAAATGGTACATGTCTTTATGTGATCCCTCTTTGTTTATTCCACATGGGACTACTGACTCCTTTTTAGCTTTTTTATTTTTTTTTTCACCCATAAAAGCAAACATCCCCTGGAAAGCTCTGTCTATAATCTGGTATTTAAACCAAGGCTTAATGCTTCAGTTTTTTCTTAAATGTTTAAAGTGAACACCTTGGTAGGTGTTAACCTTTGGGTTCTCAGGAGTCTAGTTTGAAGCAATGCTGAGACATTTTACCCCGGGCTATCACGTTGTTAGCCCTGGCCCATTTAGCTGAAGTCACTTAGCAATGTGTCTCTGTTTATTGCTCAGTCTTTTTCAGTCTTCTCTGACTTTTCATGACCCCATTTGGGGTTTTCTTGGCAAAGATACTGGAGTGGTTTGCCCTTCTCCACATGAAGATAGAAAATTCACAGCCCTTAACTTGTGATTTTGAGGAGATACACCGCAAAGAGACTCAAGACTGCACAGGATGCATGGAGAGAAGGCTGAAGTTGGGGGTGGAGGACGGAGGTTTTAATCGCATGTCTGACACATGATTTTAGGATAAAGATCCAGAGCTAGGATGAACCACAGAGGTAATTTTATAGATGAGGAAACTGAGGCCAAAGGAGATTAAAGGATTTGCCCAGGTCCATATCACATAGTGTTGGATGCAGTATTTGAACACAGGTTCTCAGACTTCAGCACCAGTGATACTCAACTCAATTCTCTTTGCAGTATGTTTCTATGAACATGTAAGGTCATAGGATCCTCAAATTTAAAAAAAAAAATCTAGAGATAGAAGGGAAATGAAAACTTAGGTGATGTTAGTTTCAGTGCCTTCCTTCTATTAATGATTTCCTATTTATGCTTTACATAGTTTGCCTAGTATATATTTGTATGTGGTCTCCTGCCCTCCATGAGATTTTGAGCTCCTTCAAGTCAGGGTCAGTCTTTTGCCTCTTTTTGTATCCCCAACTGTGCATGGCACATAGTTGGTACTTAATAAATATTGATTGATTAATAGTTGAACTTCCTCATTTTGCAGATGAAATTGAGAGACAAGGAAGCTAAGTGACTTTCTTATAATTATACAGAGAGTAAATAGAAAAGTTGAGATTTGAACCCAAGTCTCCTGACTTTAGATCTAGTCTTATTTCCAATATATGGCAGTATTATGAGTCACTTACTACATATTTGACTATGAGCAAGTCACTTCATTACTCTATGCCTCAGTTTCCTTATCTTCATGAAACAAAGAGGTTCAGCTAGTTGACATCTTAGGTCTCTTCCAACTCTTGAGTTATGATTTTATCAGATTAGAGGGCATAGATGGCAAAACTGACCTCAACCAAGGAAATTGGTAGATATGATGGAATGTGAATGATTAGGAAATCTTTAGCAGCCATAAAGCCAATGCTTTTCCATTTCATTTAAACCAGTTTGGGGCAATCATATATAGATATAGCCCACGTGCCATTTCCTATAGTTCAGCAGTAGTAGGTCAAGTTGACTTAAATGTTTATTTCATTGAATGACAGCACTATTGAGAACATTGAAAAGTTTTAAGTAGCATATTTTGTGCTTAGCTCATTTACCTCAAGCCATGACAGGAGAAAGCACTCTCAGTTGGATGGGATTAGGGCAGGATACTGTTTCCCTGGGGAGAGACAGAGACCGCTAGAAGCTGTCAGGAGGTTAATGAAGGGGAATCCCCTATAGGTTTGTAAGTGAGTATAAGAGAACAGAAGAGGACCTCGCCCAAGCAGAAGGATTAAACGTGATGATAGCCTTTCTAAAGTTGCTCCACCCTAGTTCTGAGTCATAGTATTCTATAAGTGACTTAATTTTTTTTTCTGCATAATGACATTATGTCCTCAGGCATTTAGATGGAAACTGGACATAGAAAACTGAACATATTCTTTTCCTTTTTATATCTTAGAGCATTAGAACTGGAGCTCTCTTTTTCCTACCATGCATTATATTAATCTGGTAAGTCTTATAAAACCACACTCACAACATATAAACTCCTTGAGGGCAAGAATGAGCTAATTTTTTTGTCTTTGTATCTCTGGCATCTAATAAGAGTTTAATAAATACTTGTTGAATTGAAATGAAACCCACCCATTGACTGCACTAAAGGAGGTATTTTGGAAGTAACCAGAATGACTCTAACAGATATCTAGGTTATTAACTTTGGGACCTGTTCCTTCACCCTTCTATGGGGGGCAAAGTCTGCTTGTTTCTACATTTGTCTCTTTAGTGTAACAGCAGGACACCATTTTTTGATAGATCTTAATTTTCTAAGCAATATTTTGGTGCTATGGTATTCCAGGAAGTACAGCAGAAAAGTTAAAGTGATGGTAACTCAGGGAGGTGCCTTCAGGGATGTGATCAGTAAGATTAGAGGACCTGACTACCTTGCTCTTACTTTTCTGTCGTTATTATCTATGAGATGCTAAAGACATTTTAAGGGGAGTTCATAAAGCATTTATATGTGTAATTAAATTTTCTTTAATTTAAAGGCCCATCAATGTAACTTCTAGATAATTCATCGTATGTGTAGCTTCAAATAGTGGCTAATATGGATTCCTGAACTTTCCTCATCCATTTACCATAATATGCTCTTTTTCTTTAAAAAATAGTCACCATATAAAAAATGCTTTGTGAGTCTAAAAGTAATTCAGAGGGTAAAATTCATTGCCTATCCACCATGGAGTGGGAAGCACTTTTTCTTACTCCTAGAAAAGATTGAAATGGTTATTCAGGTAATGAAAAAGGTACAGTGAAGAATTATGTCCTCTGTAGACCATCTGTTATACCATTGTCTTCTATTTATACATAACCTTTGCTTGAAATAAAACTACAAATATAATTCACTACACATTTTAACAGTTGACAAGTGTACTATGTCTAGAGAATCTGCCAATCTTTACATGTAGGATTTTTTTTTCTCTTAAAAATGAATAATTAAATAATTTTAACATGCAAAGTAAAACAGTTGTTTAGAGAGCAATTGTAACAATTGAAGGTAAGTTTCTTGAGAGCTGGGATGGTTGTGTTTTTCTTTTTGTATCCCCAGAGAGTGCCTCGCACAGTCTGGTGCATATTCCTATGCTCCAGTAAAGTTGTGTTACAGCTATTCCCTCCAGAGATGCAGTTTGCTCCCCATCCATACCTGCCCTTCCTGTGGGACTCCTATTCATGGTAAACCTTAAATTTACCATAATGGGTACTTATGTAATGATTCTACCTTGAACTAATTTTTAATTGAATGCCTTGAATTTGACAGGAACCTCAATCCTAGACATTTAAAAAAAAATCATTCAAGTTTAATTTTAGATTCTTGAGAATTAATGGAAGAAATGAGCTGTATCAGATACTAATGGTAGGGAGGGCCCCAAATTGACTTTTTCCTTTGAAAAAAAACCTTTTTTTTATTATGCATTTAATGATAATTAACATATACAACCATTTCAAGATATAAACAAGAACAGGAAAGAAGTCTGTTTAAGAAATGTAATTCTGTTCCATAATTGCATAATTCCAAATTGCTGGAAAGCCCCTTTTATTCCTAACTTGCTTTTTAGACTCTGTCTCCATTTCTAGGAATTGAAATTAGCAATGAGTGTATAGACTTGGACAAGGTCTTAGTGGAACTGAGCATCCTCCATTGTCTACAAAAGGAGTTTATAGAGAATACTACTAGTACATTTTCTATGTGAACTCTGTGTGTGTGTGTGTGTGTGTGTGTGTGTGTGTGTGTGTGTGTTTTATCTTTGTATCCCCAGGGCCTAGCACAATGTCCTGTACATATTTGGTGCATAATAAATGCTTGTTGGTTGCTTGATCACTTTAATACTTCCAATTCCATTCAGTCCAATCCGATATACATTTCAGCACCTATTCTATACGTCAGACATTTTAACAGGTGCCAGGGATCAATAGACAAAATGAAAAACAGTTCCTATCCTCAGGGAGCTTATGTTATATTTGTATGGTTTATATTTATATGGAAAATTCATAATAATAGTTTCTTCTTGTTGTTCAATCATGTCTGACTCTTTGTGGCCCCCTCTAGATTTTCTTGGCAAAAATCCTGGAGAGGTTTGCCATTTTCTTCTCCAGCTCATTTTTGCTGATGAGGAAACTGAGGCAAACAGGGTGAAGTGACTTGCTTAGGGTCACACAGCTAGTAAGTGTCTGAGGCTGGATTTGAACTCAGGAAGATGAGTCTTCCTAACTTCAGGTCCAGCACTGTATCCACTGTACCACCCAGTTGCCCTCATAATAATAATGTAATGCCTTACATGCTTTACATATATCATTTGGTTTGATCCTCAGAACATCTATAGGAGGTAAATGCTATCATTATCCTCATCTGACTGGTGAGGAAACTGAGACTGAGAGGGGTGATGTGATTTACTCAGTTTCACACAGCTAGTTTCTGAGGCAGCATTTGAACTCAGGGCTTCCTGATTCCAAACCCAACACTCTACATACTGTGCCACCCAGCTGATCTTATAAATCAATTCTTCACAAAGCATGCATGATATCTGTGCTATAAACAGATGACTCTGCCTAAACTCTTCATCCTGTTTGGAGCATAAGGTACCGTGTTGTTCATTTGATATTTCACTCTGGTGTAGAAATCTGTTTCTGTCTCATTTCGTGGAAATTTAAATTGCAATGGGTGAGTATCTGTCCTGTCACATAGCACCCTAGCAACTCCTTAAAGAAGTGCCTTATAATCATGTGTTCTGTGACGCTAGAATCTTGAAAGATTCTCTTTCTGGAAGCCAGGTCAATTTGAGACAGTTTCAGCTGGAGCGTACGTGTTTGCTCGGATCTCTTAGAGACTCAGCTGGCTCAATATTATTGGTAAACTGTTTGGTAGCTAGTCCCAGGGCTGTGGAATAGAATTGGCTTTCTGAAAATAGACATGGTAAATACCTTAAAATTGACTGAAAAGAAGCCATCATGAGGGTGCTCATTATTTTGTAGAAAAAACACCCAGCAGAAGCAAATTCTGTCTGAATCAGTATATGGCGCACAGCGTGGAAGCCATGGGAATGGTCTATGGGTTCTTTTAAGGAATTATGCCATTGGAGTGTTTAGCCCAGTAGTTTTCTCAATCTTTAATGGGCTCTCTGGACATAGTTGAGAACCAACCCTTTCCCCCCACATACACACCCAGTGCCAGTTCATTCATCAAGTGTTCCTGGCAAAAGCTCCCAACATGCCCTGCATGGATGATTCTTTAACTGATGAGAATATAGAGAAAAGCAAAGAAAATAAAGAGTTACACATTTTTTCCCAGAAGTAAATGTTTCCTTTCTTTTTAAAAAATAAAATAAAATTTGATATTCAGTCAAATTAAAGTGGTGTTAGCATTAATCATAGAGCTTCTAAATTTTTGTGATTGTTTAGCCAAAGGAAAGGCCTTTGGTCCCTTAGGGAGATAATTAAATAATATACTTAAGCACTCTGCTTAACCTCCAGTTGACATCAAAAGAGACTCTTTTCATCCATGGGCGCTCACTTTGTCAGGTTTTGATTGGCTTCACATCAAGGCGGATATTTTGAGAAGGACTGAGTATGGCAAAGAGTCCTTGAAAGACCAGATTGACCTTCTGGGGCTGTTATTTACACAGAACTCTCCATCTCTATACAGTGCCTGAATGTTCTCCCTCTTTTACTCCATCTTTAAAAATCTCCTATTTCCTTAGGACCTCAGTTCAAATGCCACCTTCTGCACAAAGCCCGATATTCCCAACTACTGGTGCTACCCCCCCCCCCATAGCAAAAAACAAAACAAAACAAAAAAAACACCTTGGGTATATTTTGTAAATTTTTGTGTATACACATATTTTCTCCCTAAGGTAGATTGTAAGCTCCTTGATGGCAGGGGTTGTTTATTTTTGGCTTTATATGTCCAGGCTTTAGTTGGTACTTATAAAATGCTTGTTGATTGATTGATTACCTAGCTAATCCATCACATCAATCTTAGTCTGGAATTTTAAGGATTATTCAGCTGACACAAAAAAATTGACTGGTGAAATGCTGGGCAAACACCTGGCAGTTCACAGGCCAGAAGTGAGGATTATAGAGCTTGGAAATGGAAGCTCTGCAGATCAGGAAACTCAAGTCCAGAGAGATTGTGTGAAAATGAAGATTGGAATCCAGGTTCCCTAAATCCAAACCCTATGCTCTTTCCACTACACCATACTATATAGCCCTATGTAATTGATGGTACCCTCTCTAGTGAGGATGCCCTATCATTTTCATAACACAAAAGGGGAGAGCCTGCAATTGGAGAAGCGATCAAGTGATCTAGAAAGGCAAACTCTAACAGATCTAGGGAGGGAAAGAGGAAGGTCAAATATGTTGTTACCTTTCCATGACAGATCCAAATTCCAAACAAACAAGCAAATAAATAAGGATTCCCTGGGATCAGCTCTGGTGATTGTGTGGTGCGTGTGTGTGTGTGGGGGGGGGGTGTTGGTGGTGCCTCTGACTCATTGAGTTGTATAAACTCTGACTAGTTTGCCTATTAAAAAAAAACCATGACTTTCTGTTATTATCATATATTTCTGTTCCAGAACTCATACTGTAATTAAATTTACCTTGCATGGTTAGTTTCAGTAAACTACCATGCAAAACTTTATTTCATTTATATTGAAGTCTTATTATTGCAGGCAGTAGAGCTTACCTTGATGGGAGAGGAAAAGACTTACATAAGATTCCCTACTCCAGCATTTTTTTTTTCAGTGGATATCACATCTGAATATGGCAAGCACAAAGAAAATCTGATACCATTCAGAAACAGATGCATAAACATTGGAATGGCAGATAATCCACATGTATGATATTATAAAAATGAGTGGTGGAAAAAAAAAATGAGGAATCCAGGTACATAATAATTTCCAGTTGTGAAATATTAAGATTTTTATAGGTGAAAATGGCCATACAAATCTCATTTGGTTTAATCAGTTGGTCAATCAACAAACATTTATTAAGAACTTACTGTGTGCCAGATGCAGCCACTGGAGATTCAGAGTTCAAAATGAAACAGTCCTTGCCCTCAAGGAGCTTATATTCCATGCATGATATACTGTTGCCCATCCACATGGTCTTAATAATAGCAGGCAGGAAAATATCCAGAAACTAGTAATTCCAGGAGAGGCCTAGGTAGAGAATAGTTTGACTATTTCATCAAAAGCATAATAGAAATGCAAATGGAGCAAAGCAGAGGTAGTATGGTACACTGAAAACTGGATTTTTTGAATTCGAATCTCATTTTTGTCACTTATTATATTTATTTATTATTATTTGTGTGCCTTTGAATAACTTCAATGGGCCTCAGTTTCCTCACCTATAAAATGAGAGGGAAGGACTACATGGTCTCTTTTAGTCCTAAATTCTGTGATCCATTGATAAAAAACTTAATTGCAGAAAACATGGCAGAGAGACATTGCCAAAGTTATTAGCAATCTGAGGTATACCACCAATGAATGCCCTTCTTTTCCAGTATAATGCAAATAACAAAAAACTGTTATCTCCTACATTCACAAATACAACAAATAAGTGTTAAAAATCAATCTGATTCTGAAAATTGAATATGAATTATATAGTGTTGTTTACCACATCTAGCTTTTTTATTTAAGGTTTTTGCCTAATCATAACCTTATAGGGCTTTTAATGGTATATTTTATTTACCTTTGCATATATTCTAAATTCTCTCACATTTACATTCTTTCTTTGAAATGCCTTTTGTCTTCTGTTTCCTGTGCAAACACCTTAGTCCAGCCCCTCAATAAGTATTTATTAATTTATTGACATAATTAATTATATCATCTGATTATATGGGATGTAACCAGAATATTTTTTTATATCTCAATTTTTGAAAATTTAATGAAATGCCTAAGACAATAATCCAAATGGCAGTCATAACAAATAGTTACACAAATACTATTTCTGTGGGATACCACCACCTGTGATTGGCTGTTACCGGACATTGTGTGACATTTTCTGAAAAAAAAAAAAACATTGACTTATCACTTTGTGTCTCTGTCAGTTTGTTGTACCAAAATACCTGGTTCAGCAGTTAAAAATTAGTTTGAATCATCATTAGACATTATGGGAATTTATTGTAGATTCTATAAGATCTCATGTCTTTGCTGTAAAATGACCAGTGGTCAAATCCCATTTCTGCCAATTTTTACCTGTGCAACCTTAGGCAAGTTACTTGGCATATCAGAAGTTTGGACTTAGATGTACTCTGACATCTCTTCCAATTCTCATTCTGTGATCCTATAAATCCCATGAATCCTAAAGTTATATAGCCCTAGTGTTTCTTCTGGGGACTAGTATCCCATGGTTAACTGCCATGGTATATATATATATAGATGCTGTATTCGTATTTCAAATTCAACATGTCCAAAATGGAATTCTAAAAATCCCCCCAAACAACAGCAACAAAAACCAAAAACCATATCTCTACCATACTTTCAGTCACCCAGGTTCACAGTCAAATCTTCCCTCTCCCACTTCGCCTACAAGCCAGTCAGTTGCTAAGTATTGTCAATTCAAACTCCATAGCAGGTCTTACATGCATCCTCCCTCTCTCCACTAACATAGCTACCATTCTAGTACAGGACCTCATCAGCTTTCACCTGGACTCTCCAGGAGCTTGTTTATTGGTCCCAGTCATGCAGTGAGAAGTTTAGTTCTTTTACTGACCTGGGAGTGTTTTCATCAAAGTTATCTCAATCCAGAAAAATCTGTATTTTTTGTTTAACTAACACTGACAGTAGATCCTTTTTACATTTGCAGAGTTCCATTACCTCACATCTCCAGTAAAGTTCTAATATGATAACTCAAGTTGTAAAGTGAAAGTTAGTGACTCAAGCCTCTCAGAAGCTAGATTTATGGCACACAGCTGTGTCAGACCAAAGTGGAAAAGGCCTTGAATAGAAATAGAGCAATAGACTTGAATCCAAATCCTGCTTTAGTAGCTGCATGACCCTTCCTCTGCCCCCCAACAATTTGCTAAACCTTTCTCATCCTCAGTTTTCTTATATATAAAATGGGGATAATAACAGCACTTACCTGACAAAGGTTGTTTGGATGACTAAATGAGGTAACACATATAAGCACTCTGCAAACATTAAAACTCTATATAAATGTAAGCTATTAGATCATACAGATCTGATCTACATGAAATAGCAAAATTTTGTACAGAGAGACTTAGTATTGCAGCTATCCCCAGGGGCCTCATCCAAATGTAAAAAAAGAGAGTTCAGCTAGATGGTGTTTGAAGTCCATTCCAGCTCTAAGCCTAGGATTCTATGATAAAATAAAGTTTTGGGCCACAAGAACTCATGAAGACCATTTAATGAAGTCATTGTTGGTGGTGTGATCAGTAGAGGGAGAGGGAGTACCCAGCATGGACAATATCACAGACATTGACATTCCTGTGGTATGGAAGGTAGATGCTTCTCGAAGACCCTGCCTATCTGATATTGGAAATGCCTATTGGTGAGTCTAATCCCAGCACTTAGCACGATGCCTGGCACACAGAAGATGCTTAATAAATGCTTATTGAATTGAATTAGTCCTTTTGACAAGGAAAATAAGAAGCCAGTAATTCACCAAATTTCTTTTATTTCTTAGAGGTTTAAAACACATTTGGGGGAATTGTGATGAGGTACAGCAACTTCATTTCTTTGCCATTTGCTCTCTGTTGCCTGTGAAGAATGGAATAGCAGCGGGCTTAATGAGGCAGGGCAACATGAATAGGAATCATCATCATCATGGAGCAGCTAAGACAAAGGAGAGCTCTGTGGTGTGTAGCCCTGGTAGGAAAACAATGGAAGAAACAGTGAAAGACGCACACATCAATTTTCTTGAACCTCTTCAGGATACTTCCTATGGTTGAAGTCAATTCAACAAAGTTTTAAAGTACCTACTGTGTGCAGGACACCTGACTTTAGGACAAGGTACTAGATATAAAAAGATAAAAATAAAGAGCAGTGCCTGCCCTCCAGGAGATATATTCTACTGATGCAATCACAAACAGATTTGACCCAAGTCACCTTGTCCATAGCTGCCTCCCACTCTCCATGCAGAAGTGACTTCTAAGCCTGCCCTTCCCCTACTGGTCCTTCTTGCCTCTAGATTACTGTCCCATCTCTACTTTTGACTTGAAATGGGCTTGGTCATAAACCTCTTCCTGAGCCACAACATGACTTAGTGGATAAGGATCTGGGCTTGGAATCAGGAGGATCTGGGTTCCAATCTCATCTCTAATATCTAAGTAGCTAGGTAACCTTCAATTAGTCACTTAACCAGTCTCAGTTTCCTTATCTGTAAAGTGAGAAGAGTTATATTAGGAATCCCAATCTCGGAGGATTGTTGTCAGGTTCAAATATTAGTTTTTGCAGTCAATGATAACCTATAGATCCTTGTATCCATAAGTATTATTACTTTCTATGTGCTTGTGATTACATGCATTGATAGATACATGTACATCTATCTATAATATTTATTTTATCATATATATGTAAAAACAACTCAAAATAGTATTTTAATAATCTTTTATACATATAGAGAGATATGTGTATATACATATATGTATATCTATCTATATAACTCCAAAGAGTATTTGAACAATCTCCTTTATATATATAGATCTATACCTTTAAAGATTGTTCAAATACTCTTTGGAGTTGTTTTTCTTTTTCTTTTGGATTCTTCAACTACTATTTAGAGTTCTATTAATTCTATATTTTTCCTACCTTTGAAAAATTGGTATGAGGTTCATATGGTCATAGATTTAGAACTGGAAGAGACCTTAAGAGCCCATTAAGTCCAGCCCCTCATTTTGCAGATAAGGAAATTGAGGTCGGAGGTAGTTAAATGATTTCCCTGGGTCCTACAAGTATTATATGTTTGGCTATTTGGGAGAAAGAAGGTGGCTGTGGATAGGCTTTTATTAGTAGTTTTAGATACCTCTATTAGCCAAAAGTCTTCTCTTTTCATATGCCAAAATGGCAAAGAGATCAAGGCCACTTTTCTGAGAAAATGAATTTGCTTTGAGTGGGAATCTGGAAATTCCCCACTTCATTTCTCTCAATCCTTAGCTTTTTTTTTTCAGTGAATTTTTATAATTTTAGGCTTAAATGCTAGACTAACTGTATGTCTAGAGAAATGAAAACATTTCTATAGAGTGGTCATTTGATAAAGAATGCCAATATTCAGTTAATAAGGAAGGCAGTCTGAGATAATGGATCTAGGAAGTTAGACATAAGAGTCAAGGAAGACCTAGGTTCAAGTCTAATGTATACAGTTATCCCTTCCACCATTGAAGGGGTTAGGGACACAGTGCCCCTGCTATCTGGAAAATTCACATTTTTTTTCTTATTTTAACTTTAAAAAATAAATCATGTATATTTATGGTATTAAAAGGTAAGATATGTTGGTATTACAGAATACTATGTATTTTGTGCATTTCTGGGTTTCTAAACTTTTTCTGTGTAATTTGCTGTCCTTCACATGTTGACTGTGGCTTTCTCAAAATTCCCCCAAAATTCCCATTTAATTTCTTATGCTGACCCTTGATATATTGAAACCACAATGGGAAAAGTCACGATGTGAAAGCCATAACTGTACTGACATTGTGACCATGGGCAAATCTTTAAAAGGCTCTTCACCAGACAACTGTCTTAGACCACAGTATGAGTTGCAGAGTTAGTATTGAGTAGCATTGGTGGAGATTTCCTCAAGAAGAGTTTCCTTTGCTATGAAATTATAGATCTTGTCTAGAAAAAAAAGAAAAAAAGAAAAGTTGTTATTGGAGAAAGATGCTTTCAAGATGATGGTGAACTAATAGGAACATTAGGCATGGAAATAGAACTGGGTTCCAGTAGGGGCTCTGTTACTTGTTAGCTCTGGGATTTGGGGCATCAGCATCATCAAATGGAGCCCTCATCTGTAAAATGGGGACATGAGACTAGGTGATCTCTAAGACTCCTTCAAGCTTCAACATTCTATGATTCTGTCGGCTAGAAGACCCAAATTCCAAGGACACCTTTGTTACTCCCATACATCATTTAATTTCTTTCCTCCTCAGTCCCCTCAGCTGTAAGATAGGGGTCATGCTTATACTATTTCATATATAGTTGTTATTAAGTCAATGTCCAATGCTATCAGTCAGTCAATCAATCATTCAATTAAGGGGATCAGAGAAAAAGGTAAATAGCCTCTGATCTCATGGACCTTGGGTTCTGTCAGGTGAAACAACTTATACATATATAACTATGTACAATAAAAGATAAAAAACAGATATAAGTACTTCTCTGTGGGGCATCAAGAGTGACTTCCTATAGAAGGCTTGTTATAGACTTGACCTGAGACTTTAAGGAAATTAGAGATTCCAAGAAATGAGATAATATTTGAGGATCAAGTGATGATGCACTGTCGATGTTAAATTCTGAAGTGCTTTTGTTGAAGATAACAATGATTAAGTTTTATAGGGTTTTAAAGTTTGGAGAACTTAATTGAACCTCATAATAGTACTATAAGGGTGGGGCTATTTTTTATTTCCATTTTACAGCTGGCAAAACTGAGGCCCATGGTGGATAAATATTTTGCCTGTCACCGTATAGCTAGTAATTATTCAAGGTATAATTTAAACCCAGGTCTTTCTGGCTTCAAGATCAGCACTATATCCATTATGCTTCTCTAATGATAATAATTATAATTATGCCTCATCATCTTTATTAGGCATCTGACATTTATTCGTTGAAAGCATCATCCAAAAATGCACAGGGGGAATTTCTTAAATGTTGTCCCTGCACTCTACAAGCTGATAATGTTTTACAGGTAGACTAATATAGGCACTAGATATTTTTTTAATTAAAAAAAATTACTCAGTGTTTATCATGTGTCAGTCACTGTGCTGGGTGCTGGGGATGTTCCTTAGATATAGTCCTTGCCCTCAAGGAGCTTATATTCTGATGGATATAACATACACGTATACAAAATGAATACAGAGTTTACATACATGTCCATGGGCAGTAGAATGGACAGCCCATTGAGTTTGTCAATCAAATGGTGCCCTGTGGATAGATGGTGAGCTGAGCCAAGAATTGGAAATGAAGAAAAGAATGGGACAGCTCACGTTGTGGAGATAGGGCAACACTGTCAGAAACCAAAATTTATCCTAGAAATCAATGTGCACAAAACCCCACTACACTCAAACACCACACACACACACACACACACACACACACACACACACACACTCTCACACACACACACACACATATGCACACACACATACATACACACACACACACACACCAGAAACATCCTAGTGATGTTCTAAATGTGTGAAACATGGAATTCAACAGTCTTTGAGGGGAAAAATATTGTAGCTCACACAGAGGCACTGGTAAGAAAATAATGGACATGAAGAAAAGGTTGTAGCATGGAAATCATATAGCCTCAAAGAGATATATGACTGGAGAAGGAGGTAAGCTGGTGTTGTAGGGAGAATGAGGGCAAAACAGATGGATAGGCTGCATGAAGCACTACTACCTGGGTCATGTTATGAGAGCTGGAGCAATATTCTCAGCATATTGAGTAGATCTACTATTGAGGACTGATATGGGAAATCATGGATATGAATAGCAAGAGATTTGCTTGTCTGAGGAAAAAAAAGTTGTTATGGGAGAAAGATACTTTCAGGACAGACAGACGATAGTGAACTAGTGAGAACATTAGACATGAAAGCAGAACTGGGTTCCAGTAGGGGCTCTGTAACTTACTGGCTTTGTGATTTGAGGCAAGTCACATCATCACTTGGGCCTCATCTGTGAAATGGGGACATGAGACTAGGTGAACTCTAAGCTTCCCTTCAAGCTCTAACATTCTATGATTCTGTCCTTCAGAAGATCTGAATATAAGAAAACATGGAATTATTGTGATCTACTTCATTAAAGGGAATGCCTACATCAGTGAGATCACAGATTAATTGAAATATTGGAATGTTACACTAACTGGACATATGGAATCATGGAATATTAGAACTGAAGGAGATTCAGAAATGATCTCATCTAGACAAAGGAAGTGCATGGAATATCATCACTGGCAGGTTGGCTACAAGATGATGAATCTCTTGGTCATGATGGCAAATGGAACAGTTTAAAAAAAAATTAAAATGGCCATTAGTCCTGTGAGGCCCCTTTCCATTTCCATAACGAGGCAGGCAGTATTAAGAATTACATGGTTTTGTCATTATTCATTCATTTTATCCTTGATTTTTTTATTCTGAACTTAACACTAAGTATTTGTTTCTATAAGCATAGTAGAAAAGGAAAAAGAAAGGATTTTACATGAAATTATTTATCTCTATTCTGTTCATTTTATATATTCTGTATGTTTACTATTTAGTATATAATAAATTTAGCATGTGATTTTCAGAGCTGTCCTGCTTGTTTGCTATTCTTTTAGATCTTACTTCAGTTTTTATCTGGATATTTAAAAAATGTTTCAAAGATTCTCTTTTCATTCTTTTTTTTGGGGGGGTTGGAAATAGAACCCTAACCCTAGCTCTCTCTCTCTGTCTCTCTCTGTCTCTCTGTCTCTGTTTCTCTCTCTCTCTCACTCTCTCTCTCTCTCTCTCTCTGTTTCTCTCTCTCTCTCATTTCCCCTCATCCTATTAGGAAATATATATAAACAAAGCCCTTCTAACAAATATGCATGCCCAAGAAAACCAAATTCCACACTGACAATGTCCGAAAATGTGTATTCCATTCTGTAACTTGTTTCTATCACTTCTGTGTTAAGAGGTGGATAGCTTGCTGGTACTCTGGAATTGCATTATACTATTTTTAGACCACCTTCAAACATTAATTTTATTGTTGATACTCTAAGTGTGAAATATTTTTTTCAGTGACCAGTGAGTTGATACATCAGAAGAGGAAGTTATCCAAGTCCAAAAGGACTTTCCTGCCACAAATAGGAGACATAAAGAAAGTATGACTAAGTAGTACGGGTTTGCAGATCTCTTCAGAGAAGTGAATAAAGGAGCTGGCTAAGTGGATTTCATTTTGTTGCCCAAAGGCAACAGCAGCTGCCTGACACTACTAATATTTCCCCTAATAGAAGTGATGGAGTTCACCTAGTGGCAGACAGCCATGGGAATTCTGCATCCCAACTGAGCAGGGTTGTGAATACAGTTGATAGTTCTTTTCATGAAGACTTCATGGATAGGTGTTTATTCATTAGGCTTGATTTACCAGTGTAGTTTAGAATGAAAATGAGTTTCTCTACCTACCACTAATACCATCAGACAGTTAATGTTAAAGAATATCTGCATAGCTCATCCCAACTAGTATAGAAATCAACCTCCACGCAGATGCTTGGGAGGTGGCAGAAACAACCAGGAGCATTGATGCTATTATTCAGTTACATCCTGGAACATTAGAATGGTACAAAGCCAATAATGAGGCTGTATTTTAATGTACTTTAAAATAATCATTTCCAATAAATACATAAATGTGAGAAAGTTTAATCTATGTAAATCTATGTAAATGGATGGTTATAGTGAATTAGTGGGTAGCATTGCTAAGTGGATGGCTCAGGGTTTCATTAAATAAAAAAGACTAAAGACCTGGTTTAGCAAGAAAAAGCTCTTTTGCCTTCTTTCAGTTGCTTTTGGTTGTTAATCTGGTCCAAGATGATCAACTTCTCATTAATCATAATAATTAGAGGTAGATTTACAGAGCATTAGTGTAATTTTCAATCATGCTAATAGTTGTGCAATCCACCATTCATTAATATAAATGAGGTAAATTAGAACCATGACATTATAAAGGAGAGGCAGAAGCTGCAGGAACTTCCACGGATCCTCCCCAAACCCCATTAATTTAATTGTAATATGTTGTTCCTCAATACCTTATTTTCACTCTCTTTATTTTCCATTGCTAACGGTTCTTCAGATTGGTTAATGAGCATTCTAAACTCTTAATTTAATGACTGTCATAGAGCAGAGTAAATCGTGAATCCTTATCTTGTCTTCTAATTACATTTAACTCTTTATCATGTATTCAGCCAATGAGCGCGTAAAAGATTACTTCCTATATTCAATGTCCAGTATTAGCTGCCCTTGCAGAAGATGACAAGAAGACAAAAGAATATTGCTGGAGGTATCCGAGGGGATTGTAAAGATCACTGATGAGGGGTCAAAAGATCAGTGATCAGAGTTCTCACCCTGCCACTCATTATCTTGAGCAAATCACTTCAGCCTGCAGGACCCTGGTTTCCTTGTCTACAAAATGAAAGATTTGGACCGGAGGATTTCTAAGGTCATTTCCAATTTTAGTATTCTATTATCCTTTCCATCAAACACCTTTCAATCTAATTGGAGTTATTACTGGGATCAAAAAAATTATCTGGTTCATTTCATATATTTCTGGAAAAAATTCATGAAATTGATACATTAGTAACACTTCCATTGTCTTCTCATACTTTACACAGTATTCAACTTAATCCCTAACCTACCTCCACAAAGGCAAAACCAAAACAAAACAATAAATTCACTTAGCCATTTCAAATGTACTTTTTTTTTCTGTTGGTATTCTCAAATATTACATATGATGTTTATATGAAGATTAAGTATTAATGAATAATAATAATTGATATCCAGTTTAGATGTTACCTTGAGTATTGCAGATAACCTCTGAATGCTGGCCTATCTTTTACTTCCTGTCCTCCCATAAATTCACTGTAGGGGATCCACCCACTGTACTGGGAACATTCCTTCATTTTTCTTGGGATCATTGGGATTTCAATGGAGCCTCAGGCTATCCATTGGATATCCTTCACTCTCACTACCTGACTGGTCTGTCTTTTCTTTCAATTTTATGTTTCCTTAATGGTTTTTTTTTTTTTACTTCCCTTGTCCTGAATAATTCCTTGTTTGCAACAGGTTATTATTGTGCCTGTGCTTGTCATATGCCCTCCATTGCTTCTATATAAATGATTATTTTTTAGTCTCACTACAACCCATAAAGTATGTGTTACTGCTATTACCCCCATTTTTACACATTAGGTAACTGAGTCTCAGAGAAGTGACTTGATAGTATGTAGAGCTGAGAGGGACCTTAGAGACCATAAGATGTAAAAAGACTTGTTCAAAGTCACATATATAGCAGTGGGAGAAGTAGGGTTTGAACATAGATCCTTTGGTGATAATAGACCAAACCTTCTTCCTGCTTCTTCTCACAACTTCAAGCAATCAATATACGTTTACTAATGCTTAATATGTGCCAGGTTCTGCATTAAACACTGGGGATACAGAAAGAGGCAAAAGATGGTCCCTGCCCTCAAGATGCTTATGGTCATGGTAACACAGCTAGTTAAGTGTCAGGAGCTAAATATGAGTCCAGTTTTTCTGACTCCTAGTCCATCCTTCTATTTAATAAATAACCTTACCTTCACTTCATAATCTAAACTATGATATTTATTTTATGTTACTGAATTTATATATTTATGTATGAGAATATACATTTACTAAGCATCGACTATGTGTCGGGTGCTGTGTTAAGTGCTTTACAGGTATTATCTCATTTGATAGAAGTATTTAAATAACTCTAATGTAGTTTAGAATATGATAAGAATAAAAGATGGGCCTAGAGAGATCACTAATAGCTGGGGAGCTCAGGTCATGTTTCGTAGAAGACATGGTCACTCAAGTTTGGCCTTGCAGAAAAGCCATCAAGAAGACTTTGAACACGTGGAGAAGTGAGAGGGGGAGGGTACCTTCAGGGTGGGAATCAAACTAGGTACAATCCATTGTCCCATTCTGAAAAGGGATGTGGTTTCTTCCAGCAAAGCCATTTCTCCTTCGTGTCTGCCCATTATTGTTTGGGATGATATATGGATCTTAAAACTTTTGCTGAAGTTTATTCCTTAGAGATATCAATTATTTCTTAAGCCCATTGATATTTCTTTATCTTTGCAGTCAATGACCTTCTGGTGAAATATTCCTCTTTTGCCCTTTCTGATGAGCTCATTTTCAGATTTGATTTTGCATAATAATTAGGGTTGATGATATTTGTATTTCTATGCAGTGGTCAATCCATTGGACTGTCTCTGTTAAATGTGGAAAAGGAAAGCCATTACCAAATGTGTGTACATTTCTACAGGCCTACTTAATTTCCATCAGCCCAACTTTGTCTAGGAAGTTTTCACATGCCCTGCCAAGGCTGATTGCTTTCATACAGAATATGTGGGAAGGTAAATTTGTATTTCCTGATCTGTTTGCTGAAGTAGTGCTGAGAAAATGGCTAAATGTCAAGTGTCAACCATTTTTTTTTCTTAATGATATTTTTCCACATTATTTATAGTTTAATATAACGCATGGCTGGAATTTTCTGCTACTCAACATCAGTCAACAGTTTTAGCATCCAAGGACAATTAGCTTTTCAAACTGCACACCAAGGGTCATTGTTGTTGTTATTTTTGTGTTGTTGTTTCTGCTTCCATTCTGTTCTTTTCCCTGCTTCTTTCCTCTGGGTGGAATCATTACGTGGGTCTGTAAGTATCACAGACTTGGAATTAGAAAATATCTGAATCCCTTTAATTGGAACTAGACCTAAATAAAAGTCTCTTTGCCCTTAAAACATCCCCAATACGTGTTTTTGCTTTGAAGACTTCCAGTAAAGGAATCTACTACCTCCCTAGGTAGCATGTTCCAATTTGGGACTGCTCTAATCATGAGATAATTTTCCCTTAGAGACATATTTAATGGACTCTGCCCTCAGAGCTTGCACACTTGTTAGGAGAAGCAAAATTAATACATATGAAATAGGGAGTCTTATAGGAATATGAGAAATATGAGAATATATGAAAAAATGTGTTGTTGAGACTAGAAACATTATGGCATATCAGAGAAAAAGGGCATCAGATTGCATTGGACCCTTCCTGGAAATGCTATGAAGAAGGAAAGATGTGAACTGAGATTTACAGATTGGGGATAAACCAGGCAAGTTGGTGTTCAAACCTTTCTTGAAGACTTCTGAAGATGTGGATGAAACTACCTCCTAAGGTAACTCAGTAGACAGGTACTTCTTGACCACCTCTTTTGTGCTAGATAGCAGGGGAGATGTGGAGTTTAGGTTAACCATGGTACATTCCACCAGTGTATTATCTGTCTATCAAGCAATGCTAAGATTGGTAGAGCAAAAGGAAAGTCTTGGAGATAGAAATATTTAAGTAATATTTCTAGGCATAAATTAGAGCCAAATGGGTAGTGGAAAAAAGGTAAAGGTGAGGGATAAAGGGTGAAAATCTCTTCTCCTATGAGAGGGATTAACAGATACCCTCTTGACTCAAGGAAAGAAAGTGAGAGAAAGGAGTGACCAGGATCGTAAGGAAGAGTTTCAACACTCCTTAATGATCAATCACAAAACCTCCAGCATGATATCTTTAGCTCTTCTGACTTTTCCCTGTAACCTCCATGAAGGAGGATTTAGGAGTGTAGGGGGAATAAGTCTCAGGGAACTGAAAGGCAACTACAGTTTTCCCCAATTCTCTAGCACCGAGAAAATTGACAGAATTGGGCATATGCTTCTGGATAGGGAGTCCATCCTTATCCTCTATGCTGTGGCAAGTGTACCCAGGTCCATGACCTCGAACTGACCCAGTGGACCAAAAGACTGAGAGCATCAGGCCAAGTGCAAGACAGCCTCGTAACTGTCTGCCCGAAAAGCACCTCCAAGCCTTGGTGCTTGGAGAGTGACCTCAACTGCTGAACAAGAAAGGTGTGGGGGGGGGAAACTTGCATACCTTCCAGTCTTGGCTGGAGAAGAACTCGGGGTTAGGCAGTTTCCTCATATGGGCCACCAAAATGTTGAGGTTTATGGTTGCTGGGACCGCAGACTCACAAAACGCATGTCCTGCCTGAAAGAATTTGACCCAAGCCTTCTTTCAGCCAAAGACAAGGTTTATTAGAACATCTGTCATATTGGGCAGACTTTTAAGGAGTCTGAATGTTAGTGAGCTATTGACTAGATTATAATAATACAAGCAGTGGCTAGATTGTAAGAATCTGAGAGACTTGGAGTTAGGAAGGAAGAACTGAGCTTGAATTCTGCCTCAAATGTTTACTAGCAGTGTGTCCCTGAGCAAGTTACTTAACTTGTCTGAGCCTTAATGTTCTCAGCTGTAAAATGGAGATAATATGAACATGTACCTCACAGAGAGGTAGTGAGATTTTGGTGCAGTGGATATAATACTAGACCTGGAGTCAGGAAGATGAGTCTTCCTGAGTTCAAATCTGGCCTCAGATACTTCCTAGTTGGGTGACCCCAGGCAAGTCACTCCATGCTATTTGCCTCAGTTTCCTCATCTGTAAAATGAGCTAGAGAAGGAAATGGCAAACCACTCCAGTATCTTTGCCAAGAAGACCCCAAATTGGGTTCATGAAGAGTCAGATACAGCTGAAATGACTGAACTACAATTTTGTGAACTTATCAGTTCTATAGAAATTTAATCATTACTATTGTGATGATGGTCAAGAAAATGATTGTTAATAAAAGTTAGGAGATAGGGAATATGCTTGTGATTTAATTGTTGGTACAGAGAACTGCCGGGTATAGAAATGTTGACTACGTTAGGTCCTATCTTCTCTTCTCTACAGTTTTATGGTCTTGGAAAATTATGTAGGACACTGAATGGTTAAGTCATTTACCCAAGGTCACACAGCCAATATGTCCTCATGGCTTTGAGACCACCTCTTTGTCCTCTATCCCATGCTGCTTATTTTTAATCAATGATAGCTATTTTTTCAAGTAAGATTTTAGATTTCTAGTTGTGGCCTACATAGACATCAGGGAAATTTCAAGTTTACTAGAAGAAGGTTATTGCCTCTTGTTGTTGTTTTTATTTTTTTTACTTATCCTTTAATGCCTAAAAGAAAAAAAAAACATTTAACTTGATAAACTGCAAATGATATTGACTTGTCATCCTCAAAACCATTGAGATTTATTTAGTATTTAAAGTCCTACAAAGTACTTTAACCACATTATCTCATTCGAGCTTTACAACAACCCTATAAAATAAGTATGCTAAGGTGTTATTATCCCCACTTTTACAGATGAAGAAACTGAGGCTCAAAAATTGTCACTTGCTTATGGTCACATAGCTAATAGGGTCTGGAGATAGGATTTGAAATTAAATTTTTCTGAATACAAGTCCAACACACCTTTCACTGTACAACATGGCCTCTTCTTATCTCTCTTCAGGGGGATTACGTGTTTAATCTAGAGCATTTCTTAAGTTTCTTCCATGTCTTTCTCTTGCTTTTCACTGTCACTGATTGCCTTGGAAAACAGAAAAACAAAGAGTTGGAGAACCATCAATATGGGTGCACTTGTGACTTGAGTGGCATAGCCAGGTGTTTAATGATAGAAAGTTTTCGATTTTTTCATTTCTTTATTCAAAATCATTTCAACTTTCAAAGTAGGCCTTTTTTAAAAAAAATTCTGCTAGTTTGGGAAATTATGAAAACTGGCTTTACAGTCAATTTGGTTTTAATGAATAAATTGCCCTTTAAAAGGAGAGTGTTTGCCAATTCCCATCAGAGCTGATGCACTAGAATCAGTTTGCCATCTGCCTTCCCTTAATATAGGAAGTGGGGTGTACTAAGTCGATGGAGCACCAGACTGGGTACCCAGAGAGTGGGTTCCATTTCCAACTCCTCCACTGACTGATTTAATGACTTTGATAAACGGTCTTATCTTCTTAATGCTTCCATGCCCCCCCAGTGTAAACAGTACCTGGTGTTTCTCAAGTTCATAGTACAATTGGAACAATTATACAATTTGTTTAGGTATTGAAGGCATAGAGCAATATATAAAGCACATATACAGCCTCACTGTCTGTCGCCAACTGTAGTTGCACTTGTATATTTTACTCAACACAGGAGTGAAAGAAAATCTAATGCTATACCTAACTGGCAGAAAGTAGGTACTTGTTCTTGTTTCCAAGGTAGTCAGAGATTGTTTTTGAAGTTAATTTACAGAAGTAGGTTGAAAAGGGTGAATGTAGCAACTAAAGTGCCTTATACCTGGTGAGATTCTAGCCAGTGTTATTCTGGACCCCATTCATTCAAGTCACTTATTCAATAATCATTTATTGTAATAGGAAAATTGCTAAGTTCGATTCCAAATTCCCTCCTCAGTTAGTTTATTGAGATTGCACAGATCTCCCAAAATCTGACTCTTTTTTCACACCTAAAAATGAGGGGGTTGGACGTATTGATCTTCAAAGTCTAGTCTCAGCTTACAAATTCTACGATTCTCACATACAGCCACCTATCTTATCATACCTTCTTGGACAGCCATAGTTCGTGAAATTAAGCCTTTCTATATCTCTTACTAAAAGTCTTGAAGTGAAGGCTGAATGACCATTTTGGGTATGTTGTAGACTTGACTCTTGGTCAACTATAAGTTTCATATGATGGCTTGTGAGACCCTTTCCAACTCAGAGATTCTTTTGATTCTGTGATCATGCTCAACACAAATATTAAAAAATATTCAGGAAATGTGAATATCTGCTCAATCTCTTCCTCTTTTTTCTCTATACTCTCCTTTGACTATCTCACACATTTACATGACTTTAATTACCATCTCTATGGGAACGATTCCTAAATCTATCCATCTTGACCATCTCATTCTTGAGCTAGGGTACCACCTCTCCAATGTGATATGTCCACCTATTGACTTTTGAGATCATAGTAATATTTCTAATGAAAATGTCTGTTACTTTCCTGCCCAAAACTCTTCAAAGAATCCCTACTATTTATAGCATAAAAGATAAACTCATGCTGGAATTTAAGGTCATCTACAGGCTGACTGTATCCCAATTTTCCAACATAATTTCACATTACTCTCCTCTGTGTCATAGCTAGACTGAGCTGATAATTGTTTCCCAGTCTTGTGCAATAAATTTTACCTTGCCCATGCCTGGAATCAATCAATCAATCAACAAGAATTAGAAATACCTACTTTATGTCAGGCACTGAGAGCACAAAAAATAATAAAAAAAAAATGACCTGATCCTTGCCCTCATGGAGCTTCCATTCTATCTAGAGAGGAACCATGTATATGAATAAGTAGATACAAAATATGAAAGTAAATTTTTTTTTGAGGAGTGAGGTTAGGGATAATGGGATAATTTATTTAGAGCTGTAAGGGTACTTCAAGGCTAAGCCCAACTTCCCAATATACCAATAATAACTGAGCCCCCAAGAGTTTAAGTGACTTGTCCAGAATCACATAGATGATAAATGTCTGACGTGAGATTTGATCCCATTTGATTACTCCATGACTGCTACTCTCCCACCTTCACTAAACTAGGCACATAGCAGCTGGGGTGATGGGTAAAATTATAGAAGTTATTACTTCATTAGAATTTTGAAGGAAATAAGGGATTGTGAGAAATGGAAAAGCTGGAATGTCATTTCATCAAGAGTATTAACATATAATAAGGCTAGAAAGGGTGGCTTGGGTGAGGTGTTTATGGGCTTTAAAAGCTAAACAGAGGAACTCTTTTTTCCCCCTTCTAGAGCAATAGAAAGCCATTAGAGTTTACTGAGCAGGGATTAGAAATGCACTTTAGGAAGGCACTTGGTCAACTATATGGAGGACGAATTGGGGGGGGGGGGGGGGGTTACTGGAGTGGTCCAGGCAAGAAGTGATGAAAACCTGAGCTAATGTGGTAACTCTGTGGATAGATGGAAGGGTATATGAGAGATATTGTGAAGTCAGAAATGATTTGGCGACTGATTGGATATGTGAGATGAAAGAGTCAGGAGTTGACAATAACTCCAAGGTTTAAATGTAGGTAACTAGAAGGGTGATTGAGTCTACTTACAAAATAGGAAGGTTTGGAAAGGGTAGGGGATAGGGGGTCTAGGGAAAAGATGATATATTCAGTTTTGACCATGTTGAGTTTAACATTCTTTTTGAAATAGTCATTAGGCATTCAGAGGTGATTTGAATGATGCTCAGGAGGGAGACCAGGGCCAGAAGCATAGATCTGGGAGCCATGTAATCAGAGATGATAATTGAAACCATGGGACCTGTGAGGGCGCCAAGTAGAGATATTGTAGGGAGAGAGTAAAAGGCTAGGAAAGAACCTTGGGAAATGAGAGAGTTATTGTGCCTTTCTTTGTATCTACAACACTTGGCATAATGTCTGGCACAGAGAAAGCACCTAATTGTAATTATTAATGAAATAGTAATTAAATATTAAGCTTTCTGCCTGTTAACTATAATCAGAGACATGTGACTAGGGGTAAAAAAGAGGAGACAGTCAGATAGTTAGCATTAGGGATATGCCCCAATGATGTTCATGCAATGTCAAGAATACTAGAAGGTGGCCCCCAGCATGTTGGGTGGATGTACCTCCTCAAGAAGAATCTATGGGAAAACATGGGCAAGAGTGGTGTGAGATAGGAAGTCATGAATAGGTTGCAATCTGCATCATTTGGAGATGGGATCATAGTCCCATTGAAGTAATGAGTGACGTTTATATGGCACTCTACGTATAATATTTCATTTGACCCTCATGATAGCTCTGTGAGATTGTCATCTTAGGTATTACTTCTCCCATTTTACAGATGAAGAAAATGAAACTCTGAGGTCCAGTAACTTGGCCTTGTTCATATAACAGATAAATGTCAGAGGCAGAATTCTAAATTAGACCTGACTCTCAATCCAGTAGTCTTTCCACTATGTCATACTCTCTCTCTCAAATGAGTTTGTTTGTTTGTTTGTTTGAAGATAATGAACTGGTCTGCAGTAGATAGAGCATTGGGTTTGAGATCAGGAAGATTCAAATCTGGCCTCAGACACTTACTAGCTGTGTGACCCTGGGCAAGTCACTTAACCCTGTTTGCCTCAGTTTCCTCATCTGTAAAATGAGCTGGAGAAGGATATGGCAAACTACTCCAGCATCTTTGCCAGGAAAACTCCAAATGGGGTCAGGAAGAGTCGGACATGACTGGAAAATGACTCAGCAACATCAACAGATGCTCCAATTAACTTTAAATGCCAATGGGATCACTGGCAGGGGGAGAGGGGAGCCACACAGGGGGAAATTTTGGTGAGTTAAAAATAATTTCAATAAAATTCATTTTTAAAAAAATCTTAATTTTTGATCAGAATCCATCAGCAAATTCTTGGCATATTAATAGCTAGACATGTATTTCAGAGGGCAGCTGTTGTCTCATAAAATATGCAGATTGCAATAGAAAAACTAATTTATGTATTGATTTGCTTAGAGAACTTCTACCCTTGATGTTTTGAATTCTATTTCTCTGATAAATGCAGTGCTTGTGCAATTGCCTGAGCCTACCCACAAATGTCTTGGGTTTTCCAAAGTGTTGCTCTGCCTGCAGCTGTAATAGGGAAACGGCTATGATTGAGGATGTCAACTTGGTCATTACTATCAACTGCCTCAAGAACTATGAATCACTTAAAATATATATGTTTTTACTGTGATCACGTTATTATGGGGTGTGAATGGATGCGTGAATGTCTTAGAAAGTGATATGGGTTATAAAGTCTGGGTTCAACTGAGAAACTTTCAGTCTTATATTGTAGTTTTTACCATAGTAATTTAATAAACCAATGTGAGTTAGTCTCTCTCTCTCTCTGTCTTTCTGTGTCTGTCTGTCTCTGTCTCTCTCTGTCTTTCTCTCTCTCACATATATATATATATATAATATATATGTGTATATATATATATATTTATATAGTCATGTCACTGACTTTTCTTGGGCTTCAATTACTTAATCAGTAAAAAACAAACAAACAAACAAACAAAAAAAAAAACAAATGAGGGGGTTGGACCAGATGATTTCTGAGGTCCCTTCCAGTTTGAGATCTCTGATTCTCTAATCCCCACTTGCTAGCACACAGTTCACACTTCACAAGGAAGAAAAGAAGGAGCAAACCCTTGAATTACCAATCATTTGTTCCTAATATATAGGGAAATTCTAAGACTCACAGTCTTGGATATGAGGGATTGCCAGGCTGATGTCTCCTCCTGATGCTTCTTGCTAATTGAAGGGTGGACAGGTTGACATTTTTATTCTCTCTTTTCCCAATTCACTGTTGTTCCTTTTGAAAATCTCCTGTCTGTAGTAATGGGGCTAGACTCCATCCCATCTCCATCCACTTTCTCCCACTTCTTAGGCAAAGAGAAGAATTTCTTTTTGCCACACATGTTCCATCACAAATGAAGGCCAAACTCTCCAGAACTCTCTGGTAGCATTGTTCTTCCCACAAGCCTTTCTTCCCTCCCTCCCCACCCTTTTTGGTCTCAATCAGCAACTTCACTCATACATTGGAGAAGAAATACTGTGTTCTGTCTCTAGTTGCTCAAATTGAAGTGGATGACAGAGAAGAAAGCTATCATTGCACTATGTACGCTTACTGAAATATAGGATCATATTATTAGGCAAAATTGGGGGATTTTATTTTAGTCCAATTGCTTCATCTTCTATGTCTGCCTTTGCAAAGGCTGCCCCCTCCCATCCATGCTTTGAATGCACTCCCTACTCACCTCCAACTTTTTAGAATCCTCATTTTCCTTGGAGAGTCAGTTCAGGTGATGCTAGCTCCTTCACGAAACTCCCCTGATCCCCTTAGAATCTTCTTCCTCAAATTACCTTGGGGTCCTTTTCTGTTCTTTTTTTTTCTTTTTTGCACTTTGTATCCCTTCTAAATGAAATCTGACATTGTTCTCTTTCTGTCTTTTTCTCCATAATGCCTTCCTTGGTGTAGGAGCCTAGAAAATGTTTGATAAACTGAATCTGCTCTTACTTCATACTCTTTTTAAAATGAGTGAACTCAGCACCTTTGGCATTTGGGGAAAATGATGTGTCTTCCAAATAGCCCTTTCTTATTCACAGCATCTGCATGGTAGGCTAATGAATCCTTTTGCGTAAAGGACAGTTCTTTTACATTGGTCTCCATTTTTGAGTAAAGTATTGCTTAATATTTGCTTTTTAGAAAAATTACTAAGGAGTGATCATTAATAATTAATAATAATAGCATTTACATAATGCTAAGGTTTGCCAAGGATTTTACATGTTAACTCTTTTGATCCTCACAACAACCATGTGAGGTTGATATTATTATTATCCGTATTTTGTAGATGGGAAGACTGAGACACAAGTAAATGTCTCTCCCAAAGTCCCACAGCTAATAAATGTCTGAGGGACATTTGAACTCAGATCTTCCTGGCTCCACTTCCTCTATCCACCATGACATGGAAATTCCACAAAACAAAAAGAAAAGAATGCATGGTAAACCTACCAATCACATTGCTGAGCATGTACCCTAAGGAGTTCAAAGACAGAAAGACCATAAATATAGATATATGAACACATTCCTGACAATACTTTCTGGAGACTTGAAAGCATCTTCTCCTCAAGTCCAGCATTGCTAGTGCAAGGGAGATAGAAGGAGCTTGAAAATGTTGAGTCATTGTACCTTGCCCTCCCTACATTGAGGAAGCAGCCAGACACATTGTCTTTTCTTCTTCTTTCTTCTTCTTCTTCTTCTTCTTCTTCTTCTTCTTCTTCTTCTTCTTCTTCTTCTTCTTCTTCTTCTTCTTTTTCTTCTTCTTCTTCTTCTTCTTCTTCTTCTTCTTCTTCTTCTTCTT
>NW_020954588.1:25100772-25122840 GCF_900497805.2 Vombatus ursinus | reverse complement strand
TTCTTCTTCTTCTTCTTCTTCTTCTTCTTCTTCTTCTTCTTCTTCTTCTTCTTCTTCTTCTTCTTCTTCTTCTTCTTCTTCTTCTTCTTCTTCTTCTCCTTCTCCTTCTCCTTCTCCTTCTCCTTCTCCTTCTTCTCCTTCTTCTTCTTTTTTGCTGAGGCAATCAGGGTTGACTTGCCCAGGGTCACACAGCTATTAAGTGTCACACATTGTCTTTTCTAGTGTAGAACAAACATATTTAAGTTTATGGAAAAAAATGTTTTATGATTTAAGAAGTGAGACTTGTCATTGTGTGTATTCTTTCAAAGCAAGTAAGAAAATGGAGCCAAACTTGATTTTCTTCCCCTAATTTGGGGGTGAGGAAATAAGATTAGAAAAATGTTGCATTCATTTGTATATTCACAATGATACCAACTGTTTTGAGCGCCTGCCGGATGTTGTAGGTATTGAGGATCCATGTGAGACGAGAGTTCTTCCGCTGACCAAAAGGATTTTCTACTTGAGGCAGGTATATCTACTTCTGACCAGTTGACAAGCCAGGAGCGAATCTATTCCTTCCTTGTCAGTTAACAATAGAACTGAGTGTTCCAACCTGTTGAGATAAGTTTACATCTTGATTCTGCCATTTAGGAACTGTGCATTGATATGGAACTATTTATGGGCCATGTAAAACACTATGATGTATTAAATTAAGCACTCGGGGAAGACAAGGATTCTATCTTTTTTTTTTTCTTCTTCAGAGCTTACTAATGTCTTCTGTCCACAATGGGCAGTAATATGATTCCATCTAATTGTTTCATTGTTGGGTTGTTCTAGCTGTTTATAAAGAAAGATCTTATGGTGAAATTTTAGGATTGATTCTTTTTCTTTTCTTTTCTTTCTTTTTTTTTTGACCATTCAGGTTGAAGTTTATTCTATTGGCTATTGAATTGAAATCAGATTCTTTTTAGCTTTGACAGTTTGGTCCTGGTTCTGTCTTTTAGAGCAGCACAGAACACGTTTGCTCCGCATGAAAACCCTTTATAGTATTTAAAGATAGCTGTTCTCTCTTCCTTTCTTTTTCTCTCCCCAAGGCTAAATATCCCTTGGGTGGTTTGCAGGACCCTCAGTTCTGGCTGCCTTTATTTAAATAGTAAGCATTGGACTGAAGGGCCACAGAGGTTGCTTCTGATTCTGACAAGCTGTGACCCCTTCCAGCTAGAGACTGCTGATCCAATAAGGCTGTGCTTTTGTGAATACAGTCCAATTTGTCACTGTTCTCTCTAAAACATGAGGCCTGCTAGAAGAAGAAATATAAGTAGATACTTCCCTCTACTCCATTGCAGAGGTTGTGGAATGGTGATGGCTCATGGCTGTGAAATATTACATATATTGTTGATTTTTTTTCAATATAGTCATTGTTTTGTGGGGGGTTTTTCCCTCTTCCTCCCTTTTTCTTTAAATAATATTCTTTGTGTTATATGATGGCTCTCTGGAATGGAGGAGGGGGAAACATTCAGAGGGAATTTGGGCCATGTTGAAAAATTATCAATAAAAATGTATTTTTAAAAATGTGAGGTCTTGTAGGGATGAGGTAAACTTAAGATTTATGGAAAGCTGAGGATATACCCTTCATAAAATATTGTCTACATTTACTTAGTATTATGTCTTTTATCTTTAATCTTTGATACCACATAAAACAAGATGTAAATTTATATTTGTCATATGTTAGGGAAGACAATAGAGGACCAAATAAATCTTCCTTTACAAAATAAAATTAAAAGTTCAGTGCTGGAAGGTGATATGATATTCCACCTATGGTGTGACCAACTCTTGTCCTATGATCTGAACTGTCTAGTTCTATAAATGTTGTGCAAAGGTTATTAGATGCCTTTTTGAGAAGTTTCATCCTGCTGGTGTCTTATATAAACTTTATCCCCAAGTCTTAGAATCATAAATGTAGAGTTAAAAAAGATCACAGGAAATTATCTAGGCCAACTCTCTCATTTTACAAATGAGTTAACTGTCACACATTATGTCAAGAGAAGGGAAGTGACTTGTCTAAGGTCACATAGCTGATACATATCAGAGTCAGAGATTCAACCTGGAATCACCAAATCATAGAATTTCGGAGTTTGAAGGCATTTCAGCTGTCTAGTTTAACTCATACCTGATACTTATTTAAAAAAAAAATAGTATTTTCTATGGCTTCTAGAGAGCCTTTGACTCTAAATCCAGAACACTTTTCATAATCTCAAGAATGTCTACCAAGACACTCAACTCTTTCCTGAACCTATACAGTTGACTCCATGTAGGGAAATGTAGAATTTCATAATTATCCCAGTTCAAGTACTTCCTGCTTGTCTTGAGCCAGCATCCCAGGCTTTTGAGATGATTTTGAAGCTTGATTCTGCCATCTGTGACATTAGCTAGGTAACTTCTACAAATTAAAAAGAGATGTTTAGTTTATTCAAGTCACTGATAAAAAATGTCAGTGAATATTTTTTTTTCAGAGTTGGTGAAGTACAATGGAATTAACAGATAATAGAAAGCGGTCCAAGTCCAGTACAGAGAACTTAAACATGATCAGTAGGGCTACCTATCTCTCAAATGATTGATTTCAAAGTATTTATGAAATTCCCTCACTTGTCTTTCTGTGAAGACTTCCTTTGGTACAATCCTATCTCACTGTGATGAAAACCCCACTTGCCCTATAACCTTGAGTTTATTCCTAATGCAAGTCAATAATTGTGTCATGTAGATATGGGCAAACCATTAGAATGTTGTGTAATACTACCCAGAGATAAAGCCACAGTGACTGCAAGATATTGCTTTAAGAGCTAGTTGTCCAAAAGTATCTTCAGAAAAAACACTGTGGGATGTAACACTGAAAGTCTCTGGGTTATAAAAAATCATTACTGTCAGTTCATTTTTGTGTATGACACTTGACACAGCCTTCACAACATCTAATTATGTTGTCATGGCTGAGAGATTTTTTACAAACTTCCTTGCTGGTTGACAAAGATCTCTGCATCAACCCTTTGTTGATAATCTCTTCCTTTGTGTCTAATACCAAAAATCATTTTTTTTCTCAAAAAGGAATCTTTACGTTTGCATAGGTATTGATTTTCAAAATAAAATTGTGATTGGAAATTAAAGAATAATGTTATTTTATTTCTATAGCATGGAGATGGAGTAGGGGTGGGGTAAATAGATAGCTAGATGATAAGTAGATAGGTGGAAATATACACACATATTTATATATACACCTACATGCTTGTAAGTATTCCCACATTTGCATGGTTCTATGACTTTTACTTCTTGACTTCCTCGTTAAAATGGGAATGGTTTCACTCTGTCTCCCCCAATACTTGGCATATACTAGGCTTTATAAATAATTGTTGGTTGATTTATTCATACTTTTTCTCTATATCCAGAATGTCTCACCCACTCACATACACAGGTACACATATGCGCTTCTTTCTCTACTGAAATCTTTTAAAACCCAACACAAATGTCTTTTCCTCCATTTGGCTATTCTAAGTCTGCCTTGTGGTAAGTCCTTTTTAGACTTCCTATCACACCTTGTTCACAGCTCTCATATATTTATCATGTTCATTTGGAACTCTAATTATTTATGTACTGCTTAAGTCCCCCAAGAAGTTTTACAAGGCCAGGAATTGTATTTTAGTCATCTTTATGCCCCAGGTTCTTAATAACTGCTGCACGGATTGAATTATTAAACACAACAACATTACTTCTATAAAACTTTATGCCTCTCTTATGCATTTATCATATTCTAATTTCTGTTATGCCTACTTGATTATTTCTTTTATGGCCCCTAGTAAGCTGCAAGCTCCTTGAGGGCAGGAATACTCTTATTATTAAAGGGGAGTGACTAACAGAGTTCCTTGAACATCATATTAGGTATATGTTTGTTGAATTGCATTGAACTGACAAGGACAATCTGTCAGTTTCTACAGCTGACACTAGAACTTAGTGCTTTAAGGCATCAACTATTTATTATAAATTGTGTGTGGTCCTCCCATTAGCACACCATGTCATTCCTCTGGGTTTTCTTTGAAAAATTAGTCTGTTCTTCCTGAGGTGGCTAAAACAAATAGACACTTACTATTGTTGTTAAAAAGCATTTTTTTTTCAAAGAGACAGACTGCTGTACAATATTTTTGGTTTATTAGTAGTATCTGGAAGGTACTTTCAATCATCTCACGCAGATGAACTCCTAACCCAGTTAACTAGTTATCATTCTGTCAACTGGAAACCTCTGTTTTTTGTTGTTTTCCTAACTGATAGCACAACGATAATTGATGTTTATAATGAGAACCAGACAAGACTGAGGTTCTGGAGAAGACTCAACAGGAACATGAATTTGAAAGTATTTAAAAGACTGCCCTGGAGTCAGGAGGACCTAAATTCAAATCTGGCCTCAGACACTTACTAACTGTGTGACCCTGGGCAAGTCACTTAACCCTATTTGCTTCAGTTTCCTCATCTGTAAAATGAGCTGGAGAAGGAAATGGTAAACCACTACAGTGTCTTTGCCAAGAAAATTCCAAATGGGGTCACAGAGAATCACAAATGGGATCACAAAGAGTCACAAATGGGGTCACAGAGAATCACAAATGGGATCACAAAGAGCCACAAATGGGGTCACAGAGAGTTGCACACAACTGAAAAGACTCAACAACAACAACATCTTTGGGAGGAAGGACTAGATTCATGACAGTTAGCCCCAGAGGGTGGAATGAGGGGCAACAGGTAAACGTTACAGATTTCAGTATTATGTCAAGGAAAATTCCTCGCAATTAAATCTGTCCGAAAGGGTAATGGGCTCTCTGGAGAGCTGGGTGGCTTCCCCCTACTTGGGAGTCTTCAAGGAAAGGCTGGATTGCCTCTTATAGTATGTTATAACAGGCATTCCTTTCTTATATGGGTAGGACTAGACAACCGCTGAAATTTCTTCCAACTGTCAAATTCTATGAGTCTGTGACCATCTTAAATTATTGAAGGAAGAAAAAATTAGGTTAAGTTTAGTTTTAGTATTGAATCATTTTCACATACCAATGTGGAAATTGGTAACCCAGAGGAAACAACATAGCATACTAGAAACAGTCCTGGTCTTGAAGCAGAGAGATCCTGAATTTGAATCCTACCCGACATACCGTAGGTAAGTGACCATTGGCTATACGCTTCACTTCTCTGCACCTCAGTTTATTCATCTCTAAAATGTAAATAATACTTGTAGTGTCCATATCACAGGTTTGTTGAAAGGCTAAAATGTAATAATGAATTTTAAAGCCCAGTGTAAATAACAGTTATTATTAAGTGGAACATCTGATTAGCTAGTCCAGAATGTGTGTGCATTAACAAATTATTCTGCCCATCAGCTTTTTTCTTTCAAGGCTCAAATGACTGTCTCTGAGTGTGATATGAATTGCTCTGATCTCACAAGATTCTGTTGCAGTAGCATTTGTTTTATGGTATTTTCCAAATTGCATTTAAGAAAAGTAGATTTAAAAAAAAATTGGTTGAAATACAACCACATAGCTAAATATTATACATGAATTTTAAATTGTATTAGAAGTTGGGAAATCTGCATTCATAATTTCCTAAAAGATATAAAGAAAGCCTTGGGGTAGATAATTAGCTTCTGTAAACAAGCCTTAATTATGAAAACAAAACCACACAATTTAAAAAAAAAAATTCTGAACAGTAAAATAATGACAATTAACTTTCCCAGAGCTCACTTTGTAGCTTGAGAAACCAAAAAGCTTGACAAGAGATTTTAAAATAGCTTTAACTTTGGAATCAACTACCAGTCACTTATTTTTAAAATGGAAAATGTGAAGGTCTTGCATGTAAAATTATTCAATGTACTTCAATTAAATGAGCAAGTGTTAAGCACCTACTATGTTGCAGGTACTGTGAATCTTGGGGAGCAGAAGGAGATCACCAAGGATTTCAATACTAAGAATTGAGAACGGAGAAAACTTCAGGATTGGGGATAGCCCATGCAAAGACATGGAGTCAAGAGATAAATGTTGCACATTTTGAATAGTTAAGTAGTCTAGGACATGAAGTGTGAGGGCAGAGTAATGTGAAATAAATCTGGAAAGCTAGGATGTACCAGATTGTCAAGGTTTTTTAATGCCAAAGGAAGAAATTTTTCTTATTTCTTATTTTAATTTTAATATTTGAATTTTTCTGTTTTAATTTTAATTTAATTATTTAAAAATATATATATCCTATAGGCAGTAGGGAGCCATGGAAACTTCTTGAGAGGATTGAAATGATCGGAAATATCTTTAGGAATATCAATTTGACGGCTGTGTCAGGTATATTTTATGGAAGAAAAGAGAGTAGAGAAAGGGAAAACAATTAAATGACTGTTACAATAGTCCAGATGAGAGTTGACGAGAATTTGAATTAGGGTAAAGCCTATGGAAATTAAGAGAACTGTATGGATGTCAGAGATGTTGAAGAACTACAGGCAATATGGTTTAACAAGTGCTTGGATATGGGCGAGGAGGGATGCAGGGTATCATCACAAGCAAAGTGAATATTCAAGAAAGATTATGCCTTTGTAAACCTTGGTTCCTGGAAAGATGATGCTAGCAAAGTGAAGTAAGTTAGAAACAGTAGGGAGTTGGTGGGGAAGATAAGTTTTGCTTTAGACTTTTCAGTTGGAGACACTTATAACGGCATATGGGTAACAATGTCCATCAGGCAGTTGGTGATGCTGAACTGAACACACAGCAGAGCAATGAAAGTTAGATATGTAGATTTAGGAGTCATCTGCAAAGCAGTGTTAATAGAATCCATGGGAAATGATCAGATCACTGAGAACTTAAAGAGAAAAATGAAGAAAGCATCCTTGAAAAGGGAAAAAAAACACTGAGACAGGGAGAGAAGTGGGGGGGAAATAATATTAAACCCAAGGAGGAGAAATAATGATGATGATGATGATGATAATGATGAAGATGGTGGTGGTGGTGATAGTAATGATTATGGCAACCGCAACTAAAATTTGTTTAGCTTTTTAAGGTCTGCAAAGTACTTTAGATATGCATGTTATATCTAAAGAGGATAGGATTGCCAATGATGTCAAAGTAAAGATTACCGAAAAGCCACTCGAGAACATGTATGCTGAGAACGAACAGGCTGCAATACAATACATAGGAGGAATTAAATGAGAGAAATGGTGTAAATGTCTTCCTGAAAGAAATGTATAACTGAAAAAGAAGATATTGTCAGAAAAATAAAAAGGACTAACATCACCTTTTCTTTGCAGTCTTCTAGTGTGAGTACTCTCACTACTTGCTGACATACACCTTTCTACTTTTTGATATGTCTAATGTACAGCCTAAATCTGTCTCTCTGTAATTCTGACCCATTGGCTAAAATTTTACCCTCTGAGTCCAACGAAAACAAACCCAATTTCTCTTCTATGTGAAATCCCTGTGGATATTTGGAAAGCTGTCCTACGCCATTGAATCTTCTCTTTTCAGGCAACATATCCCTTTCCTTTTAATGCTCCTCCTATGGCACCTTGTCCAACTCGATCCCCATTTCCACCACCCTTCTCTGGATACTCTTCAGTTTGTCAATTACCTTCCTAAACTATGGTTCCCAGAACATAACTGGGTAATACACATTTAATCTGACCAAGTAAGAAGTGTTAATCCTTCAAGTAGGAAGTATTGTTTAACACAGTAACAGCAGCATTGGTTTGCAACAAATCCTACATCAGCTAACAATGATTAATTGATACAATACAACCACAAAGAGTAACAGTCAATAATTTGCTATCAATGGACATACCTAAATTAATTGGCTTATATACTCAAAGGTCAAGGGATCATAAGAGTTTATTTAGAGTTCAATTCAGTTAAGAGTTCATTAATACAACTAAGTTCTCAAAACAATTTTTCATTGACTCCATCCACCTGGCCCATTATGGTAATATGATAAATATTGGAGATTGAATTATTTTCTAATTAAAAATTGATTCTTTTTGATAACTTCTTGAGTGTCAGGGAACAATGTAAGCATGATCAAGGGGTTATCTGCCTCTTGGCAAACCATATCTGCCACTCTGGCTGCAGATTGAATTAAAATATGGCTCTTCGGGGACTGGAAGTGATGGATTTCTTTGTGATGTGTTTATTGAATCCCAACATCAGCTTTTTTTTTTTTTAATTTTAATCAGTCCAGATAGAGATAAAGAGGTTGCAAGTAACATGCTATGGGAGATACAGGGGAAAGCTAAACAACTGATTCAAATATTTCAAAATCATGAAATAAATTGCCTGCATGTCAGGGTTTCAATGAACTATGCTGGTGGTGATTGCGGATAGACTGATTAGTGGTGTAGGCAGATGATTGTACAAAAACTGTCTCTAGAAATGTGATGAAAGAAATCTGGGGTCTTGTGCATGTCTAGCTCAAAAGAATCTGTAAAGAAAGGAGGATGGCAAATGCAAAAGAACTCTTTGTTTATTGCTTAAAATGAACAGAAGAGTGGGTTTCTTAGAACTGATAGTATCAAAAAACTGTTGAGGTGAATTTAATACAAAAAAATTCTAAATAACCAAACATTTCTCTATTGTAAAAAATTTTAAAAAAATCCTCTGAAACAAGCCTTAGTTTCCTCATCTGTAAAATGGAAGGGTTGGGTTATATGTCCTATTGGGTCCAATCCAGCCCTAGACCCTAAACATAAACTAAGTGAAGTAGAAGACAGAAAGGAAGTTTGTCTGTGACCTTGAGTAACACTTCCTACTTGAAGGACACGTGGTCAAGCCACATGTGGAGTATCGAGTTAATTTCTGGAAAGCATATTTAAGGAAAGTAATTGCCTGTAAGATCGCAAAATTTGGCTCCTACATTAAAAAAGAATATAAACTATCACAGGAAAAATAAAGGTTGAGGATATGAAGTCTGATTAAAAATTGTACATCTCTAAAGGCAGCATGGCATAGTGGACAGAGAGCTGGCCTCAGAATGGGGAAGATCTGGGTTCAAATCCTATTTCAAACGCTTACTACTTGTTTATCCTTGTCAAGTGTCAATTGAGGTTAGACCCAATGACGTTTAAGGTTTCTTCCAGTTCTAAATCTATTCTTCTATGAGCCTACATATTCACTGTGTGACCCTGGGGGAGTAAATCACTTAACCTCTCTGTACCTCCAAGCAGTGAAAACTCAACCAGGCAGTTGCCTGTATACATTGGAGAGGAAGTGACCAGGAATTATCTAATCTCTCTTTCTTTTTATCTGTCTCTGTCTCTCTGTCTGTCTCCCCGCAGATACACACATACATATACATACATGAATATATATATATATATTTCTGCATATGTATATATGCATGTGTATATATACACATATATATTCACATACACATTATATATATATATGTATACATGCAAATATACAGATGTATAAAATACCCTCAAAGTACATAAAAAATTTCCCAGTGGAACCTTATGCGTTTTGCTTTAACTTTACAATCTTAGTAGCTAAATTACCACATTTTAGCAGCCAAATTATCACATTTTATTAGCACTAATTGGATTGTCACAATAAAGAAAATGAATAATTATTTATAGCAAGTAATAAGAATATTCATAGAGAAGACCAGTAATTAAAAAAAAAACTGATCCAAATGAGACAGGGAGTAGTAAAACCTGTTGTCTCATTCTCACACACGTACTATACATAATAGTGTGATTGTGCTATATAAAACAAAAATATAGGGAAGGAGGCAAGGAGGTAGGGAGAGAGAGGGAGAGAGAGAGAGAAAGAGAGAGATGGATAGACCTGAGAATTTGAAGGTGATATAAAGAGAATGTTAGCAGCTTGAGAGAAAGCATTGTGTCATTTTTGTATTTGCATCCCCAGGACCAGGCATCTAGTAGGTATGTAAGTATGAGCTTGGTTCCACAACTAGTTCAACTATTCAATTATATTTCGACAAATCCATCACCCTGTGCATGATATATAAAGTGCTCTGCAAACCTTTAAGTTTTACATAAACGCTAGCTCTTAAAAAGTTTCAGGGGTTGATATAGCCCAACAATTCATCATCTAATGGATTAGGGTTTGTTGATGGAAAGAATTCCTTGAGGCTCACCAGGCTGGATGCTTGGGTGACAGTCACATGGGATGGAATGGGGGCTAACTTGGGAGGGCCTTCCGGAGCTTGGGCTCTGTTGGTCTTACCTTGAGAAGACAGAGCTGACTCAACTCTATGATGAGAGGCACCTAGGTGGCATTGTAGATAAAGCATTGGACTTGGAGTGAGAAAGATTTGAGGACAAATCCTATCAGACACTTATTAGCTGTGTAATGCTGAACAAGTTATTTAAACTCTCTTACCCTCAGTTTCCTCAACTGTAAAACAGGGATAATGATAGCACCCAAATCACTAGGTTGCTGTGAGGATCAAATGATATAATATTTGTAAAGTGCTTTACAAACGTATGCAAATGTCAGTTATAATTATGAAGCATCAGAGGCAGACTTTAGTGGAAGTCCTAAATAATAACTGTCATAAATATCCTAAGGACAGATTTCCCATTGAAAAATGACACTGTTAAAGATAAATGGATCGTTTCTCTGTTGTTGTGTAAAGAAAGAACAGGGTAATGACTAAATGACAGGCCTTGAAGGCAGTGACAGAGAAATGAACATTTGCAGCAATCTGCCCCTTTCTTCAGCAGATCTTCAGAGCTATTTTGGTTCTAAATTGAAATTATTGATTTCATTTTCCTTAAGTTATTGGTGACTTTTTTTTCTATTTAACCTGACCAAATTTGGGCTAATGATCAGGCACTCCATTGACATGCTTGAAATTGTGTGATCAGTTATATTACACTACAGGCAATTTACATAGCAACCATTACCAATCCTAAGCCAAAGAAAAGGAATAAGAAAATGACTTCTAGTGCCTCATAAGGACTAATAATGATGATGCTATTCTCTGAACCAATTCAGAAGACTGCAGTACTTGCAATATTAGACAGATAGTTGAATGTTTAGAGAATGTTGAATTTAGGAAGAAGGGAAGTTAGAGATCATTCAGCCCCCTATTTCTGTAAAGTTCAGTAGAAGAAATGTATGTGTGGGGAGTGGACTTCTGAAGTTTTAAATATATACATTTAAAACTTTTTTGTACATAGAAAGGTCGAACAAAATTGTATAGGGTGATGAGTACTGTTAATTTATATGTAGTAAGGATGAACTAAAAATTGCCCAGGGGTGATATAGGAAATATCCTTGAAATAGATGGATAGATTTTTCTAGCTGAACCTTGCAATTTTAATTTAACTGTATAATCAGATTTTAGCAGTCAAATTGGTGTGTTTTTCATTAGGACTAATTAGATTGTTGCCATAAAGAAAAAGAAGAGTTGCTTATAGCAAGTAATAAGAAGAATATTAGTAGAGAGGATTAGCAATTCTCAAGAGAATTTATCCAATAAGAAGGGAAAGTAATAAAGAACATTGTCTCAGATTCTGATACACAAACTCACAAAGTATGGAGGGTAAATAATATAAGTAAGAAATCATAACATAAAGTGTAGTTACAGAGATTTGCTATTCTGTAGGATCATAGATTTAGAGTTGGAAGAGGCTTAAGATCACCTTTGTTGTTCACTCATTCAGTCACGTCTGACCCTTTGTGACCCCATGGACCTTAGCACACTAGGCCCTTGTATCCTCCTTTATCTCCTGAAGTTTGTCCAAGCTCATATTTGTTGCTTCCATACCATTTATCCATCTCATCCTTTGCTATCCCTTTCTCCTTTTGCCTTTAATCTTTCCCAGTAGCTGTACCTTTTCTGGTGAATCCCATCTTCTCATTATGTGGCCAAAGTATTTAAGCTTCAGCTTCAGTATTTGACCTTCCAGCAAATATTCTGAATTTATTTCTTTAAGTATTGACTTATTTGATCCCCTTGCTGTCCACGAGACTCTCAAAAGTCTTCTCCAAAACAAGAAAATGACAAATGTTGGAGAAGATGTGGGAAAATTGGAACAGTAATGCATTATTGGGGGAGTTGTGAAATGATCCAACCTTTTTGGAGAGCAATTTGGAACTATGCCCAAAGGGCTATAAAAATGTGCATACCATTTGACCCAGCAATAGCACTTCTAGGGCTATGTCCCAAAGAGATCATACAAATGGGAAAAGGACCCACATGTACAAAAATATTTATAGCAGCTCTTTTAGTGGTGGCAAAGAATTGGAAATTGAGAGGATGCCCATCAATTGGGGAATGGTTGACCAAGACACAGTATATGAAAGTAATGGAATACTATTGTGCTATAAGAAATGATGAACAGGCTGACTTCAGAAAAACCTAGAAAGACTTGTATGGTCTGATGCTGAATGAAGTGAGCAGAACCAAGAGAATATTGTACACAATAACAGCCATGTCGTGTGATGATTAATATTGAGAGACTTAACCCCTCTCAGCAATACAAGAATCTAAGACATCTCCAAAGGCCTCATGATGGAAAATGCTATCGATATTCAAAGAAAGAATCATGGAGTTTGAATGCAGATCGAAGCATACTATTTGCTATTTTTTTTCTCTTCTGTTGAGTTTTGTTCCCTCTTTCTGGTGGTTCCTCCTATTGGTTCTAATTCTTACTTACAACATCACTAATGTGAAAATATGTTTAATAGGAATGTATGGTATAGCCTATATCAGATTATGCACCATCTTGGGGAGGGTGATGGGGAGGAAGGGGGAGAAAAATTTAAAACTCAAAAGCTATGGAAGTGATTGTTGATAAATCAAAATAAATTAATAAAAAAATAGAAAAAAAAAGTCTTCTCCAGCACCACAATTCAAAAGTGTCAGTTCTGCAGTGCTCAGTTTTCCTTATAGTCCGATTGTCACAACCATACATTACTACTGGGAAAACAAAACAAAACATATCTTTAACAATGTGGACCATTGTCAGCAAGGTAATGTCTCTTCTTTTTAGTACATTGTCTGTATCTTCTGTAGCTTTCTTTCTAAGGAGTAAGCATCTTTTAATTTCATGGCTGCAGTCACTGTCTACAGTGATCTTTCAGTCAAAGAATATAAAATCTGACACTGATTCCATTTCTTCTCCTGCAGTTTGCTAGGATGTGATGGGACCAGTTGCCATGATGTTAGTTTTTTTTTTTTCTTTTTGGTTTTGGTTTTTTAATGATAAATTTCAAACCAACTTTTAGTCTCTCCTCTTTCACCTTCATGAAGAGGTTTCTTAGTTCTTCACTTTCTGTAGTGAGAGTGATGTCTGCATATCTGAAATTATTGACATTTTTTTCTGGTAACCTCAATTCTGGCTTTTGAATCATTCCCCCCAGTATTTTGCATGATTTACTCTGCAATTAAAAAATTAAGGTGACAATATACAATCTTATCATACTCCTTTCCCAGTTTTATATCAATCAGTTGTTCCTTGTTCAGTTCTAAGTGTTGCTTCTTGACCCACATGCAGGCTCCTCAGAAGATGTGTAAGATGATTTGGTACTCTCATCTCTTTGAGAACTTGCCACATTTGGTTGTAATCCACAAAGTCAAAGGCTTTAATGCCATCACTAAACCAGAAATAGATGTTTTTCTGGAACTCAGTTGCTTTCTCCATAATCCAGCGAATGTTGGCAATTTGGTCTCTAGTTCCTCTACCTCTTTGAAAAGCAGCCTGCATTTCTAATAATTCTCAGTTCAGTCTAGCTTGCAGAATCTTACATAGAACTTTGCTGGCGTGTGAAAGGAACACAATTGTTTGGTAATTTGAACATTCTTTGGCATTGCCCTTCTTTAGGTTGGGACATAAGCTGATCTTTTCCAATCCGGTGTCCATTGTTGAGTTTTCCAAAATTTGCTTTTATATTGAGTGCAACACTTTAACAACATCATCTTTTAAGATTTTAAATAGCTCAGCTAGAATTCTGTCACCTACATTGGAGTTATTTTTACCAGTGCTTCCTAAGGCCCATTTGACCTCACTCTCCTGGATGTCTGGCTCCAGATCAGTAACCACACCATTGTGGTTGGTGATGTTATTATCTTTCTTGTATAGTTCTTCTGTATATTCTTGCCACCTTGTCTTAATCTTTTCTGAATGTGTTAAGTTCCTAACATTTTTACTTTTTTATCATGCCCATTTTTGCATGAAACATTCTCTTGATATCTCTATTATTTTCTTGAAGAGATCTCTTGTTTTTCCCATTCTATTTTTTGCTTCAATTTCTTTGCCTTGCTTATTTAAGAAAACCTTCTAATCTCTCCTTGCTTTTCTCTGGAATTCTGTATTCAGTTGGGTATATCTTCCCTTTCCCTATTTAGCTTTGCTTTCTTTCTTTCCTCAGCTATTTGTAAAGCCTCATCAGATGGACGTTTTGCTTTCTTGATCTTTTTTTTTTCCTTTGGGGTGTTTCTTTGTTGCTGCATCATGTGCAATAAGTTCTTCAGGTACTCTGTCTACCAGATCTAATCCCTTAAATCTGTTCATCACTTAAGGGATGCCACTTAGGTCATTCCTATATGGTCTGATAGTTTTCCTTACTTTTTTCAATTTAAGTCTAAATTTTGCAACAAGAGGCTCATGATCTGAGACACAGTAAGTTCCAAGTCTTATTTTAACTCACTCTTTAGAGCTTCTCCACCTATGATTGCAAAGTATATAATCAGTCTGACTTTGATATTGACCATCTGGTGTTGTCCATGTGTAGAGTTGTCTTTTGGGTTGTTGAAAAAGAGTATATGCTATGACCAGTGAGTTATCTTGACAAAACTCTGTTAGCCCCCTCCCTGCTTCATTTTGTACTCCAACGCCAAACTTGCCTATTATTCTAATTATCTTCTGATTTCCTACTCTAGCATTCTAATGTCTTATGATGAATGTGACATCTTTTTTGGTGTTATTTCTAAAAGAATTTTTAGATCTGCATAGAACTTACCAACTTTGGCCTCTTTGACATCAGTGGTGGGAGCATAGACTTGTATTACTGTGATGTTGAATGGTTTGCCTTAAATCTGAACAGATATCATTCTGTTATTTTTGAGATTATAACCTAGCACTGTTTTTATCACCCTTTTATTGACTAGGAGGGCGACTTCATTTCTTCTAAGGGATTCTTGCACACAGTAGTACATAGTGAACACCTGAATTAAATTCACCCATTCCTGTCCTTTTAAGATGAGTCTTCTTGAATCCACACCTGGCACTCTAACATTTAGCTATCCCTTAAGATAATTTTCCTGTAGGCCAGGGATGCCTTGATAGATTTCTGGGGGTCTCTGAACTTGAATGGGAAAACAGTCCATATTTATTTTCACTAACTTCTCATGGAAATTTAGCATTTTGTGCTAAAATAAATGTAGGCAAAAAAAATTTCTCTGAGAAGGAATCCATAAGCTTTGCCATGAAATAAAAAAAAAAGACCAAAAACCTTAGAGCTAATCCAGTCAAGTCATCTAAAAGAGTTTAAGTGACTTGCCCCATGTTAGAAAGTAACAGAGTTGATGCTCAAAACAGGATCTTCTAATTCCGGGTATAGCCCTCTTTCCACTGTAATTTCTATTTCCAAAGAAATTTTGCTGTTTCATTAACTGTTGATGAAGAGTATTTGGGTAAGGATCAATGGAGAGAGAAATAGGAGCAATGCATTGTGGTAGGTTTATACTATAGATCAACTGTGCATAAAGAGGAAAAATCTAATGCATTTGGGCAAGAGATCACAAATTTTGCACAGAGCAGCAGTAGTAATGGGGCTGGGAGGTGAAATGAAACCAGCTGTCCAAAGATGTTTTGGACTTCTGTCTATTCTAAAAGCATAGTGGTAGTTTCCATTCCTGATATGCTTTAATGATATTTTTCAAAGGGTTGAGAAGAAATGATTGCTATTATGTACTACTAGATTCTGGCTAATGAGGAGGTAATAGTTGTAGAAGTGGAAATAATATAATAGCTGATGTTTATACCACATGTTAAATTTGTAATACTCATTATTGTCTCATTTGATTTGATGTCATTATTATCCCCATTATACAGATCAGAAAAGCCGGTCTAAAAGAGGTTAAATGACTTGTCCACAGCCACACAGCTAGTAAGTCTCTGAATCAAAATTCAAATTCCCCTGTCTTCTTTACTTCTAACCTAGTACTCCATCCCCTAATCCCATTAGAAGGTGGGAGATATCTCAGGGGGAGATAAATTCATTGTCACAGACATCATGTATAACTCATGATTGGATTTGCCATTTGGAAAGAATAGGACTATAGAATCTTGAGCTAGAAGTCTAGCCAGAAGAAAGCCTTCAGGCATTGTAGGAATCTATCTATTTATCTATTAGTATATCTATCTATAGTTTTGTGTTTAGAGTCAGGAAGACCTGGGTTCAAAGGTTTCATCTGACATTAACTATGTGACCCTGGGTAAATTACTTAAACGCTGTGGGCCTCAGTTTCCTTATCTATAAAATGGGATAATGACACTCACAGGACCCATCTCCTAGGGTTGTTGTGAGGTTCTAATGAGATAATAATAATAATAATGTATAATGCTTTACAAAACTTAAAATATTATGTATTTGTCATTTAATCATCAAATACTTATTGAGATAGAGAGCCATCCACGAAGCCAGGATCTTCAGTCTTTCTAGCCATGAGGGAAAGAAACAACATGACTCTTCTAGTTTTGTAGTTTTAAAGATGAAAGCTCTTCTGCTATGCAGCCAATGGAAAAAGTCTATTCCTACCCACAAGACAGGGGAATGCAGAATGTCTTCTCCTAGAAGCAAATTGCTGCCATCTTAGGTAATCTGGGTATGCATGACATATGCACGTGCATGTACATGCATACATATGTATATGCATAAACTTACATATGTATATAAATGAAGATGATGGAATCAGATTTAAAGTATAACTTCTGGGGGTTTTGGAAGAAACTCACGTTTTCCTATGCTGTACTTCCCCCCTCAAAGTTTTACCATTTATAAACTTCCTCCTCCCCCTCCTCCTCTCTCCTCTTACTATTTACTATTGCTACTACTACCAATAATAACAATAATAGTAAGTTAGGTGGGTTGAGTGTTGAACTTGGATTCAGGAAGGCCTGATTTGAAATCCTGTCTCAGAGAGTTACTAGCTGTGTAACTCTGGGCAAGTCAATTAACCTCTCTCTGCTTCAGTTTCCTGATGGGGATAATAATAGCACCTACCTCACAACTCTGCTGTGAGGATCAAATGTGATAACATAGGATATAAGTACCCAAGTTAACAAGAGAATATTTGCAACAAGAAGGGGGCACTATAATTGTGAAGGGTCTCTGAATTCTAGGCAAATAAGTATGAATTTATTCTGTAGACATTTCTAAGAAGAGGAGTAAGGCTAGTAGATAAAAATCTGTTGCTGGCAGATTCAGTCAGCAGTCTTATTGGAAATATTCACTCGGATAACATTATCCAGTAGGAAACAGTTAAGTGCAGAGTGATTTTTTTTTTAAATGATGATTTATTTACTGGAGTTAACATTTGTGTTAACTTAATGAGTCTTCGGCTTTCATGTTAACAAAATCAGACCATTTAATTCTGGAACTCTGTTTTAATACCGTGTCATTATTTCCTCAGATCCCTTAAATTTCCAGGTGAATTCTTCTATTTTCCATGGCAGTTGAAGTGGTGATCAATTTTTTTGAAGGCTACACTTAGGAGGAAAGAAACAACAACAACATATATATGTATGTGTGTATGTGTGTGTGTGTGTATGTGTATATGTATACACATGTATGTATGTATACATATATATGTAAAAGTAGGAACTCATTATCATTGGCTATTTAGAAACTGAATAATGGGAAATAACTGAAAAGCCTAAGCCTTGGAGGGGTGATAGAGATCTGTCAAAACAAGTCATGTATACCTACTGCTGGTATAGGACAGATAAGTCTAACAAAGCCTTATTACTGGTACAACAGGCTGGTAACAGAGCATATCTTTTTAATGAGGTGTTCATGAGGCAGTTCTGGTTGAAAGACAATTTAGAAAGGAGAAAACAAACCTGATTACTTGTGAATTTCCAATCTATACATTACTATAGCATCCTCTGGATGAATTTTTCCATATAGGAAATATAGAAAAACAATATACTTAAATACTTTAATAGACTACAGTTTTACCAATGTGGCTGGCTATTCTCTTCATCAGTGGGAATTTCCATGAAGCCACGCCTGCTAAGCCAATGAGATTCTGGTCCGAGTCACTTCATCATATACTGGGGTCCCTCCTTTAGATTCCATTGATAATGGATAATGGTTAACAAAGGAACATGCAAGCAACCTTCTCATAAGGAAAGGACCATTTATTACTAAGTTGGATTTGCTGTTATATTTTATAGGACTGTTTTTAAGAATATCTCAAAGAAATATGTGGTGATGACTGTTTTAGGCATTCCAGTTATAGTGTAAAGTCCCTTGACAAGAACAGCAGAATTACATGGCGAAATGTATTCTCCAAGTGACAGACTGCTAGATGATCCATGATGAGGAGTATGATCATTTCTCTGAGTCTGTCTTCATCTATAAAATGGGGATAAGAACACTTGCTTACCTCAGAGAATTGGAGGGATCGAATGAGATAGTATATGCAAACAACAAATCTTAAAGCCTTAACAAAATTGTGAATTATTGTTGTTCCTCACTAAATGTTTCAAAAACCCTAGATGTACCCAGATTCTCCATGCTTTGGAACACCTATACATGTGAGAGCTAGGAGAAAATATGCAATAAAGTTAGGGAAAGAGTTAATGTTGTGTGTTGGAAATTCCATAAAAGAGCAACAAGGGCCAGGAGATAGATTAATGAATTGTGAATACCACTTACTGTGGCTGGTTCATCCTACCCAGCTGAGTGCCAAGGTAAAATATGGAGTGGAAGCCAAATTTTGAGCAAAATTCATCCTTCCACAGAGAAGGATTTCTCTCTGGAGTGAGCCTCAGTATTAGAAAACAGGCTATACTGCCAGATACAAGTGAATAGAGAGGGTCGGAAACCCTGCAGGAATATGTATTTAGACACTAGAAATGTGAATGGTTAGGTTAAGGTGGAGAGCCTCACAATCCTAATGAATTCAGTTGGGACCCTTGTCAACACTTTAACACCCTTCCAGCTGAATATCACAGGCTATTTTCTAAGTCAATAGCCTATGATCTCTGTCTCCATTTTGTCATCTGTAACACAATGATGGAACTGCTTGTGGAGTATTTATTAAGAAAAGAAAAATTAGGAAGCCTGCAATTGACTCCTATTTGGCAGTGGGGTTATTTCTCTACTTGACAAAGTAGAGCCTTCCTCTGTATTTAATTAACATTGCCCAGATAAGCCATTTGAGACTCCACTAGTTTCCTCCTCTGAAATAGTTGGAGGAAAAACAAACATTAGCCAGCTAATTGTTTTAGTCCTATGATGCCAAAGAACTGGTTTGTCATGATGAAGGTCATTTTCATAATGTCACAGATCCATCATAATCTTATGGGAAAAATGGGAAGTTAGAAGTGTAAATGCCGATGAAATAATGGATCTGAATCTTCAAAGGATCTAGACTTGGAACTTAACAATCCTTGCCCCCCATTTTACATATAGGTAAACTGAGGCCCAAAGAAGTAAACTTAGTTGAGTCAAGGTCCTGCAGCTTGTAAGTGACCCAGGATTCAAATCTAATCCAATTCAAAGAAGAATGGCTATGCAGGAACAGTGTTAAGTCTAGACATACAAACACAAAATCAAAACAATGTCTTACCTGCTGCTACTGGGGGGATATAGCATATAAACAGAGAAGTATATACGTGAAAATTTGAGGATAAGGAAGAAAGTACTAACAGGTAAATGAAGGGTGGTGGGGACAGAAGAAGCTTCCTAGAGAGGATTCTCACACTTTATTTAGATTTCTCCAATGAACTTAGCACAACATAATACATTAATTGTCAGTTATTTCAGTCTTGTCCCAGGACCAGAATATGTCTCAGGAGGGTGGTTCTTATTCAACAGTGTCCTTGTCATTTTCTTATGAAATTGGGTGTGAGAAAAAAATTATTCTTCCAATCTTTCCATATCTACTAAATAGGTTTGGCCATAATGGAAAGCCCTTTGAGGGAATGGGATGTTTCATTTTTGTCTTCTATTCCCAGAACTTAGAACAGTACGTATATCATAGGTTCAGAATAGATAGATAGATTAGATATAAAGATGCATAAAAACAGATGATAGATATTGATGGATTAAATATATACATGCAGAGAGATAGATGATAGATTAATATGCATATGCATGGATTTAGATGATATATTAGATATATACATGCATAGACAGGTAAATGGATGGATACATAGGTAGATTAGATATATACTTGTGTAGAGATAGATGATAGAGAGACGGATGGATGGATGGGTGGGTGGATAGATAGAACATTTATTTAGCACTTACTATGGGTCAGAGATTATGGTAAGGGGCTAGGAACAGGTAATAAAAATGCTAAACTGTAGAGATACAAATGTTAGTAAGCAAGATAGTCCTTGTTCCCCCAAAATGTAGTGTTCCAATGGGAGAAGATAACACTAAGGGTGCTGAGAAGGAACGAGGCTCTGTAGGGTAGAGGCCATCGTGCTTTTAGAAGACAGACACCTCCACTATAATAAATGTTTATTGATTGATTGACTGATTGAGAGTCAAAAGCCATTTATTTATTGTGTCATCTGGGGCAAGTCATTTCCATTCTCTGACTTCTCAGACTTTTCAGCTGTAAAATGGCCATAAATAATTTGTCATGTGAAGAGGCCCTCACTCTAAATCCAGGATTCAAAGCCCTGTGCCCCATTTGGCTCTGGGAAGATGAATTCTTCCCCTCCTTTCCTTCCTTTTTTTTTTTCTTTGCACTCCCCCAGCCCCAGCAGACAAAATTTAGAAGATAATGCTGACTCTTTTTGCAAGTGCGAAGTCCTCCTCTTCCCCTCCACCCCCACCCCACATAGGAGAAGTGGTTGGACACAGAGCAATAAAAGCAGTGTAGGACAAGTTTTTCAGGTTTGGGGATTTCAGTATATAATTATTTCACCTCAATTACACCTCTCTGAGCGCGAAGGGTAATGAGTAGTGGAAATGTGGTATGTTTTTTAAGTTCCTTTTAAAGGCCAAACTCTAAAAACATTGCAGAGAATTTCATACTGATATTTCTTGGATTCCAGGAGGACACATAATGACTCGAACTTTTCTATTCAGCCGGTGCGCTAAATCTTAACTTTAAAAGTGTCTGGCTAAGATGATAAGAGGTGCAATAGGAGGAGAGAAATGGATGGCTAGATTTTAAATTCTTATAATGAACCTTGTTTCACTAGGGAGGCTATGGGTGAACAGAATAAAATAGGAGATCTCTTTGGTGTTTTCATTTTGAATAGTCAGTATTCTGCTCTCTCTCTCTGTGAGCCTCCTGGCCTCTTCTTTCCTATTGCCAGGTTTTTATTTTCTGTGCAGCTATGTACTTACTATTCAATGCTTATCAGCCCTGCTTCTACCTGAAAGTGGCTGGAGCCTGTAACACCATCCTCAGGAACATAGCAGGGGCAATAATGCAGTCAGACACCAATGGTCCAATGGGTCTATTGTCTGATCCAATCGAGCCATTCCCCTTGAATATATATTTTCAGACTGCAACTCATTTCTTCCAGCTTTCACCAGCCTGTGAGACTCCTATCTTTGTGCTCCTACCAGTTTGTCACACGTGGAGTTCAACGGACACATGGGGTGGGGAGTGGGGGTGTTCTCATATTGCTGGATATTCAATTCAATTAAAAGAGAATTTACTTAATGCTTACTTTGTGGCAGTCATTGTACTAGGTACTGGAAATACAAAGATAAAAATGTAACAGTTCTTGACCTCAAGTATCAGACATTCCAAAGGAGGAAAGAAAGAAATGCACAGAGAAATAAATACAAAAAATAATATACAAAGTATTTTTTTTTCTTAGAAGGAGAATCAACAAACATGGAGGGGTGGGGTCAAAAA
>NW_020954588.1:25097039-25100762 GCF_900497805.2 Vombatus ursinus | reverse complement strand
AAAGCCAGTTGTAGGATTCATAGTTAAACTTACAAAGTAAGTTACTTACAAAGTTACTTTATAAAGTAAACTTACTTATAAGGTAAATTTAAGTACCAGTCCTACAACTGGCTGTTCCTGACACATACTCTCAACCCCCACCCCCACAATTGTTACTTATATATTGGCTATATATTATAAAGTATGTAATAATACACTTCATAATATATAATAATATAAAAATTATAATAATAGTACCTACCTCACAGAGAATCAAATAAAATAATATTTGTAAAAATTTTTAAAGCATTTAGTACAGTGCCTGGCACATAGTCAGCACTACAGAAATATTTATTCTGTTATTACCACCTAGTATCAAAGGGAATGCCTGGCCACTGTCACCTTTTTCTACTTTATTAACTTGGAATGAGAAGAAAATCAGGTATTGGTCAGGCAATCCCTTCTATACTCTGACTGGTAAGGAGAAATAACTATACTTCATCTTCTTCCTTAGTTTAAAAAAAAAATTTCTTACCAAATTTGTGATTTTTTTTTTTTGGTAGAAGGAGCTCTCTTTACCAATAAGCATCAGATCTGTACCTGCTCCACAATCTGGACCCTTGGGAGTTACTTGGCACACCTGAATGATTGACTGGAAGTAATACAGACAATGTATAGCAAAAGCAAAACCTAAACCCAGATTTTCCTGACTCCAAGGCCAGCTTTCTACCCATTCAGCCACACTGCCTCTGTAAATCTTATGAAAATTTAAATTTATTAATTGCATTAGGATGATAATAAACAAAGAATAACTCAGTTGGACAGTCACATGGATTAAATTGGTAACATAATAGAAACATGATAATAATTAATGTACTTACTGATCTCACTTTACCCAAGTTCCATTAGGCTTTGAATTGAAGCAAAAGGGATAGTTAATATATATTACCTTCTAGTTGGTAGCTAGTAATTAAGACTAAATATAAAATGAATTATCTAATCTAATTGTCTGATGTTGGAAATGTTTTCCAAAATTAACCTGGAGTTATTATTAATAAAATCCACGCTACTGATACTGATACTGAGGTGACATGCCCCCCATTTTCTAGGTGAGTCCTGATTTTGAGAAAAGAAAGTGAATTTGGCCTGATTGCCTCACCAAAAAAAATGAATTTGGAACCATGCTTTGTGAAAGGGATATCCTTGAGAAATGGGGGTACAGAGGAATGGCTATCAAGTTTGAAGGCAGAAGAACCATAATGAAGGCCCATCTCAGCTATTTCCTTCCAAGCCATGTGACTATGGGCAAGTCGTTTATTCTCCCTGAGCCTCAGTTTCTGTAAAATGGAGATAATAACATTTTCATGACTTACCTCATCGGATGTGGAAAGGGCATTCAGAAATCTTGTTTTATGAAAATGTAAGTTATTGTTGTTTTGCTATCATTACTCTTCGTCAGAGCATGTGTACTAATTTTGGTTTAGAGACCTGTGGTGACCATGGCTAATGATCCCAACCATTCAATGTTGAATTCTGTAGCCATGACAACCCAATACAGGAAGAGAAAATGTTGTCTAGTCCTGAAAGGTCCCCTTCCACCTCTGTAGTCAGAATGGCTCAAAAGGGGAGCAAAGGATTCTCAGAATCATAAAGTTTTAAGACACTACTGATGAGTGGTATTCTAAATATCCTCTCCTAGGAATCAGAACCAGAAGACCTTGGTTCAAACCCATTTTGTATCATTTACATAAATGTGACCCAGCATAAATCAGTATCTCTCTCTAGATCTCAATTTCCTCATTTATAAAATGAGGAGTTAAATTTGATAATCCCATAGTCTTTTTACCAATCAAACAGCAAGCATTTATTAAGTGCCTAGTACTGTATGTATCTGGCAACTCTACTAGGCTCTAGAGATACAAAAATGAATTTAGTTCCTGCCCACAAGGGGCTTCCATTCTAGGAGTATACAGAATGTTCAAAACTAAGTATGTTCAGGTTATCTAGATAGATGTAGATATAGATACTACATATCGCTTATAAAATGATTTGGGGATTCAAAGGGAACACTAAAACCTGGGGAAAAGGAAAGAGGAAACCTTGAGCAATCCTCTTCATCTCTGTAGGCCTCAATTTGATTAACTATAAAATGAGATTGGACTAGACCAGGCATTTTTAACTTTTATTGTGTTCTGGACTCCTTTGGCAATCTGGAGAAACCTATGGACCCTGTCTCAGAGTGTTTACATGCATAAAATGTTTGCATAAAATACAGTACATAGGATTACAAAGGAATCCAGTTATATCAAAATACAGTTATCCAAGTTTTAGTTTAGTTTAGTTTAGTTCAGTTTTAAAATTCAAGAATCCCAAGTTGAGAACCTTTGGACTAAAGTAATTTGATACTACCTTCCAGCCTTAAAACTATGATTCTATGTTGCTAATTGTTTAAGTTGTTTACTTCATCTCATTCAAAAATCCAGACATAAGTCAGCAATGAAGGTCTCGTTTCTCCGTTCACAACAGAGGCAGCTCTAGCATTTCCAGGTCTTGCGATTCTGGTCAAAGCAGAGGTAGCGTTCTGAGTTGTGCATTTGTTGAATTCCTATTGGAGACAATTACAAATAGCCAAGAAAGGAGTGAACTACAAGCACTGCTTACACACCATAGATATGTGCTGAGTTGTTTTTTCCATCATATTTAGATACTAACAACAACAACAAGCACAACAGTAATTTTCTGCCTCTTCTTTTCGTGATATGTACGTGTTTCTCTGGGAACAATTTTGTTGCCATATGCACTCACAGAAAGTTTCTAACTACACTCCAGAGTTTGTTCAATTCAATTCAAGCAGATATTATGAAAAATCCATGGACCAATGAACGATTATTTGTAAAGAACCTACTTTGTGACAGGCGTTGTGATTGCCAATCAATCAACCAACTGATGAGCATTTATTAAGCACTTACTATGTGCGCTGGGGATACAAGTATGCATAATAAAATAATCTCTACCCTCAAGGAGATTCCATTCTAATGGAGAGACAAATAAATATAATAAAAAATGAAAAATTACAAATTTTACAAAATGGTTAAATAAAACTTTCTAGTTTAGTATTTTGGGAAGGGCTGAATGCCAGGCTTTGTGGTAGCCATTGGGGATACACAGACAAAGACAAAGACAAAACTTCCTTCAAGGCATTTAGAGGCTAATGAAAGAAACTGTGTATAGGGAGGTAAGAAAATACAAAATATACACAGAGGGGCTAATTTAGATTCGATTTCAGGGAAAGCTTCTGAATCATTAGAGCTGTCCAAAAGTAAAATGAGCTGTCACAAGAGATGATGGGTTATACCTCCTTGGAGGTACACAAGTAGAGGACAGACAGCCACATATGATGTGGTTGAGTATGTTGGAATGTTTGGTGAACAGGCTGGATTAGATAGCTGCAGAGGTCCCTTCTAGTTCTGAAGTTCTTTAATCCGATGATTAAATTAAAAAAAGAAAAAAAGAAAAACAAAAACCTGTCATGGTGGGGGTGCACGGAGAGGAATAACAACTAGGCACATCAGAAAAGGGCCCATGAAGGAGGTAGCATTTGACTGAAACTTTAAGGTATCTGAGCCAAGATGGAGAGGGAGAACAATTCAGAGAAACAGAAAGACAGACAGACAGACAGACAGAACGACAGATAGATAGATAGATAGATAGATAGATAGATAGATAGATAGATAGATAGATAGA
>NW_020954588.1:25079516-25097029 GCF_900497805.2 Vombatus ursinus | reverse complement strand
ATAGATAGATAGATAGATAGATAGACAGGTAGATAGATAGATAGATAGATAAAATATATATATAGATATGTAATAGATAGATATGTATATATAGATAGATATAGATATTTAATATATAGGTACAATGTAATATATAGATACAATGTAATATATATAGATATAGCTACATGGATATATATGGCATCTATACCTATATAAAGCTATAGATATATGATATATATAGCTATAGTTCTCTATACAGATTTAGATATATGGCATATATACATATATAGATCTATAGATATAGATGCCATCTATATCTATAGGATATAGATACAGATCTATCATCTATCCATCTATCTGTCTGTCTGTCTATCTGTCTATCTAGGTCTTTCTGTCTGTCTACACACACACACACACAGACACACACAGACACACACACACACACACACAGTTTTCATTCAACTTAGCCCACTTGTGTCTTCCCAAATATGATATTTCGACTCCAACCTTCATGCCTGTCCCTAGTCTGTCCCCCAAGCCTAAATGACTCTGCATCCCCATCTTGGATAGTACCTATCTCTCTAAATAGATATAGATCCATATATGTATATGTGGTATATATATCCATACCTAGGTAGATAACCTAGATAGATCTAGGTCTATATATGGGACATATATGTTTATAGAATATATACATATGTAATATACGTGTGTATATATATGCACTCTCTCTCTCTCTATATATATATATGTATCTGTAGCTACCAAATGATGTATATGGATCCATATTTGTCTACATATCTATAGATTCAGAGAGAGAGAGTGAGAGAAAGTGAGAGGGATAGGTAGGTACACAAGCCACTGTTAGGGTCTGGGGAAACAAAAACTCAATGGAACACTTTGTTTCTTCAAGGGACCTATATTCTATCTGCATACACTTTCTCTATTAGACTTCTTGGGATCCAAAAACAAAAACAAAACAAAAAAACCTAATGTGAAATTTGACACAATAATAATTGTTAGAGTGATGGATTTGGATTTGATATGAATGTTGCCCAAAGCCAAAGTAAGACACCCAGCTCCTACTGAAATAAACATGAATAAATTTCTTTCCTGGGCTTTGTCATTCTGAAGCAAATACCTTCCCAAACCCCAAATATACCTTGCCCAGACTGCTCTTCTTATTGGACAGATACCTTTGTGATTATGGAACTATGGGAGAAAGAAAGGCAGGAGGAATAAACTACTCTATCTTCTGGCTAAGTGTATAGGGCCCCAGAGGCTTTTAATAGCCACCTCTAAATCAGTTGGAAAGATATTTTCACTATGAAATCAGAAGCAGCATCTGAAAAATGGAAAAGTTCCATTGTCAAATCCATATTACTCTTCACTTTTTATATTCCAAGAGAATCTGCAGAATATCTGGACACATTTTTATTAAGCTTTTCCTCTGTGGATCTTATGGGACTATGAATAAGGCAGTCTTTTATATGTATAACTTAGTAAGCGTGGCGTGCCTATGTCCTTTTTTTTTTTAACAGTTTGCTTCTCCAGATGATTCCCTAGTTCTTTGCAAAATCTTTATTTTGTTAGTTACAACTATTGGAAAGATAACAAGGATAAATGTACACTACCACTTATCCATTATGCTAGGGCAGATATCTGATTCTATAGCTGAGAAAATAATCCTTGTGTGCAGAAATAAAGGGGCTTTAAGGAGCACGTGCACTCTTCATCAAGCTTTTTTGGTACTATTTATGAGATTGACTAGTGTAGATCAGGACATGGTACTCTAGTGATTTTTAAAATATCTGACATTTGAATTAGTATACCTTATTGGCACATAGATAGTACCTTCGGAAACTAGTAGAGATAGACTCCTTTATAGTGAAGACTTCGCTGAAGGTGCCTCTGCCTAGATTTCAATACTCAAATGATCTGCAGTGAACTCTGAGGGTAGTTCACCCCCTGATGTTACAACTTCTTCAAACCTTCATAGATAAGTTGGGGGCAAAAAAACTTATCATATTGTGATCAACACCCCAACTGGAGCTCGAACTGATCTTCAAAAACTCTACCATCCAGCCAGATTGGCCTTGTTGTTCCCTATATATGACATTCCCTGTCCCTATGCCTTTGTATAGGATGTCCCACCTTACCTATGGCTCTGAAAATGTCCTAACTCCCTTCAAAATTCACCTCAAGCGCCTTGGCTGACATGAGGTATTTCCTGATGCTCTCCACCCACCCCCAAGTTGTTAGTGTGCCTTTCTCCATTCCAAGATAGATATAGAGAAATATATATACATATAGATATAGATACATATGTATATATACACATACATACATATACATGCACGTGTGTATACATATATTCATATAGTAAATATATGTATACATGTATACACACATACATATAGCCAATATTTATATAGTAAATTCACTTCTCTGTGGACATGTTATTTATAAATAATATGATCAAAGGTTCATAGATTGAGAGTTGGGAGAGATATGAGAGGCCATCTAGACCAGCTCCTTCATTTTAGGAAACTGAGCCCAAGGGAGGTTAATGACACACCCAAGGTCACACAAGTAGAAATCATAAGAGGCAAGATTTAAACCCAAGCATGGCTATGCTAAAGTCAGCTAAAGTGGTTTGGGAGGACTGATTGTTAAATTTTCAGTGCAAGTACTTATACCTTGCATGTTGGTAAATGCTGCAAAGCAGGGCTTGATTTATACTTTTGTTGACTGTCTCTAGATTTAAGACAGTGATGGAGAAAATATTAATAATGCAGATTAAACTTAGAAATGTGTCATGCATAACCCCTCACCCAAGAACTGGTTGTTAAATATTTAGCAGCAAACCCCAGAACCCAGGTTTTCTGACCCCAGAGGCAGAGGGTTTGTTTTTTTTTTCCGCATTGTGTTAAAGGGATATAAGCTCCCTGGGCAACTAGGTGGCACATTGGATAGAGTGTTGGGTGTAGAGTCAGGAAGACTCATCTTCCTGAGTTCAAATCTGGCCTCAGACACTTACTAACTGTATGACCCTGAGCAAGTCACGTAACCTCTTTGCCTTAGTTTCCTCTTCTGTAAAATGAGCTGGACAAGGAAATGGCAAATTACTCTAGTATCTTTGCCATTTGCCCAAATGGAGTGACAGAGAGTCAGACATGACTGAAAATGACTGAGCAACATCCATCCATCTATATCTATCTATCTATGTTTTTATGTGTATATATATGCATGTGTGTATGTCATATCTACATATTTGTATGTGTGTGTGTATATGTAGATATAGATAGCTGTATATACATTGTAGTTACATATAGCTATAGTTACAGTTATAGATATACAGCGTCTTCCACAAGAGTACATGTATAACTCAATGCTAAATTAATGCATTCCTTTTTGGATTCTAATTAGCCTTGCTTTGAGAATAGATTTGGCTTAGAACTACAGAACTAACAGTATATTAAGGACTTTAATGAGTCCATCCTTTCAGGATGTAGCACTGCCCTCCAGTAAGGCCTTGGTTTACCCACCTGCTCAATGAGAGGGTTGAAGAATACAGGTGGTCCCATTGCCCTATAAAATTGCAAGACCCTCAAAATTTAGCATCCAACAAGTCTGCCTCAGGGACCATCACTCTCTACCTCCTAAATTACATTGAATTTATTTACTTTTGTAAATACTATAAGCTATTTGAAGGCAGAGATGGTTTTATCCTCTTGTTTTTGTATGTTACCACATCTAGCTCTGTGTCTTGCATGTAAGACACTTAAGAAATGGCTGTTAAATTGAACTGAGGAAAATTAATTGGTTAATCTTTTAATGTATTCCAACTATAAATACTGTGTTTTACTATTCTATTCTCTTCCTGGTGGCTCTTTGACTTTAATGACTTGATTTTGATTAGGATTTTTAGAATGTAAATTTTTTGAAGGCAGGGGCTATTTCACCATTGTCTTTGAATCAGTTGCCCAACACACACAGTGTCTGGCCCATAGTAGGTATTCAATAAATGTTGTTGACTGATTGAACTATTTAGAAAACATACAACCTTTCTGAAGAATTTTAAGACTGATCTCTGCAGACAAACACAATGAGCTAAAGATCTAAGATTATCCTGTGATCTAACTTTTTTCAAGCAGCAAAAACAGAAACAAATAAAATGTTAGTTAAAAGGGAACTTAAAAGAATGAATGAAAATTGATTTACTTGTTCACACTGTTTTCTTGGCTGACTTTGTAGTTTAATCACATTGGTTGGAAGCTTGGCATAATTGATGAACCTCTACTGCAAGATGGTAAAGGCATAGTGATTAAAGTCAATACATTTATATTCAGGAAGACAGGGAACCTGATTAACCCCATGTGCAATATTACTGAAAGCTAATCTTGTAAAGTCCATTGGTGTAATATGGCCAATGATATTGCTTTTAATCTTTATTCCCCTTAGATAAGCTGAAGGAGTGACGGAATGCTCCCACTGGCTAAGTGGAGCCCAAACCTAGTAAAGTATTAGACAACAGCCACATGGTCTAGAACTATTTAGCTTTGTTTTTATTTACTCAAAGTCAATTATACCAAATCTTCCAAAGGGGAAAATACACTCAGGGGAGTTATTTTCCTGAAAGAACATCATTTTCAAATATAGGAAAGCATTTGACCTTTGTTATTTTGTTCCCAGTCTATGCCCATAACTTGTTATATAATGTCACCTTGTTGTTTCTTAAGACTTACAGTTGGAGTTGTAAAGCACTCTTGATGTAGCTTGGCTAAACTGTGTAAATCCCTTTTTGCCACCTTAGGAAAAATAGTTATCTCAAGGGGCTAGAATGTAGAAACGTTACAACTACATGTACACCGAGGCAATGAAGCATCCGTTTTTTCACAGACACTTTTTGGTGCTCTCCCCCATGACAGCAACTGAATCGTTTTGAAAGACAATAAAGACAATAAAACTGATTTCTTGATCTTCTCCCAATCTCTTTCCTTTCCAATGATTCCCAGGCACTTTGCCAAAATTGCTGCTGCTTGTCCTTCATTCTCGAAGAGGACCATGACAGTAGGGTGGTGATGCCATGACGTGCAAGAGAATTGGATTTAAGTGAGGGAGCGCTATGCAAAGTCACAAGCTTCACTTTCTCTTACAGAGCCACCTGGGTCCAGTGGCCAGATATGAATCAGGACAACTGGAGATGGCCCAGGATGCAGTGGAGGACCTTGACCTTTTCAAGTCAAGACCTTTCTTCAACAGGTCTCAGTTTGGCTGAGGCAGCACCCATTTAGTGATTAAAGTTTAATGGAAAAAAAAAAAGAGTCAAAGAATGGCCTCTTAATATATGTATCTGGGAGGGGAAGACCAACCCTCAGGGTTTCTAACCAAAACAGAAACAATTGTTATTTACATTCATTCTAAGCCAATCAGGGCCCAAACAAACAGTGATATTAATTCTGTAACTTCACTGCTTAAATACTGTCAGTGTGTTCTCATTCTTTATCAAAAAGAGGATAGACTCCTTAGACTGACGTTCAAGGCCTTCCACAAACTAACTTACATTTCTAGCTTTGGGTTCTTGAGCTTATGTTCCACTGAAATGGTGCTTTATAAGGCTTTGGGGAAAAAAAGAGAAGAAAAGGAAGGGAAGAAGGGAAGGAAGGAAGGAAGGAAGGAAGGAAGGAAGGAAGGAAGGAAGGAAGGAAAAGTGGTAGGAAGGGATGGAAGGAAAAGTGATAGGAAGGAAGGAAGAAAGGGAGGGAGGGAGGGAGAAAGGAAGGAAAAAAAGGAAGAAGGGAGAGAGAAATCAGGGAGAGAGGAAGGGAGGAAGGAAGACCTTGTCTAGATGAAATTGATTTCTTAGATTCCCTGAATGGATCTTGTTTCTTCATAATCATCTTTCTTTTTCTTTTTCCCCTGTGTTGCCTCCACCAGAAAGGCTTTTCTTACCATCTACAGTTCCCATTCAGCCTATTAAAGTCTTGCTGATCATCTCAGGCCACTTCAAAGGCTTCCTTTTCTCTGCAGCTTCTTCATCACCACAACCAGAAGTTGTCTTCCACTCATTCCCATTGCCCCTAGGATTCTTATGATATTCCCTCTCTATTGCTCTGTGCTTTAGCTTTGTCTGATTTCCCTATAGAATTGTAATCTGTTTGAGGGAAGGCAGGGAGTGTCTTATATTACTGTTAGAAAGGAGAGGGATATTTATAACTCAAATCAATTTGATCCTGTTGATATGAGAGAATCCTTTAGTTTGTTTGTTTGTTTTGGGGGGGCAGGGTTTGGAAATTTCAGTGGCCACCAAATGGACAACTGTGTGTTTTGTTTTGACTTCCAAAAAAATTCCATGGAATCACCTGGGAAGGGGATAGGGGTGTCAGTAAAAACTTCTGGTAGGAAGTGGTATTTGTGCTAAACCTTGATAGGAGTTCACCTATGAGGGAGAGGGGAGAAATAGTGATAATAGTAGTAGTAGTAGTGGTGGTAGTGGTGGTGGTAGTAGTAGTAGTAGTAGTAGTAGTAGTAGTAGTAGTAGTAGTAGTAGTAGTAACAGCAATTAGCCTTACAATATAGTGCTTTAAGGTTTGCTAATCACTTCAGAAACATCAGCTTATTTAATCTTCACCACAACCCTGGGAGGTAAATGCTGTTATTATTAATGTTTTATGGATGAAGAAACTGAGGCAGACAAAGGTTAAGGGATTTGCCCAGGGACCCATACTAGTAGTAAGTGTCTCAGGTTGGATTTGAACTCTCATCTTGCTGACTCCAGACCCAGTGCTACATGCTTCAAGAAAGGAACTTATTCCCAACCTAGATCAGGGCATCAGAGTCTTAGAGGATATGTTGTGTACTGGCTTGGATTGATAGTTGAGGAAAGTCAAGTCAAGAGAGGCTTAGTGGCTGGTCCAGTGTCACCCAGTCAAGTTGTCACTGGACAGCTCTAGTAAGGGTACCCAAGATCTCTGACTCCAGACTTTGTACCCTTTCACTACACCACCCAACTTGCCAATGTCCATGGGTTCATTCCAGGTGAGGGGGACAGCCAGCACATGCAAAGGAGAAAAAGAATGTCTGGAATAGAAGTGCTGATGGCCATTATGAAGTATTACAGTTTACAAAGCACCTCATTGATGAAAGGAGCAGAAAGAGTGTCAATTTAATTCCTAGGCCTGAGGCATGGGAGTGGGGAGGGGTGGAGGGGGTTGCTGTTCTAACCACTGACTTCCCAGCTTGCAATAATTACTCCCCATTGTCTTACTTTCACTGCCAAACATTTGATCTTTAGAGCAAAACAAAAACACAGCTCACCCTGCCCCTAGGCTCTGGCAAAATCTTGGGATTAGATGCCAAAGGTTTAGCAGACTTCATTCAGAATCCATTGATATGCTGTTCTGGGTGCTTTTTCTTTCTACGGCTCAGTCCTCACACTCTAGTTTGCCTTTACTGTTGGGAATTTAAATTCCCTGAGTGTGGACTCTGGGTTCTATCCCCTCTCCCTTTTTAATCCCAGGTCCCAGCAACTTCAAGTCAGTCAACAAGCATTCATTCAGGGCACAGTGCTTTGTGTTGATGGTTAAAGTAAGGTGGTTAAAAAAAAGTTTATATTCTAATGGGAAAGGCACAGGAGAAGGGAACAATCATTTAAATACCATCTAATATGTTCCAGGCACTGTGCCAAACACTTTACAAATATTATCTTATTCAATCCTCACAATAACCCTGGGAGGTAGATATTATTATCACCCCCATTTTATACTTGAGGAAATTGAGAGACAGAAGTTAGGATAACTTCTTAAAGGGTCACACAACCAGTTAGTGTCTAAGACTAGATTTGAACTGGCATCTGGAAGGTAGGTGATATTATTATCCCCATTTTATAGGTGAGTAAAATGAAGCAGACACTTGCCAACGGTCACACAGCTAATTTTCCTGACTCCAGGCCCATCTCTCTTTCAACTGTGGCACTTAGCAAACATCATGCAAAAGAATGCACCCAGTGGTTTACACATAGAAAATACTTAATAAACGGTTATTCAGTAAAATGGAGGGGAGAAAGGGAAACGTGGAACTGGTAAATTTCTTTGTTTGCAATTAATCTCTTCCTTGCTGGCAATTCTGGAAAACCATTTTTCAAACATAAAAGGCTAGCATATTCTTCTATATTTTTGTCTTACTCTCTCATGAGTACTCCCACCTGGAGTACTATTTTTGTTTGTGGAGGAAGGGAAGAGGGAATGGCGAAAGGATACCATTTAGAAAGGACTGCAGAGCATTCTGCAGAGAGCAGTGAGGGTGGTGAGAAGCTTTGAGGCCTTGACATAGGAGAGAATCAGCTAAAGATTATATCCTAGAAAAGACTTGTGGATAGGGTAGGGGTATATGAGGCCTTTCCTGTCCTCCAGTTCCAGGAGCCCCCCAACCAAAAAAAAAAAAAGTTGCCTTGCTTATGTTTTGTGTATGTGATGAGGTATGTGATGATCTGAGACCTTAGTCCCAATTTGGGCCCCATTTGTCCAGCCCTAGAAAACCCTTGGACTATCCTTAAATTCTCTTACTTGATCCAGGGAGAAGCTGAAGGTATAATCCTATCAACTGGCTTTTCCTATACCCAGTCTCCCAATTCTCTGTTCCTATCCCTCCATTGTTTTACCTCCCTATGGCTCCAGGCCACTTCCCACCCTTAATCCTATCTAGGCTCCATTCTCCCTAGGCCAAGTGGTCCAGGTCCCTGGCAATCTATCACCTCACAGTCCCCTCAGACTACTTGGCCACTTCTAGATCCCTCCCATAGTCTTTCTGTATATAAGGTCCATCTAGTCTCCATTAAGGTGCTCAGATTCCTCAAAAACCTAGCCAATAGCTCACAATTGCTCAGATTCCTTAAGAATCTGCCCAATACGGTGGATCTTTAATAAACCTTGTCTCTGGCTGAAAGAAGGCTTGGGTTGAATTCTTTCAGGCAGGACCTGAGTTTCTTGCTCTTGATATTTTGGGGTCCTAGTACCCCTAAACCTCTCGACCTCAAACAGTATAGAGACCATTGACTTCAGTGCCCTACAGATGAGGTAACTGAAGCCCAGTGAGGCCTCTGGGTGGTGTAGTGGTTAGAACACCATTTCTGGAGTCAGGAGGACCTGAGTTCAAATTTGCCCTCAGTCACTTACTAGCTGTGTCACCCTGGGCAAGTTCCTTAACTCAGTTTCCTCGGTATCTTTGCCAAGAAAAGCCCAAATGAAGTCATGAAGATTTGGACATGACTGATAAGAACAAAAACAAAAAGTGAAGCCCAGATAAGTTAAATAACTTGAGTTTGCACAGGTGGTAAGTAGAGACGGGGTTCTAAGGAAAGACTTCCTACACCCTTTCCATAACACTACTGGCTCTGGTCTGGTCTAGGCTGGGCTAGGGTAGCATGGGGTAGGCTGGATTGAATTGAGGTAGATCATGGCATCAAGGGACCTTAGAGGCAAACTGGTATAATCCACCCATTTTACAGATAAGGGAACTGAGGCCCAGGGAGGTTAAGGGTTTGCCCAAGGTCATATGAATAATAAGCATCAGAGGTGGAATTTAAACCCAGGTCCTCTGGTACCAGAATCAGCTCTCTTTCTCTTGTACTAGAATGGAATTGGGGTGGGATGGAAAAGATAAAACTAAAACATAATACAGAAATTACAATACAACAATCATTTATTAAGCACCTACCCTATGCAGAGTCAAATTTTAATGGTCACCATTTAGCATCAAGAAAACTTATTAATAAACATCCCATTGTTAGATGTTGAGAATACTATTCTAGCACATACACACCATTTGGTGAACTTAACACTTCAGTGTCATCTTCAGACTTGCTGTTTACTATGTGAATTGAAACCATGACAACAATATTTGAAGGCATTAGTCTATATTTCTCAATTTGTCAGCTGCTCTATGTATGTGTATATAAGGGAGAGAAAGAGAGCAACAGGAAGGAGGATGACAAAGAGGAGAGAGAGACAGAGACAAAGAGAGAGACAGAGGCAGAGAGAGAGAGATGCTTTAAAAAAAAACTAAAAAAAAAATTGAGATGCATATTCAAAGTCAAAGAACTTCCACAACCTAGAAAGCTATTCTTTCCATTGACTATGTGGATTAAACTGATGGGGGCTTAGCAGTCACTCTCTTATTGATGTTAGTTGTGATTGTTATCACGCTAGCCCAGGACCAGATACATTCGGAAGATGCTTGACTGTGAGAAGCACTTTGCCTGAGATACACTCATCATCATTTCGAGCAATGAGAGCTATCAATACCCTTTTCTTGCCTTATTGCAGGTATATTAAATATGACAGAGCTCTTGAAAAGAAAGAAGAAAAGCCAACAATAAATTGGGTAATTGCATGAGTAGAGTTAAAAAAGCCCATGCAACCCCAAACTGCATTTTACTTCTAAGATGCCAAATTTTGTAGCATGGTACAGTGGAAAGACAGAAGCCCTTGGAGTCTATGCCCTTATTAGCTGAGTTACCATGGATAAGTCACTTACAATCCATGTGCCCCAAACAACTCTTGAAAGCTATAGACAGGTGTGCTTCTACTCATGAAATTGGAGATTACTGAGATGGATGGAAGGATGGATGGATAAGTAGGTAGATAGATAGGTATATAGATAGATAGATACCTATATATGTTGATTTATATGTTAAACTCTAATTCAATTGTGAAGTCATGAAAATAGATTAACCTCCTTAGGGGAAAAAAGAAACTAATTCCTTTGTTGAGTTAGATCAATACCTTATCAAGAGTATTTCAATGGAGGTTTTAAAGTAAGACAACTAGAACAATAAAGGACATTTGTAAACCACAAGTATCTTCTGAGATGTGTTTATAGGAATTTCTTGCATTTTACAGAGAATAACACTTTTCCATTTACTGATTTACCTTTAATGCCATCTTCCAGAATGAAGAGGTTTCTGAGGCACTGTGAGAAAGTCAGGATTATAGCCTAGTGAGAAACATTTTCATCCTGTTCCTCATCGTCTTCGTGAGGAATTTTAGTTGTCTTAAAATTTCTAGAAAGTTTACTGGAAAGAAGCCAAAAGTTCAAGATGACAGACTGAGAGATAGAAAGAATCTCAGAAACAGTTAGATAGTAGAATTAGCTCTTAGATTTAGAGCTGGAACATCCCCTAGAGGCCACATAGTCTATCTTTAATTTTACAGAGGAGGAAAAGGATTATCAGAGGGGTCACCCAGGTTGCAAGTATCAGAGTCAGGATCCGAATTTAAGATCCTTTGGTTCCATACCTGGCACTCTTTTCACTGTATCACCCTAGCTTCTAATTTTCAGATAATAGTGTTTCAAGACCTCACACTTTGGCCATCATTACAAAAAGGCCACAGAATGGACAAAAAACTTCCATGTATTCCAATAAATTATAAAAATTACCTGCATGTATTCCTACATTACAGAATTTATTTGTTCCTAAAAGGCTGCTAATAAAAAAGCTGGTTTATGGTTTCAAATACAATCATCTTGATGCTCTTGCTTGACAATTGGAATTTGTTGTTGTTCTTGATTAAATTCATAATACAAAAAATAAAAATTCTAAAATTAGAGAGGGTGGTATCCTCAATATGAAATAAATCCTTCGTGAATGTAGCAAACGTTTTTTATAGTTTATGTGTCAAAGAAGAGGGGCCATTTTCAATTCATTTGAGGAAAAAAAACAAATTAAATCACAAATTCCAAATGTAGTTTTAGCTCTAGAGGCCTTTCTTGTAGGTAAATACCCTGAAGGAAGAAGGTGCGCCCATTGTTTTCAATGGCTGGGATTATCTTCAATCCCATTTGAAAGTGGACCTTTTGAAAAGGATTTTGAGCTTTTCTTCTTAAGGGGTTTTATCTTGTTTACTTGACAAGCTAGTTAGTCTCCTAATATGATGGTTTAATATCCTTTGTAGACAGGCTAGTTTATCTTTCCCCCTGGGAGGGTATTGGGTACTGATAAGGGGATCATTATCATAATTTGTTTTGGTTGTTATAAAAGTCCAAAAAGCTGTTTTCTTCTACTGAGATTCAGTCATACAGAAAACATTCAATTCAGCTATCTGTAAAGTTCACTCCAGTGATTTCCAGTACTAGTCATCCTTTACTCTGTCAATTGACCTCCCTGGCTTCCTTTAAGTCCCAACTAAAACCTTCCCTTCTGCAGGAAGCCTTCCCCAAGCCCTCTTAATCCCAGTGCCTTCCTGTTAATTATTTCCTATTTATCCTGTATATAGCTTGCTTTGTATATATTTATTTGCAAGTTGTCTCTCCCATTAGATTGTAAGCTCCTTGAGGGCAGAGACTGTCCTTTGCCTCTTTTTGTATCTCCAAAGTTTAGCACAGTGCCAGGCACTTAGTAGAAGCTTAATAAATATTTACTGAACAAATACTATACCATAACAATGACTCACATTTTCCTAGAGCTAAAATAATAATAATAATAATAATAACAATAATAATAATAATACATCATGCTTTGAGGTTTGGAAACCATGTTACATGTGTTAACTCTTTTGGTAGCCTTGTTAGATGAAGAAGGAACCCTGTTAGCCTCATTTTGGGGCAACATTTGAAATGAGCCATACCTAAACTTTGTTTCTGAGATATCCCCGGAGTTATTCTGGTGAGGGGTTATGAAGCAGAAACACTCTTTGAGGCAAGACATTGCCCCCATGATTTTAAGTACATGTGAACCTAATTTGAACTCCTTGTGCAAAGGAGACTCCCTGGACTTCAGGTCCCACATTTTTACATGGATATTTGTCCATATACAGATACTACACACATGTGTACTTATATGCATGCATATGTTTACAGGTGAGTTCATATGCATGTACACATACACATTTATATACATGTACATACACATTCACACTGGATTATAGATATATAGCTATAAAGGATCTCAGAGACCATCTAGTTTAACCCCCTCATTTTACAGATGAGGAAACTGAGGTTAAAGGGAGCTGGATGACTTCCAACGTCTCACAGAGAGGCATCATTAAAGATAGGCCCTCTCCCCACTGGACTCTTTTGCCTCCCCCCAAAATCCCTTAAGGTCAGGGACCGCCTGGCACATAGTAGGCACCTAACCAATATTTCTTGATGATTGATTAATGAGATGTTTTAAGGTTTATAAAATGCTTTCTTCTGTGACAGAGTGGTGCAGTAGATAGAAAGTTGGACTTGGATTTAGGAAGACCCGAATTGAAATTGGGCCTCAGACATTTATTATTTGGGTGACCCTGGCAAATCACTTATCCTCTCTCTGCCTCAGTTTCCTCATCTGTAAACTGGGCATAATAATAGCACTGACCTCTTCCAAGATTGTTTTGAGGAACGAACGAGATTATATTTGTAAAGTGCTATGCAAAAGTTACATATGTATATATAAACTATTACATACAGTCAGACAGACTTGAATGATGATCGGAGGATCAGCAAAGTAAAGGCTTCTCTTAGGAAGTCACACTTGAACTGAGCCTTGACAGGAATTAGGGATTTTAAGAGGCAGAGGGGAATTAAAGGGGAAAAGCATTTTCCTCAGAAGAGTCTGTGAAGTAGCTATAAATATTCCAACTGTTATTAGCCCCATTTTATAGATTAGGAAAATGAGGCTCTGAAAGGTTCAGAAACTCCCCTATGTCCATGAAGCTAGTAAGTGTCCAAGGCAGAATTTGAATCCAGTTCTTCTGATTCCATTACCAGGGTACATTGAGCTCTACCACCATTTCTCATTTTACAGATGAGGCAATCAGAACATGGGGAAGTGAAGTGACTTTTAGAAAGCTGAACAGCTAGTTAGTTGGTAGAGCTTAAGCATTCCAAAATTATCTTCAAACAAAAACAAACAAACAAACAAAAAAGACAAAATGTCAGATAATTTGGGGACAATTGGATGAAGGGCATAGCCCTGAAATAGCACTGTGCAAAGCGTTTTCCATCTGCCTCTTTCTTTCCTTTTTTTTCCCCCAACCTGATGTCTGCCCTTGTTTGTTTTCTGCCCTGTCCTCTCCTCCCATCTCAGCTGCTGCCTGATTTGGTTCCTATCTGGGGTAATTCCCTGTCCTGTTTCTCTATTCAGAGTATTCCGAGTAATTAAACAGCGGGGGCCAAAACTTAACCCTCCTGAGTGTGATCCATAGGCTATTCTAAGTCTAGTTCAGTGTCCTGGTGGTCCATGGCCATTTTTTTTCATCTGGTCAGAGCACTGGAGTGCATTACTGCAAGTAATCAGAGAGTCAGGTATATGGAAGTGGGCTCCCAAGACCATCCCTCATTTGTTTAGGGTCTCATAAAACCTGCCAAAATTGATATCAACATCCAGAGCTGTCCTGGCACCTTTTAGATTCGAGGTCTCTGTGTTTATATTCAAGAATATCAATCATGCTTAATACTAAGTCTTTGCTTGGCTTTTAGTAGTAATATTTCCATTTGCAGGCTAGATGGAGGGGGAGGATTCTTAGCTGTACAAGCCTCTTATATCATTGTCAGAATTAGTATAGAAAGCATCCATCAGCAGTGCATACACAAGGTGGATTGGAGCTACCTTCTTCTAGTCCTGAGTGCTCAAGACAAAAGTGTGCTTTCAGAAGATTGATGAAGCAGGAAATCTGATGGGCACAAGCCTACCTGTCAGAAGCAAAGCACCTCCTACAATGGTGACCAGGATCTGACTTGAGCATTCCATTAGTGGCAACATTTAGGAGTCGGGGAGAGGGGTCTTCATTTCTGCATTTAAGCTACAGATGTGCCGTTATAGCAGGATTTTTTTCCCCCTTTAGTTTAGATGCAGATTATACAATGAGTTTATTCTGTATACCTCCTAGCTCAGCCCTGTACATGACATTAATCTCCCACCTCTGAGCCTTTGCATAAGGGATACATTCTATCTGGAATAATTTCCCTCCTTTTCTCTACTTTGTGAGATCACCAGATTCCTTAAAAGGACAGCTAGGTGATGCCTTCTGCAGAAAACCTTTTATTAATTCACCCTCCCCCAGAAATTAGTACTCTCTCTTTTGTTTGGAATTTATTTATTTCCCCTCTAGTTTTTAATATCTCCTCTTTTGTGCTGATTTTAGGTTTCTTTATCTGTTGATTCTCTTTTTAAATGCATATTCCATTTATTAATCTTTAATGTATGATTACAAGGATATGATTTTTCCAATTCGTACTATCTCTTAAAATTACTGCGTATATGCTTTTCATTTATTTATTTAAAGTAAGTGTTGTATTGTTCTAAAGTCCTTCAACATCCCACCCCTTAAATTCTAAACCCCCTGAAGACATGGGTTATTTGAGTTTAGTTTGCCTTTGGAAAATTGCAAAGCATCTTTAAAGACTCCAAGCTTCCCATGAAAGTGACAGCCCATCTTATTAATACCAACATTCTACCAGTATTACTTAATGGCAATATGGAATAAAACAGTGAATATCACACAGACCACCTTGGAAAAGTGAATGCTGGTTGTGGCCAAATCTGTATGTACCATATCACCAATGAGGAACTTCAAAGGAGAATAAGTTGTTGTCCTTGAGAATAAGAAATGTTGTTGTCCTTGTTATTAAGTTGTTATTTTCGGTTGTGTCTGACTCTGTCACAAAAATGTCATCAAATAAATGCATGATCAGAAGAGGAAGTGAGAGCAAACAATCACAGGTGGCAGCATTTCCCACCCAACCCTACTTGTGACAGCAGGAGAAAATGGGCTGAATGGATCCTCTGTGGCAAACTTGTGGGGGAGATGGGGAGGAATCACACAGGACACAGGATGGAGTGCCATCTATGGGTTGTGATTGGCATTACTAGAAGGAATTTCTAATTGATGAGATCACAGATCCATTAGAGTAATTTCCCCCAGTGTCTAGCACATAGTAGGCATTCAATAAATATTTCTTAAGTTAAACTGAAGATGTGACATTTCCATCTGACTTGTAGCTGAAATTTTTCCTGTACGGCATCTCCCTCATTATTGTGTTAGCTCCTTAAAAGGAAGGATTCTCTTATGTTTCTGTTTATATCCCCAGTGCTTTGCACAAAGTAAGTGCTTAATGAATGTTTTATTCATTCATATTGAAAATAGGTGCTAATATTTCTATATACACATAAACATATTTGTACATGTGAATATGTATAGATGTATTTATACATGTATATGCACACATACATATATACACAGTAAATCCAGAATAACGAGGTAGGGCAGTAGCATTTTGGTGGATTTGTAAAGAATTGGAATTGGTTGAGGTTGATGAGTTGTACCTTGCAGGAAACTGAGACTTTGTGAAGCAGAGATGAGGAGGCAGTAATTGCAGTCATGGGATATGGCCATTACAAAGGCATAGAGTTGGAGGGTGTTGAATGAAGAACAGACAGTCCCCTTTGGCTGAATCACAGAGTGTAGAGGGGAGAATAATTTGCAATGAGCCTAGAAAGAGAGATTGGGGCCAGGTTGTGGAGGGTTTTAAAAGCTAACCATGTTTTCTCCTAGAAGTAAGAGCATTAAAAGTAGAATGAAGCCTACGTCAGAGCAGGGCTTAAGGAGAACTCCTCTGGTAATGCACCAGGGAATGGGTTAGAGTGGTGAGAGATTGGAGACATGGAACTAAATTAGGAGACTATTGCAGTTAGTCAGGTGAGAGGTAAAGAAGACATGAACTAAAATGATGGCTGTATGAGTGGAGAAAAGATGTAAGATATGAGAGATGTTCTAGAGATAGAAATGACAAGTGAGGACACCTAATTTGGTTACATGGGCTGTGGGAGAGTGAGAAGTCAAGGATAATGTTGAGGCTAGCAATCTGGGAAACCAGAAGGATGGTGGTAACCTCATGACAAATGGAGAATTGTGGATGGAGGGGGTGGGGTAGGTTTTAGGGGAAAGTTAGTGAGTTCTGTTGAGTGTTAGATGAGGCAATGGATAGAATGCTGGGCCTGGAATTGGGAAGACCTCAATTCGAATTCAGTCTCAGATACTTACTAGTTGTGTGACCTTGGACAAGTTACTTAACCTCTCTCTCTTTTTTTGAGGGGGTGGATCTCAGTTTCCTCATCCATAAAGTAGGGATAATAATAGAAATGCACAAAGTGTGACTGTAACTCAAGGCAGAGACAGGTTGGCTATATGGATCCAGGTGCCATCTGCATGAAGATAATTAAACTCATGGAAGCTGATGAGGTCTCAAAGAGATAGTGTAGGGAAAGAAGAGAAGAGAAACCCAAGACCAAGCTTAGGGGATGCTGATAGGTATGGGGTTTGGTATGGATGATGAGCCTTTAAAAGATAATGGAACCTCATTTAGATACAGAAAAAACTAAAAAAGTTTTGTTACAAAACTCCTAGAAAGAAGATCCAGGAGGAGAGGGTGGGAGCAGCATCCCATGCAGAAGATAGATTCAGTAGCACTAGAATGGAGCAAAGTCCACCAGGTTTAGAAATAAGATGAAGATACAGAGATCACTGATACTTTGTGAGAGACCAATTTCA
>NW_020954588.1:25063541-25079506 GCF_900497805.2 Vombatus ursinus | reverse complement strand
CTGAGGGAAATAGATATTGGAAAATGTTGTCAAGGGGTTTTGAGAGAAAGAGAAGAGTAAGGGAGAGAGCTCACGTTGAATAGACTCCATCTTCTCAGTGATGAAACAGATGAAATCCTTGACTAAGAGAGGGGCTTGAGGAAGTTAGAGAAATTTTGAAATTGGTGAGTGAGGTAAGGAATCAGTTATGAAGAATTAAATGCATTGCCTTGCTGCGAAGAAGACCCAGTTGAATTTGGATAGTATAAGTTTGTGGTAGGTCTGTTACGTGATTTCCTTTAGCTCCATTCAGCGGGAGGGAAGGAACAATCAGAGGCTGGGGTTTGGCAAAGGGTGAGTGGTGAGAGTGACTTAATGCCAAGTCTTTGCTTGGCTTTTAGTAGTAATATTTCAATTTTCAGGCTGGAGGGAGGGGGAGCATTCTTAACTGTGCAAACCTCTTATGTCATTGTCAGATAGAGTCTAGAAAGCATCAGTCAGAGGTGCATGCACAAGATGAATTGACATTACTTTCTTCTGGTCCTGAGTGCTCAAGTACAAACACGGTTTGACTGGTTAGCTATACGATTGACATCAAAAAAGGAGGAAAGTGAAGTTAGAATATGGATAACAGAAAGAAGAAAAGAAGGAAATAAACATTTATTAAATACCTACTATGTACCGGGCACTATTCTAAACACTTCACAAATATTATCTCATGTGATCCTCACAATAACCCTAGGAGGTAGATTCTATTATTAAATGCCCATTTTGCAGTTGAGAAAACTGAGGACTGAGTCACATAGCTACTAAGTGTCTGAGGCCAGCTTTTAATTCAGATCTTCTCAATTCCAGGCCCATTCCTGAGGGGAAAAAAAAAATATTGAGGGATGTCAAGATGGTAAGTTGCAATGAACATGGAGAAAAACTTTTGGAGGTATGAAGTATAGGAAGAGATAGAATGATAGGAGATTATGGTCAGAGAGAGGAAAGTCAGAGTTTTTTTTTTTATTGTGGAAATGAAACACTTTTAGGTAATGTTGAGATCTGGTTATGAGCGTTATTTTGCATAGCTGAGGACTGGAAATTGAGAAGAATGAGAACTGGAAGCCGAGGGTGTTTGAGGGAGAGTCAGTGTTGAAGGATATTGAGGTTGCCTAATAAAAAGGAAAGAATTGAGGAAGGGAGGAAGATAGTAATCCCAATCATAAACTCCTAGAAAAATGAAGGAGAATGATCTGAGTGGAGGGGCAGGAAATGATCTACTTGGCAACAGGTACCATGAGCTGTATAGGGTAAAAAAAATTTAATACCATAGACTTCAAACTTGAGGAAATGATACCACGAAATTCAAAAGAGGACATAGATTAATGATTGATGGCAACAAATGGGAGCTCTAGAAAGAATGAATAAATGGAGCATGAATTAAGTGCTTACTGTGTGCAAAACACTGTACTAAGAGCTGGGAATATGAATAGAAATGTAAGAGTTCTTGCTGTCAAGGGACTCACATTTTGTGGGAGGTGGTAAGCAAGGAGTGATCTTGTTCCCCATCTAGGACCAAGGGTTTGGGGGAGAGGGCAGTGAGAAAAAGTAGAGATCACAGTGCTAGAGAGAAGGAGATGCTGTTTCTGAGAGAATGAGTCAAGTCCACAAGTATTTAGAAAGTACCTGCTATGTACCAGGCGTGGTTTTAAGGCTAAATAAATGAAGGCATATGAGAGAGGTTCAGAATGAAGGGAAGTTTGTTCATGATGCTACAAGAGTTCCAGAGGGAACAGTAGAAGGTGTCGTTGGAGCGGGACATAGGTGGAGTAGGGTTGGGTGGGATAGGGATGTGGAAACTGGAGGTAGGGATTGGGACTACTTTAATCTGAGGTGGTTGACACTGAGGCCACTAGGTGGTGCAGTGGATATAACTGAGTCGAGTTAGAAAGGCTCATTTTCATGAGTTCAAATCTGGCCTTAGATACGTACTAGCTGTGTGACCTTGGGCAAGTCATTTATCCCTATTTGCCTCAGTTTCCTCATCTGTAAAAAGAGCTGGAGAAGGAAATGGCAAACCATTCCAGTATCTTTGCCAAGAAAACCCCAAATGGGGTCATGAAGGTGGACACAGTTGAAAAACAGCTGAACAAAGCTGGCGATTCAAGAACAAGGATAGGAAAAGTAAAAGGTAGTGAGACTTTAACATAAGTGTAGGAAAGGGTGGCAAATAACTTGGAATGCTCTCTATCTTTACTTTTTCTTTTCTTTTCTTTTCTTTTTTTTTTTTTTGGCGAGGCAGTTGGGGTTAAGTGATTTGCCCAGGGTCACACAGCTAGTAAGTGTCAAGTGTCTGATCTGAGACCAGATTTGAACTTAGGTCCTCCTGACCCCAGGATCAGTGCTTTATTGACTGTGCCACCTAGCTGCCCAGTGATCTCTATATTTACGGAGTGGTGATTCTTGTGGAACTCTGAGTCTGATGGGACAATTAGCCTTGCTTGCCTCCTCCTCCTTTCTGGGGGAGCTAGGCAACCAGAATTGATGTGCTTTTAATGAAAATGTGTAGAAATATATGATAGCTTAGATCTGGATTCTCCAAGCTCCAAAAGCATGCAACTCATTTAGCATTCCAGAAATAAATTATTGGAATATAACTTCTAGCACAAATATGGGTTACTTGGCAGAAAATGAAATAAAATCTGACTTTTACTGCTTCACTGAGCCATTTATAATCTAATAGCAGGGATTCTCCACCTTTTTAGAGATGATACATTATTTATAATGGCTACGATAATATCTAGCACATATATAGCGCTTTAAGGTTTACAAAGTGCTTTCCATCTGTTATCTCTTTTAGTTCTTGCAAAAATCCTCTGATGTTGGTTTATTTGTTTGATTTTATATAACTCCCCAAATTCCTTCTCCATACCTGTGATTTAATTGGTGTGGGTAGTTCCCAGTGAAGAAATTCCTTTTTACCAGAATAGATGTGCAACTTTTCTGCCATTTATAGTCTTAGAGAGTTGCCTAGAGCACTTATAAATACCTTGAAATTGACAAGAGTATCCCGCAAAGATCAATGGGATTCATAGCTTTAGACTGCGAAAGAAAGTTTACTGGCTTTTGGTAAGTGTACCAAATCAGTTCAAAGGCTCTATAAATGCAAAGACCAAAAGACCTTGAATTTTTCCTCCTGATTTATAAACTCACAGACAAAGCAAACCTTGACTTTGCTATAATTCATAAAGCTTCATAATGTGTCCAGCATAGTCAGACTCAACATCTAGTGAACTCAGTAAAAATGTTGATTGCTTCCTCCACAGAATATGGAAGTGGAGGAATGGTGAAGCCTCACATTTGTGTAGTGCTTTCTGATTTTCAAGTTGTTTTCCCATACATTCTGTGGATTATACATTTGGTTATTACCTACCCAGTAGGTAGCCTTTATTAAACACCTACTATGTGCCAGGCACTGAACATATTATCTCATTTTATCTTCACGAGTGGCATTACAAATACTGAGGGTGCTTCTGACAGTGATTCAATCAACAAGCATTTTTAAAAATCCTTATTATGTGCCAGGCATTTTGTTAAGCACTTGGGAGAGAAAGAACACACACACACACATACACATACATGCACATCACATATATGTATATGTGTGTATATATATGTGTGTGTGTGTGCATATATAAACATACATATACACACACATATAAATATGTATACACACATACAAGTATGTGTATGTGTATTCCTGCCCTCAAAGAACTTGCATTCTAACAGGGGAGACTGCAAGCAAACAACTATGTACATAAAAGATATGCATAAACAAAGTAGACAGAAAGAATTCTCAGAAGGAACAGGCTAGTATGGGTTGATAGATGACACTGGAAAAGACCTACAGAAGGTTGAATTTCAATAGTTGATGATTCAAACTCTTTGTAGTATTTATATACTTATAATTAGTTCCACTCTTCCCTCTGCCCCCTAAAAAGAGATTTATGCCAATAATTCCCAAAGTAATAGGTCCTCTAATTATCATGTATTTAGCTGACACGAGGAGCTCCATGCTTCAAATAACACTCAGCATGTGTGGGGTGTGGGGAAGAAAGGATGGAGGAAGAGGGATTTGGGGGCTGTCACAAAACCCTTAGGTGTTCTGAATTTCAGGCTAGAGCACGAGCAGCTGGTCCAGATGCTGACAGGTACAAATAACTGACAGGTGTGTAGATGGTGATGTGGCCTACCAGATATTTGTGAAAAAGAAGTGGGAATCAAAGAAGCTGTTGTAGGACCATTCTAGACTGCCTCATTGTCAACACTTACCTATAAGAAAGTCACATTCAAAGTGTTTTTTTTTTTAATGATAAAGGAAAAAATGAAGTATATTTCTGAAATCTGCTGACAGTAAAATGTTTTGTGGGGTACAAGTCTAGGGAGTCTTTGAAATTATCTTGACTGGTCTTCAGATGATAAAAAGTGAAGTTCATTGTTGGGCCTAAACTTCAATCAGTTGACACTTAGTTGTTAAGTTCCTACTGTGGGCCAGGCACCATAGTAGGTTCTGGTGATACAAAGACAAGAATGAAATAGCACCTGCCCTCAAGTAGCTTATATTTTATCAGAGTGGTGGGGGTGGGGTGGGGAGACAACATGCAAACATATAAGCAGATATAATATATCTCCCTATGCCTTTTAAACCTTGTGTGTGTTTACACACATACATATATATGGTAATTTTGATGTTGAAGAGGAGATTCTAGCAGCCGGGAGAATCAGAAAAGTTCTCATTTGGGAGAAGGCCCTTGGATTGAGCTCTGAAGGAAGCTGGAGGCTTCTAAAAAGTAAAGGTAGGAGGGAAGGTATCACTGACACGGGGGACAGATTTGCAAAGACCCAGGAGTGAGAGATGGAATCTCTTTCTTGCTTGGGAGGATATCCTAGAGGTCGTGTTGCCTTTGAGAGTCCATGGTTACCTCTATGCCCCCATGAGGCATAAGGAGAGAACTTTCATGGAGGTAATGTTTCTATTGAATTCAAAGAGTTTTTCTCAACCTTGCTTGGGAATGACCTCCTGTTCTTTCATGTAATGAAGCAAAGGGGGAAAGATAGCCCACCAACGCTATAATATTGGAGAGGAGCATTGCTTTTGAAAATTGTTTTTTCTTATTTAACTGCCAGAAACAGTATACTCAACTACAAACATAGAAAAGAACTGCAAAAAATCTGAAATATTTTCGGTCTCATACCTCATAAGGTTCAGCTAGTCATGGTTTTGGCAGATTCTAATCAGGAATATGTCACAGAACATTGAACATCTGCTTACCCATGTTCCCAGGAAACTAATTGAGTCATTAAGAGAGAGTCATTACTAAATTGACCAAATGGTATCATCCAATGTTAGGAATCTAATTTCACTTAATTCGCCATTTTTAGCCCTCTTCCCCACCCCCACTTTTGTTTCTCCCATGGACATTTACAGAAGAGTTGTAGCATATAACGACATCATATTCAAGAATTTCATTAATTTCTGCTCCCTGAACTCTGCTGTATGTGGACAGACTTTCTTGATGCCGTGCAGGATGATTCAGCTATAGTTTCTGGTATTGTTTTATCTTCCTGCAAGAGCAGCAAACACACCAGGAAAACAAGCATGGCTCGCCCATCCCTTTCACACCTTCTTCATCCCTAGTGATTGGCCTCTGGCAGCCTGCAGTTGAAACCTCAGGCCTAGATAGATAATGAGAGCCTGTGCCCTCCTGTTCAAGTCAATAAGCATTTATGAAGCACGTACTATGTACCAGGGACTGTGCTACACACTGGAGATACCAAGAAAGGCAAAAGGAATCCATGCTCTAAAAAATTCTAGTCACTCAGTAAAGGAAAAGTCAAGGTCGGGTGACAAATTAAACTTTTGCTTGAAGAGTCAGGTGTTGAACACTCAGGTGTTCACTGACAGATGGCTCTCAGCCAGTGGGATGTGGTGGATTTGAAGTCAAGGGACAGGAATTTGATATCTGATATTTCTGGCAGCTGGGTACCATAGTAGATAAAGTTCTGGGCTTGGAGTCCAAAAGACCTGAGTTTGAATTCTTTCTTAGACTTTACTAGCTTTGCGACCCTGAGCAAGTCCCTTAACCCTTCTTGGGATGAGTTTTCTCATCTTTAAAATGGACATGATAATAGACTTACTTTACTGTGGTTGGACAACCATTCATTATAGTGGGGATTCCATTCTTGTGTGGGTTGGACCAGATGGTCATTAAGGTTCTTTCTGTCTCTCAGATTTCATTATTGTGTTAAAAGAGGTGATGTGTGTACAGAGATTTGCAAACTTTAAATAACTTCATAAACATTTGCTATCATTATTATTAGCCATGTGAAAAGGGACAAGTCACTTTCTCTATTCTGTAAAACAAAAACATTAGAATAGGTCCATTTCAATGGGAGCCTTTACTTATTTATTTATTTATTTTTTTGGTGAGGCAGTTGGGCTTAAGAGACTTGCCCAGAGTCACACAGTTAATGAGTGTTATGTGTTATGAATACTATGGCCAGATTTGAACTCAGGTCCACCTGACTCCAGGGCCAGTGCTCTATCCACTGTGCCACCTAGCTGCTCCACTTTTATCTAAATTGAACATGTGCATTCCTCTAGAAACAACTGAATTAGTGGTTATCGTGTGTTGTTAATAATATTTCAGGTTTCAGTGCGGTCTTAGAAACTAGACTGCAAGCTCCTTGAGGGCAAGGACTGTCTCACTTTTGTATTTGAATCCCCAGTATCTAACAGTTCCAGATCATAATAAACATTTGCATTTTTTCATTCATTCTTTCATAATAGATATCCAAAAAGCATACGATTTGTTTGAAGTGTTTATTTGTAAAGTTGGTGGTAAGTTCCACAAAATGGATGAGTGAACGAATGAACGAAAACACATTTATTAAGCGTTTATTGTGTGCCAAACATTATGGTAAGTGATGGTGGTACTACTAGAAACAGCATGACATCCCCATTCCCAATCTCACTCTAATTGAGAGGGAACATGTAAAACAAAGTTCAGTCACAGGAGAGGGCCTAGGGGTCCTTAGATCATGTAAGTAGTTAACTTGTCAGGGGTCTGAAGAACAAAGAGGAAAGGCAGATGAGAAGGCCTGTAGTGTCTTCCAGGGCAATGCCTGGGCAGATGGAAAGGGCTGTTGGTCTTTAAGTCATCAAATGGGGTGGAACAGTTGAATCCCATCTCATTTAAACCCTGTGAGCAGTCAAAGAAGCCACAAGGGGTGATGCTAAGGAGAAAGGTTCCCCATTTTGGTGTAATGCTTCCAGTTGCCCAGCTGTCACAGATGGGTTCTAAGTTGAAATGACCCAATTTTTCGATTTGAGGATTGATGCAATTACGGGGTTACTAATACATATTTTGAGCCAGGCTTATTCTAGTTTTGTTATGTGGAGGAAGGAGTCAGGGTGCTTGAGGTTTTCACTACTATGTTTAATTTTGGTGAATAGAATATGGGGCTAATAGTCACAGAACTGGGTTTTCTTCCTTCCTTGCATTTCCAGCTTTCTCTGTAGCATATGTCATGCTCATTAACGTCTTTCCAAGTGTGCCTTTCATGCAACACAATCAGATCTGGATGGTTAAAGAGAATGATGCCATTAAAAGTTATGGACATATCTGTTCAATATGACCATGCCTGCTTAATTCATTTGGTTGGAGCACAGAGTTAATAAGACAGCACCGTGGGTTTAAACCCTGTTGTGAAATAGTTCCCTTCTCTGTGGTTCATGGCCACAGAATACTAACCCAATCTTAACAATCTGTCCAGTATGGGTAAGTGGATCAGTTTGAGATTATGTGGATGCATTTGCAAAAGGCCCTTCCCAGGAATATGAAAAGAACACAAATTGCTTACTGTCGTCTTGGGCAAATCACAAAGAGTTCAGACTATATGCTGTCTGGGGCTCCTTCCATATCTCGATCTATGAGTCTAGGAGTTAAGTGATACCATATTAGTGACATTAGATTCATATAAGCAGATTGCCATACTGACATTATTATCACCTATGAGAGACATTGTGGTATACTGATTAGATAGCTTCAGAGCCATAATGAACCAGGTTTAAGTTTTGTTCTAACATATCCTAGCTATGTGACCTTTGACAAATCATTTAACTTAACTTTCTAATGCCAAAGAAATTTCTCCCAGACTATAAATTCTAGAGCAGGTATTAATAGACTTTGATAGAGGAATTTCCTCAGTGGCAACCCCTGAAATGAATGGGAAAAATCTAGTTGTTAACTGAATTTTTTTTCTTTGGGTTGCTACATGGAACATGGACTTTTCCTCTAAAGTGGTGACCCCTAGATGTTAAGAGACTTTTGTAACATTCATGCTACTTGTGTTTTTTCAGTTACTACAAGCAAGTTTTTCTTCCCAGAATAGTAGAGATAAGGTCATAGGATTTATCTTTAGCAGAAATTTTAGAGGTTATTTATTCCAATCCTGTCATTTTTAAATGAGGAAACTGAGGCCTAGAAAAGTTAAGTAATTTTTCCAAGGGACACAACAGTAAGCAGCAGAGCCTGGATTTGAACACAGGTCCTCCCATTCCAGATCCATTGTTTATTCCATGCTACCATGCTGATTTTCACAACTGGGCTCATCTTGTGTATGTATCTGAAAACCTCTAGCACTTAACAAGAGAATTTCATCCCCCAAACATTACACAAGGCCAAAGTCCTGTCAATGTTGTATGGAAATTGACATGGGAGATTTCCACCATTAGTTGAAACGTATACCTGAGTATGAAGGTGGATTGTCCAAAGGTGAAATCCTGGCTATATAGCAACTAAGGCGCTTGCTCATACATTGGCAGAAAACATTGAATGACCAGTTAAAGGTGATGGAAAACAAAGGTCACACCTGTATTAGGTGGCATTGAATGTAGTATCCAGGGTCTTCAGAAAAATAATGAAAAGAGGATATACTTTCTTTTAAAGTAAACAACAACAATAACAACAATAAACACTTGGGGGCTGGAAGTGGAAATAGTCTTTCAGCTGAAAGGCTAACACTCACAACAACAATAGTAATAATAACATTTTTAAATGTATGTACCCAATTTTTTTCATAATATTTTTGAGATATTAAAATAACCACACGGAGTCCTCTGATTTCCCTGGACAAATTTTCTATGGATGATTTAGAGAAAGGCATGAACAGGAGTCATGGAGAGTGAGAAATTATGGATGGGCTATGATCTGTGCTTACAAGGATGAGATCATGGATCCATTGAAATATTGAATTGAATCACCAAAGGCCTTGTAAAGGTGGAAATAGGGAAAACTGTGTTTTTGATGTGCAAAGATGCAGGGCTAGCTCAAGATTATCTCCAGAGGACTTCCAAAGTGTGACTTCCATAGTAGAGTGAGATTTTAAGACGAAGAGCTGGGCAAGGTAGAGAAAGTCCAGAGTACAGTTTTTTCCTAGTTTTTCCCATTACCTGGCACATGGAAAGGGCTTAAAATAAATACTCACTGAAAGAAAGAATGAATTTTTCTTTGAATTTTATTTTGCCAACTCTAATCAAAGGCTTATAAAGAACATAATACAAATATGAAAGACTTTATTTGTGCAGAGAAGAGGATATTGGCATGTATGTGGGAGGGGACACATTGTAGTTTTCTGTGGTATATTCTTTTAATAAGCTACCATCAAGTTGATGTGGCTGACAAAATTATATATGCTCCCAAGGAAAGTAGAGGCTTTTCAGTTGTCAGAGCAACATACATCTATCCATCTATCCATATATCTATTTCTGAGGAATGGGCCATGGAGATTTCTAAGTGATATACAACAATAATGGAGATGAAACACTCACTTGCATTACCACCCACACTAGACATACAAATAGGATTTTATGTAAAAGAAATGTTTATTAAGTAGAGGGAAAAAATGAAGAAGAAAATGAGGGTGTCTAAAAGCATCTGTTATCTTTTTTTTTTGTAATGACTGAAGTTTGAGAACTTTAAAAGCAGCATTTCAAAACTGCATTGGGATCAAAATTGTTCACTTTCCCACTTTGGCTGCTGCTGATTACTTATAATTCCAAGTATTGAAACCTTTCCCTTAGGTTTTTTTTTTCTTTATTGAAAAATATGTTGAACACATCTAATTTTGATGAAAGTACAAACTTTCTCTAATCCAAAAGTTTATGGAATATGTTTAGTAGTTTCATTTTTTTTTCATTCTGAGACTTAATTTTGACTTTTAAAAAGAATGTAAGGAAGTGTTTGGAAAAGATTTTCCTCATGGTTATTTTTCTTACTCTGACTCCCTGGTCTGTGAAGAAGTATGATATGGGAAAGGGAGCTTGGAGTTTACATCTTGCCTCTGGTTCAGTGACAGTGACCTCCTTGCCATTCCCAAATCAAGAAACTCAATCTTCCCACTCTGGGTATTTGCTCGCGCTGTGGCCCATGTCTGGACTACTCTCACTCCTCATCTCTGCCTCCTGGCTTCCCTGAATTCCTTCAAGTTCTAGATAATATTCCACATTCAGCCCCCCCTTAATTCTAGTTTTTTCCTATCTGTTGATTATCTTCAATTTATCTTGTCTATTGCTTGTTTGTACAGTTTGCATGATGTCTCCACCATTAAGCTTTGAGCTCTTCAAGAATAGAAACTTTTACCTTTCTTACTACAGTGCCTGGCACATAGTAAGTGCTTAATGAATGTTTATTGACTGATGGACTAGTTGTGTGACTATGGAAAAAACTCACAATCTCTCTGTGCCTGTTTCTTCTTTGCTAAAATTTGGAATGAAAATGCCTATAGTACTTACCTCACAGTGTTAGAAGAATCATGTGAATTTGTCTGTAAGGCACCTCACCAATCTGAAAATGCTCTTACGAATTGCCAGTAATCCTCTCAATGTGGTAAAAAAAATCCTTAAACTAAGCTGTGATGGTTGGAAAGTTTATGCCATCTCTCTTAAGCCACTGGATGGGGTTCAACATTCTCCATGATTCAATGCTCATTCTAGTAGCAAAATCCTGGAAATAAAGTGAATGTGTGTTGATTGAATAATGACTGAACAAATTGTAGTGCATGAATGGAATGGAATATTACTGGACCATAAGATGGTGATGAGAAATGTGGGGAAATTTATTTGAACTGACGCAGAGTGAAAAAATTTAAAAAATGGAGAGGAAGATGTACGATGACTATGTTATACTATTATATATTATATTATAAGTGAAAACACTGTGGAATCTTAGACAAACCGATTTTATTAAAATGATGAATCCTGACTTTGGAAAACGTATGATGAACCATACTTCCTGTCAGTTGGTGGTGGAGTAGATAGAACACTGGACCTGAAGTCAAGAAGTCCCAAGTTCCAATCCAGCCTCAGAAGCTTACTAGCTGTGTGACCCTAGGCAGGTCACATAACCTCTGCCTGTCTTAGTTTTCTCAACTATAAAATGGGGATCATAATAGTACCTACCTCTCAGGGTTGTTGTGAGAATCAAATGAAATATTATTTGTAATATTTGTAATTTGGCACACAGAGGGCCCCTAATGTTTCTTCCCCCACTCTTTCAAAAGAGAAGTCGGGTTCCACCCTCAGATTCAGAATGTTGCATGTGCTATCAGACTTAGTTGCTCTGCTGATAAATTGTACAGGGAGTGTGCTATCATAGATAGAGTGCTATGCTAGATTCCACATTCTGTCTCAGACCCTAACTAGCTGTGTGACTCTGGGTAAGTCACTTAAATTTCCTGAGCCTTAGTCTCTTTATCTATAAAATAGGGGTTAATAATAACACCTGACACAGAGCTCTGTGCATCAAATGAGATAATGGCTACAAAATGTTTGGCAAAACTTAAGGTATTAATATGAATGCTAGTTTTTATCACTGCTTAGTTTGTTTTTGTTTTTGTTTTTGTTTTTTTCAACCTTACAATGGAGGATTGTTACCAGGAAAGAAATGCTACATAAAAACAAAAGGCAGAAATAGACGTTCAAGAAGAAGTAAATGGAGATGATACCTACAAATACAAACAAACCTTTTTCTACTAGTTAGAAGCCCACATGGGGGAGCCTCACTTGCTGAGGTCTCCAGGTATGTATTCCCATAGGGGAATACCAATGTTGGCTACGACAAATCTTCTTTGCCAAAGAACTTGAAAGCCAAGAGCAAAGATCTAAAGGTACCCAGGCTATTCACTAGGATCAGTGTGACTGATAGTGCAGAAACCTGGAGAAAGAATGTTGGTGATGATAAAAGCATTTCACTATCTCTTATTTCATCTGTGGTCCAGTGGTTTGTGTACTCTTAGTCTGGGAAGTTCCAAAACTTTGCCCCTCTGAATTTTCCCAGCTCCCACCTTTGAGAAAGAAGCTGAACAGGGCTCCAAACAAAGCAACCAACCTCATTTCTTCAATCCATTTATAGCAAGAACAAAATATTTCTGATGGCAATTAAAATGAGTGCTAATAGATGGAGAGTGAAGCAACCAACCTCTTGCTTCTTATATATTCCCAAACTGGGAGTAGAACAGGTGGGAAGCTTTGATGTGCAAGCTAAATTTGTGTTCTAGGTTCAATTACAGAAATCATTTGCTGTTTTTTCCCACCTACTTCTATCCATAATCAAAATAGGTAAGGGGAAAAAAAAACATATTGCTGGATTTTATTATGTAATTTAATCTATTTGGTTGAAAAAGACTGTATGGCCAGATGCTCAACTGATTGTAAAAATGAGCTCTGATAACCCCTGAAGAGCAAGTCGATATTGAATTAGAATGGCTTGAAATCAGGGTATATAGGCAAATATACTCCTTTACCAAATTCTAAGACTCATAGATTCTTGGAATTGGAAGGTACCTCAGAGACCATCCAATCCAATCTGCACCTGAACAAGAACTGACAATTGACCTCAGATGGCCATCCAGCCTTTGCTTGACGGCCATCAGGAAGAAGAAGCCCGGCACTTCCCAAAGCTGGCTTCTTTGAGTTGTGGGGATAGCTCTCATTTGTCAGCAAGTTTGACCTTAGATTAAGCCTAAAGCTGCTTTTCTACAATTTCTGTCCAATGTTCCTGGCTCTACTCTCTCAAGTCAAGCAGGAAATATCAAATCCTTCTACCATAAGAGTTCTTAACTGGAGGTCCATGAACCCCTCAAGAGACTTTGTATAACTTTCAGGGGGTCTATGAACTTGGATGGGAAAAAAGAAACCTACATCTTAATTTTCAATTTTAATTTTCAATTATATTTATTTAATATAATTTAATTTTAATTTAATCTTTAATTTTAAATTATAACTGAAATGTATAATTTGCTTCTGTTAACCATTTTGAACAGAGTTCCATAGATTTTTGGGCTTTCCAAAGGGTTTCATGACACAAAAAAGGTGCAGAACCCTTGCTTTAACCACAAATAGAGGAAGATAGTTACCATATTCCTGAAATTCCTCTCCTGAGACATAGAATTTTTCTTCCCCAGGATCAAGTTGCCCAGTTATTTCAACTTATCCTAAAATGACTTGAACTGAAGGCCCTTCACCAACCTGTTCACCCTGCTCAGAATGATTTGCTGTTTATCAATTGTCCTTCTTCGAATGTGATATACAGAACTAAGCATAGTACTGCAAGTATCCTTAGTCCATGGCACTGATGCCGAATGGTCCAATTGACCAAGTCCAATAGACTGGCATGGAACTATCGACATACTAAAGTATTTTTTAAACCATCCATCTACATTTAAAATGTCTATTTACTTGTATTTCCTGTGCTACTTTGCTCCATTTCTCCCTTGCAGGAGAAATGGCAGTATTGTGTGTGTGTGTGTGTGTGTGTGTGTGTGTGTGTGTGTGTGTGTGGTGGAAGGATTGAAAAAAACGAACTATATCTTTCTTAAAACTTCTGAGCTCAGAGCAGCCTATATATACAAACATGTGGTAGATGTTTTATTGTGTATTGTTCCATTTATTGATTCTATGCAAAAATTATACATTCTATATATTTGATAATAGATTTCTTTTAGCTTCAGTATTTAGATTTAGATAATTTATTAGCACAGAATCCTGTGTGGTAATCCTTGATAATTTTCTTGCTTTATTTTCCCCTGTTGGGATATTGCCTTTTTTATTTCAGATCTTGGTATTAATTAATTATTAATTATTATATATTATTAATTTATTACATTAAAAGCATATATTAAAGTTCATTATATTACACAAGGCACTGGGGATTCAAAGATAAAAATGAGGCAATCCCTGCCCTCAAGTAACTTAGATTCAACTGGAGGAATACAACATTGTCTTGGTCCAGGGTCAAAGAATTGCCACAGTCTGACATCATGTCCCCTGCTCATGATTGATTTGCTGGCCTAGGTTTTATTGAAGTGTAAAGGTGGGGTATGGTTTTGGCTCTGCCCTCACAGAAGATTTCATGGAGATAAAGAGAAGTTGTCATCTCTAACTTAGAAATTCTAAACAAAGAACCCATGCTTTTAAAAACAATAATTTTTGATAACTATTTTAATATAGTTTCCTTTATAATATGATTTATTTTATGCATTTAAAAACATTATTCTGAGGAGGGCTCCATAGGTCTCACAACACTGTCCAAGGGGCGCATAATGCAGAAACAGTTGAAGAATCCCTGCTGTAGATGGCCCTTCTAAGCATTCATTGCTACTTTGGCATTTCCCTTTCTCACTGGTCTGTATCTTAACCTCAGAACATGGCAGCTAGTTCAGGACTTGGCTGTGCATGGCTTAGGACTGATGTTAGAGATGAGAGACCTCAGCCTCTGAAGACAGTGATAGGGGTTTAAATCGTGTAGCTAGTCAGTATGAAGGTGGCTTGGTTTAAAACTGTTGTTGTTTTACTTCAGTTATGTCCAACTCTTTGTGACACATGTGAGGTTTCTTGGCAAAGACACTGGAGTGATTTGCCATTTCCTTTTCCAGCTCATTTTACAGATGAGGAAACTGAGGCACACAGGGTTAAGTGACTTGCCCAAGGTGTCTGAGGCCAGATTTGAACTCAGGTCTTCCTGACTCCAGTTCTGTAACTCTTTCCACTGTACTACCTAACTGTTCCAAAAATTAGCAGGTCCTAAAGTAAATTTTACCTTGAAGAGTGTTTCCAACCCTACCCCTACCCCCCACACTTACAGAGGAATCAAGTAGCAAGCATATTCCAAGTGTGCAGACTTGGCAAAGCTGTAAATCCCGGATCGAAAACCAAAATAAACGTATGTAGATAGGTACATAAGCATAAAAAGCAACTTTTTTTTTTGTTGGGGGGGTGGGTCCCTAAAGAAGGAACAAATAAAACATTTCTTAAGTGCTTACTAGGTACAAAGCAATCTGCTAATAGATACGAAAAGAAAAGTTAGTGCTCTCAAGAAGCTCACATTCTGAAGGGAAATAACAAGGAGAGCAATCAGTAAAAGCATGTTGTAGGAACTGATCTTTGAAAGAAACTAGGGATCCAAGAAGACATAAGTTGAGAAGAAAAGATTTCCAATATGAGGAACCATCTGTACAGAGGTGTGGAGGTATGAGATGGAAAACCATTTATGGAGGCCAGAAAGTAGAATGTGGACAGCCCAAATAGAGGTACTTCTCCATTTTTGACTTACTCTAGCTAATTACTTTGACAGCAAATATTCATGTTTTGTTCTAGCAAGAGAAGACATTCAAAGATTTATAAGAATTGTTTGTGTTTAAAAGTATTAGCAAAATGTATATGGAAGGCTAGCAGGCTAATATAACCTCCACATAGGCATTTATCCTTTTCAGAAATGTGTGAGATGCAATAAGGCTGAGCTATATAATCTTGAAAAGCTGGAAAGAGAGGATTTTCAAGTACATGAATTGGGGGTAGCAATTTGTGTTACCAACCATAGCGAGGGGTGGGGTGGGGAGAGAGAGAGAGAGAGAGAGAGAGAGAGAGAGAGAGAGAGAGAGAG
>NW_020954588.1:25051409-25063531 GCF_900497805.2 Vombatus ursinus | reverse complement strand
GAGAGAGAGAGAGAGAGAGAGAGAGAGAGAGAGAGAGAGAGAGAGAGAGAGAGAGAAAGTTGTTTGCTTTTAAAGTTGTTGTTTAGTATTGGGACTGAACTGCCCCAGTGCTCAGTCTCCCCTTGGCTGCCTGGAAGAAGTAACTGGAAGTCAATGTAAACAAGGGCATTTTAGCTGGAGGCTGAAATCAACCTTTTGGAGATTTTCAGCGTGGTCTTATTGTGCCATTCAGTAGTGAGAAGAGCAGACATCACTTAAACACAGAGTAAGAAAGGGTCCTGAGTCATGAAAACCCGACTGGCCTAAGAGACCCAGATGCATCATCCATTCCTCATGCATTGAGACCATCAACCACTAGAGGAGTGATCTTTATGGTTCTAGGACCTCAACAGTCTCTCATGGTATAAGACAGGTATGGAGGTGGAAGATGAGATGAAATAGCATGTATGTATGACACAGAGGGTCTGTTTGGTGATAGGCTCTGTTGGTTTTCAGGACTCAGGACCCTTTCTTACTCCATTTTTAAGTGATGTCTGCTCTTCTCACTACTGAGCGGCACAATAATACCACACTGAAAATCTCCAAAAAGAAAAAAGCCTGATGCTGTGAAGGGAGTCCTTGACTCAAAGTTGGAATACCCGAGTTTAAATCCCAGCTCCACCACTCAATAGTTGTGTGGCTTAGGTTGTCACTTAAACTTTTTGTGCCTCAGTTTCTCATTTGTAAAATGAGAGGGTTGGACTAGATGACCTCTAAGGTCACTTCTAGCTCAACGTCTATGACGCCATAATCCTATGTAGGCTGTGGCCTAGAGGATCTCCGAGGCCTGTTCCAGTTCTTTGAGTGTTCTTAGGAAGTTTCCAGTCATTTATTTATTTAATTAATAAACAAACAAATGAACTAACTCATTCGTTCGTTCATGCATACATTCATGCAGCCATTTATTTATTTGTTTGCTTCTTTATCCATTCACTCATTCATTTATTTATTGTTATGTTTCTCAACTCATAATCATTTATTTTCTCTCCATTCCACCCACCTACCCCTACCATAAAAAGGAAAAACAAAACAAAAAAACCAAAAAAACAAAACAACAACCTTCCAACAAATATAAATAATCAAGGAAAGCATACATCCTGTCATTATTTTGATGAGGATGATTATTAAAGATATGATAATCCTAAAATCACTCTTTATCCAAATTTATTCTTCAAGCCAAATGTGGCTACAACTAAGCAGAATGAAGTTTGACCCAGCATGCTGCATGACTTTATACAGCAAACTCTACCAAAAGAAGCCTCCTAGAATGAGGGAAAGTACATATTTTCCTGATCTTGATTTTTCTGTGCCCTATCCAATGGACCCAGATGGCTGATGAGTGCCTTCCTAACTCCAGAACTCTATGATTCTTTGACCTTGGCCTGTGTGGAATGTATCACAGCTTTCTTTAACATCTTGTGAGAGGTGCTTGAAAAGCTTTTGTTAGTGAGTTTTGTCTTTTTAGGGGGTAAGGTCTTTTTTGTCAGGGAATACATATATATGTATGTGCTTGTATGTAATATGTAAATATGTAAATATAAATGTATATATAAATATATGTAAATATAAATATATCTACATATATGCATATGTGAAATATGTTAGCAATGTAATAATGTGTACATATAACATGTGCATATATTATATATGTCTTATATATATATATATACACACACAATAAAACATATGTTAGAAATTAGCATATTCTGCTGAAAAGCCTTGACATTGAATGTAATTGAGGAGGTTAGTGCTGGTGTGTTCCTAAGTGTTACCTGTCATTTGGAATATGACAGCACTGGAACTGTAAGGCCTTGGGGACATTAGCACATTGGCACTGCCATCTGACTACCTCAGAAACTGCCAGGCAGCCTTCTTCCCTCCTTCGACCCTGAGATAATTAACATCACCCTAGAGGCATCTGCCTTTGCTTTTATACACTAGTTGCTTAATAAGATGTTTGCTGCGGTGCTTGTCTCTGATTTAACGATGTGCCTTTAGGGAGGAAGGTCCTTCAGTGCCAGCTGGATTTGGCTGGCATGGGGAATACCTACCTCTGTGTGCAGTTGTTCCGGGCGCTTTAGAGAAAATTAACATATACCCGACGCGTTATCGGCTTAATCTCATGTTTTGATTTCGATAAATGCTTTTTACAGTCAGGCAAATGACATGTTTGAAATATAGGCAGTTGCTCTGACAGGTGAGTTATGTAGCGTGGAGAGTGCAAATGATAAAAGGAAGGCAGAAATAAAAGGCTGCTGAAAAAGCTTCCAGGAAGACTTGATGGGATTTTAGTTGCTGTGTTCCCAGGGGCAAATCCAAGAGTGAAAACATCTTGGTTCTATTGGTCTTGGAGAAGTACATGGATTTATCATTAACACTGCATGGGAAGTGGTTTTATAAAATCATTTTGTAATGCTGAATTACTCTGTGCAAGGGAGCTCAGGGCAAAGGTAAAGGAATGCTAATGGCAGGAATGTTAAGCTTCTGTGGAAGGAAATGTAAAATTGGAGGTTGGGGTGGGGGTAAGAAGACCAGAAAAGATTTTAAAATATTTTGATATGTTGCTTTATAGTAGCACATTTGTCTCATGGTTCCACTTTCCCCACGAAATCAAAAATGCATTTAAAAGAAGTTAATATGATTTTTAGACAGTTAAAAAGTTAGACAGTTAAAGTAAAGTTAGACAGTTTTAGACAGTTGAAAAGTGCTTGCTTTTGCAACGGCATAAAGTGCTATGGAGTAAGCCAAATGAGGAAAATGTTTTCCCTCTTTTGGGAAGATGCAAATACCTCCAAAGGTCGTTACCAAGTTATTATTCCATGAAAACCTACAATTTTCCGTAAAGACAAGTGTTAGGGAAATCCATATGTTGAGAGATCTGCTCAACTTAGCGATCATTTGCTATTTTCTGATTCATCTGAGCAGGAATTCTGTTTTCCAATATTTATTGAGTGCCTATAATATGCCTTCACAGAACAAACATACAACAGATCCTCACTGCCTGAAAAATTTTCGATATGCAAGTCGGACATATGTGCCACTACCACAGATAAAAATGTCACAAAATACAATTGATCATCCCTACCTATGGTATTACCAGCTCTGTGTGAGCTGTTGCGGAAGATTTATAGGAGACACAAGACAGTATCTCTTCCGTCAAGGAGTTTATACCTTAGTTGGGGAGCAAAGACTAAATAAAATATGTAAAGTGCTTTGTAAAATTTTATTTTTTATTTTGATTTATTTTATTCTGAACTTAAAAAATTAAACAAGCATTTTCATAACATAGAACAGAAAAGATGATTGTGCACGAAACAACGTCTATTATATATAACTTGCTATTCCTTTTAAACATGTAATAAAGTTGTCATGTAACTTTTTTCCTTTTTTTCTTCCCTCACTCTCCTGCCCTAGAGATGACTACCATTATACACAAATATGTGTATGTGTATATATGTGTATGTGCATATATACTTATGTATATGTCCATGAAATCATTTTAAATATTGATTTATCAATTCTTTTTCTGGATGCGGATAGTGTCTTCCTTCTAAGATTCTTTGTAGCTAATTTGGACATTTATAATATTAAAAATTATTTAGTTGCTTAAAACAATATTGCTGTTATTGTATACAATATTCTCTTGGTTCTGCTCATTTTGCTCTTCATTATTTCGTGCAAGTCTATACATGTTTTTTTTTCTAAAATCATTGAGCTCATCATTTCTTGTAGCATAGTAGTATTATTACATCACGTTTATATACCTCAACTTGTCCAGTGATTCATTAATTGATGGGCATCTCTGCCATTTCTAGTTTTTTGTCACCACAAAGAGAGCTGCTATAAATATTTTAGAATATATGGGTTTTTTTGTTTTGTTTTGTTTTTGTTTTTATTTTTTTTTTCCCCTTAATCATCTTTGGAAACAGACCTAATAGTGGTATTCCTGGGTCAAAGGGTATAGGCAGTTTAATAACTCTTTGGGCATAATTCCAGATTGCTGTCCAAAATGGCTGAATCAGTTCCCAGTTCCACCAACAGTGAATTAGTGTCCCAATTTTTCCACATTCCCTCCAACATTTGTCACTTTCCCCTTCAATCGTCTTAGTTAGTCTGATGGATATAAAATGATATTTCAAGGTTGTAATTTGCATTTCTCTAATCATTAATGATTTAGAGAATTTTTTCATATGACCATAAATTGTTTTGATTTCTTCATCAGAAAACTTCCTATTCATATCCTTTGACCATTTTTTTGATTGGAGAATGATTCGTATTCTTATAAATTTGACAAAGTTCTTTATGAGATCTTTATCTGAGAAACTGTCTATAAAATTTTCCCACCAATTTTTTCCTTTCCTTCTGATCTTGGCTATATTTGTTTTATTTGTACAGAACCTTTTTAATTCAATGTAATCAAAATTATTCGTTTTATCCCTCACACTGTTCTCTATATCTCTTATTTATTCATAAATTGTTTGCCTATCCATAAATCTGATGGGTAATATGTTCCATGTTCTTCAAATTTTCTTGTAATATCTCTCTTTATATGTGGGTAATGTATCCATTTTGACCTTATCTTGGTAAATAGTATAAGGTATTGGTCTGTGCCCAATCTCTGTCAGAATACTTTCTAACTTTCCCAACAATTTTTACCAAATAATGAATTCTTATTCCCAAAACTTACGCCTTTACATTTGTTAAACATAAGGTTATTATAGTCATTTGCTGCTATAAAATGTATATCTACTTTGTCCCACTGATCTACTTTTCTGTTTCTTGGCCAGTACCAGATAGTTTGGATAATTATTGCTCTATAATATAGTTTATATTTATGTATCTGTATGTAATATAGATATTGAAAATGCTTTGTGAAAATTAAACCTCTATGTGAATGGTAGTTATTACAACATATGCACACATGAAACAATTAACAAATATTCCATCTTCTCTCTCTTTTTTATTTGGAAGTGATGGTGTTAGTGGAATTCCTTGTGCAGTATAAGGAGTGTTGTATTTGGAATAAAAGGACCTGGATTAAATCCCAGCTTTGCCATTTACCTGTGACCTTGACCACATTACTTAATCTCTCTGGGCCTCAGTTTCCCCATGTGCTAAATAGCTTGGACTACATGATTTCTAAGGTCTTTTTTAGCTCTAGATTCTATGAATCAGTGAATCCATAAGTATCTAATAAGTGCCAATTTTGTGCCAGGGACTTTGCTGCCAGAGACTAGGGTACAAATACACAGAATAAAACGATCCCTATTCTCAGTGAGCCTAAATTCTAATTTGGTAATGGGGGAAGAGACAAGTGAATACAAAATATAAATATAAATTAATACATACACACAAAGCAGTTGAAAGCAACATATGATAGGAGGAAGAGAACTATAATCCATTTCTTATAGATAATTCGTTTGGGAATGCACCCTCTAATTTTTGCCTTTTTTTCTTTTCTATTATTCTTATGAAATACAATATAGAAATTGTAAACGAAGTGTTCTAGATAGTTTGAGGGAGATAAAAAAAATCACTCAAATCATCTTAAACTATACACTTTTCACTTCAAATGATAATAAACATGGCTCATCTTTATATAGTACTTTGTATTTTGCCTAACTAAGGGCGGCTGAAAAAGAGCTTGCCAGGCTAAGATTAAGTCTATTCTTTTGATTCTCTGAGTCTGGTGCTGATTTAAAGTCTATTGTCCCAGACAACTGCCTGACACAATGTTGCACGATTTCATTGTTTTAAGGAACACCTGGATGAGGATACTCTGTCATTGCAGGTTAGCACCTTCTGCAGGGATTGGCAAACTTCAGGATCTTTTTGTACAGCTCATGAGCTAAGAATGAGTTTTCTATTTTAAAATAAAGTTGTTGGTTTTTTTTTAATCAACATGTACAAAAACAGACCAGAAGCCAGAGCCATAGTTTACCAGCTCCTTCTCCCCTAAAAAAAGCTCCTGGATTTGGTTCTGTTTTGGTCATCAAAATACCTCATTGACTCATTAGGCAAAATGTTTTCCTTTCAAAAACCATGTGAGACAGGGAGTTCAAGGCTTCTTATCCACATTTTGCAGATAAAAAAACAACAACTAGATTTCACAGTCAGGGAATTAATAATAATAACTAGCATGAGAAATTAGAGTGATATTGAATGAGGAAACTGGCACAGGGAGTTGTGTCAAGTGATAAGATAGTTCTCAAGAGAAAGCACTTGTATGAATTGAAAATGAGACCAAAAAGGGAGGAGTACAATTTTGCTTAATAATAATAATAATAATAATAACCTTTTGAGATATAGAATTGATGTAAAGTGGATACATCTGAAATCAAAGTTTAAATCCCAGATCCTAGTTTGGCCCCTTACTAGCTTCGCGATCCTGTGGAAATCATTTAACTGAATGAGTTTGGTTCCCTATGCCCTCTTCCCATCCTCCAGCCAATCTTTTCTTTTCTAGGTTAAACTTTTTTAGCTCCTTAAACTGAAGTGCTTCCATTAAAGGCATGGTTTTGAATCTTACTTCCTCGTCCCCAACCATGGTGACCCTCCATCTTATCAGTGTCCTTTCTCCAATGTGAAATTGTCTTAGTGCTCTAGATATGATCTAACCAGGCCAGGACATTGTTGGACTCCATCATTCTGTGCACCATACTTCTGTTAATCTAGTTTGAGTCTGAATTAGCTTTTGGGGCTTTTTTTTTTGATAGGCAATGAGGTTTGCCCAAGGTCACCCAGCTAGTAAGTGTTATGTGTCTGAGGCCAGATTTGAACTCAGGTCCTTCTGACTTCAGAGCTGGTGTTCTATCCATTGCACCACCTAGCTACCCCACTCAGGTCTTTTCAATAAGAACTTCTGTTCAGGTACATCTTCTCCACTCTTTATTTGTGTGGTTGATTTTTTTGAACCCTAGCATAAAACTTTAAATGCAGCAAACGTTGAATCTCACTTTATTGGAGATAAGTGAGCTTTTCACTTTGTAGAAATCTCTTTGGATGCTGATCATGGCATTTAACATTTTAGCCATCCCTCTCAGATTCACATCAACCACACATCTGACAAGCCTGCTGCCTCACTCTTCATCTAAATCACTTATATAAAATACTGAAAAGAACTAGGCCAAGAACAGAGTCCTAGGATACACCACTGGGGAGCTCTCTCCAGGTTGACATTGAAGGATTAACTGCCATTCTTAGACTTACAGATTGCTAGGTCTGAAAGATACCTTAGAGATCTTAGGCTCTCAGGATCTGAGATTTAGAGCTAGAAGAGGCCTCGAACCTTTCCATCTCCCTAATTTTACAGATGAGAAATCTGAGGCTTAGAGAGGTGAAGGACTTAGCCAAGGTCACATAGCTAGTTAGCAATAGAGTTGTGATTCAAAGCCAGGTCTCCTGGCTCCCATGTCAGAGCTATTTTTGCTCTATCACATTGGTTCCAAATCTATACTAAGTGGGGCTGATTAGGGTAGATCATAGTGCAAAAGTTAGAAGACTAGCAAGACTTTGTGGGACAGAATGATAATGGAAATTATTTCATCTGAAATTGACTCCCATCCATTCCCATTCTTTCCTTTGCCCAAATTTGGGCATTGATAGCCTCGTGTATTTCAGTAGTGCCTTCCTAATTGTTCTTCTTGACTCTAAGCTATATTATAATCCAGTCATGTTAATTTACCTGAAAGATATATCATTATGTAATAGCTCTGTCTAGTAACCTTCAGCAGTTTTTCGTTGTCTTTATAACATTGTCCTTTGCTCAACATTTAAATTTCTACGATCTAGCCCCAACCTATCTATCCAGTTTTATCTCACTTCTTTTCTACATTAACTGTTATCTCTAAAGAAACTGAGCAACTCAATGCTCTTCCTCAGAAGTAAATTGAGTTTTTCTGCCTCTAGGATATTTTATTCATACTTTTCCACCCATATAGATTATTCTTCTTCCTTTTTTGCCTCCCCATCCCTCCAGCCTTGGTTTGTATCCTTCCTCTATAAAACCTTCATTGATGACTGCATCTTGAAATTATTTCTGTCTCCTTTGAGCAATTTTAATGATTATTATTTGTACCATCCAACTGGTAGCAATCATACAATCAAACTAGCAAATATTTAAGGGCCTATTATGTGCAAATTACATTCAAATGGACCTGTAATCTTATCTATTTGGATAGATTATTGCACTCCCTCGGATGATGCAAGTTGCTTCTTACCCATTTTATGTAGCTCATATCCATGTCTTTCCTTTAGGTTTTTTTTTTTTTAATTAATTTATTTTTAGTTTTCAACAATCATTCATTAGAATTTGACTCAAAGTGTCCAGCCAGCCTGCTGAGGGCCTTCCTAGCTTCAGAAGAATACCAGCAGACCTCCTGGGAGATAGATAGATAGATAGATATAAAAATACTATATTAGTAGAGTATGTATTGATATAGATACTTATATCTACATCTGGATACTAAATCTAGTAGGGTGGAGAAATAAATGGCAAACCACTCCAGTATCTTTGCCATAAAAATCCCAAAGAGGGTCACAAAGACATGTCTAAATCGACTAAACAACAACATATATAGTAGAGTATCTATCAATATAGTCATTTATATCGATAGAAACTCTGCTATATATGGCATCTGGATCCAGATCTAGAGACTTTATTTGTCATATATGCAAATATATATACATTTGTGTATATGCATATATATATATGTATATGTACACACATATATCCATACATACAGGTCTATATCTATAAATCCAATAAAGATATGTATATTCAGAGACTATATTATACACACAAGTACCATATGAGTATGTATATATACTACATATGTATATATGTGTATATGTATATACACATATACATGTCATCCTTTGCCCCTTGCCACATCATTTTTTTTTTTGGTTACATATCCATAAGGGTTTACTTTTTATTCCTGTTCTTACTCTATTTGGTTATATCTTGTAGCCTGCTTACATGCTATATCCTCTTTGAGATATTCATTTTCATATCTCTGTTGCATTCTATTTCACTGCCATACAATACCATTATTTGAATAGTGGTATCAAAAATATGGGCCTTTGTTTATAGAAGTAGTCTAGGGTCATTAAAAAAAAAACTTTGTAATGTTCTCTGAAGGCAATACAACACCATCTTCTCCTGATGCTTAATTCTGGGCCTAGCTCATTCATTTGAATGGTTTATCCTAGTTAAACATACTGATGAACACTGAGGATACAAAGTTTTTGTTTTGTGTTTTTAAATGGCGGCCCTTGCACTGAAGTACCTTAGAACAGAGGCCTTGAGGCCATAAATTGTATCAGTATGGTTGGACCATTATTAAAGTATTTTCTCAAAAAGTTAGGGCAATGAATCCTAGGAGTGTAGCTGTAGAGCTGGAAGACACCTGAGAGGTCATGCACTTCTTCCCCCTCCTCCCTATCCACCCAATTTTACAGATGAGGAAACTGAGGTTCAGACAATTTGAGTGTCATAATCACCCAAGGTCCTAATTGTAGCAGAGAGTCCAAATTGTACCCAGACCTTCAGCAGTAAAATCCAGCACCCTTCCCACGGTATCACTGTGCATACGTTCTTTAAATGTGGCTGTTGAACTGAATAGAATGGACTATATGTGACTTGTTGCTGACATGGGACTGTGTAAATTGTTGGGTTTGAGAAAGGACATGAGTGGGTAGGGAATCAGGAGGGAGGGTGTTTCCTGAGTGCCTACATTTTGACTGGGGTGATATCTTTTCTTCTCTCCAGCTCTCAACACCTCATCCATAGACAAATTACAATTCCCATGCTTTTTGAGAAAGTCCTATTTGACACACAATATGGCAATATACCGCAATAATATTTTCATGGCAAATGTGTCCTTCTTCATCTAAATGGGAAGTTAGCAAGTGGGAGAATCAGTAAGGTTCCTGGTAGAAGGTGGCACTTGAACTGAGCCTCAAAATAACGTAGGGGGTAAGTTCTAGGCATGGAGAATAGCCGTCGCAAAGGCATGCAGATGAGGAGCAGAATGTCCTGTATGAAGAAAAGCTAGCAGGCTGATTTGATGAGGATACAGAGTTGGTGACAGAGACGAATATAAAATCAGTCTAGAAGGCTAGGTTGGAGGTGGATTGTGAAGGTCCTTAAAGGCCAAAAAAAGCACTTTGTGTTTTGTTTTGGCACCAACAGGGAGGCATAGAAGCTCCTGGAACAGAGAATGACATGATTAGATTTGTAGACTTGAGTTTTAGAAATATCACTTTGGCTATTAGGTGAAAGATGGATTGAAGACAGGAGAGACTGGAAGCAGAGAACCTAATTAGGCACTTATGATATAATTCATACCATTTGGCAGACTTAGCATCCTTTCGAAGTCAGTTTTTTGCCCCAGCTCCTTGTCATTCTATTCATATCACCTTCTATAAACCCCATGATATCAAAGGATGGCAGCCTCTCCAAGATCAAAGGCATGTCAAGGGTCACCTAATAAAAACCAAGCCTTAAAAAGAGTTCCTTCTGCACCACCACTCAGTGGTCGATCAGCTTTTACTTGAAGATCTCCTGGGAGGAGGGAGCCCCTCCCTTCCCTATTCTCTATGTAATCCATTCTACTTGAACCTAACTATAATTGTTAAGGTTTTCAACCTAAATCTGCCTTTCTGAAACATGTACCCATTGTTCTAAACCTGTCCTCAGGGCCAAGCAATCCAACTCTTCCTGCGCATGTCAGCTTCCAAGTGCATGCCTACAGCTGTCTTGTTCCTCTTCAGTCTTTTCTTCGGGGTTAGTCATCCTTAATTGCTTTAACCGATTTGAATGTGGCATGACCTTGAAGCTTGACATGATCCTGGTTGTCCTTTTCAGGGCGCAACCAGGCTTACCAGTGTCCTTCCTAAAATTTGCACTCAGAACCCAACACCGTATTTCAGATGAAGTCTGTCAGGGTAGGGGACAAAAGTGCTATCACTTATCAAATCCTGGAAGTGATATTTTTCAACGATGCCTCTTACCCTGTTGTTAATTTTATCACTAAATCCACCCTATGTAAGAAATGCAAACAATTAACCACAAATAAGTGACTATGTATGACTCATATTGAGAATACAAATGTCTCTTTTCACTTAAGCAAATGCTCCCTCAAGTTATTCCATGAACAGGAATGAAATTAAGCTCCATTATATCAGCCCAGATAAAATGAGAAGACAGATCAACAAAGCTCATCACCCTTATGTGGCAGGAGATCCTTTAAATCTGCAGTGCTTGATGAGTCCATTATGGAAATTGGGAATTAGGAGCTGAAAGGAACATAATAGTGGTCATTTTGTTAAGAAGTGTCTTGCCCATCAACAGCTTTTACCAGGTGCGCTGTTGACAGATGACCCAAAGGTGGAAAGGAGAGCTAACAAGCTGAATGATGTAACTACCTTTCCAGCCTCATTATGCATTCCTCTGCTCCAGGACCTCTCCATTTAGCCAGAAGAGCCTCCTTATCGTTTGTTCCTGTTCACATTGGACACACACCTATTTGCCTTCTCTGCCCTTTGCACTGGCTCTCTCTCATGGCCAAGAATAGCCACTCATCATCTGTGCCTCTCAGAACCACTAGTTTCCTTCAAGCTTCACCCCAAGTGCTGCCTTCTGCATGAAGCTTTTCCTGATTCTCACAGCTGTTCATGCACCTCCCAAACACCCCCTGCATTATTTTTCCCACTTAATAGTATTTTATTTTTTCCAATTACATGTAAAGATAGTTTTCAACATTCCCTTTTATAATTTTGAGTTCCAAATTTTTTTTCTCCCTCCCTTCCCTCCCTCCTTCCCAGGTTGGCAAGCAATCTGATATGGGCTATGCATGTACAATTGTATTAAACATATTTCCACATTAGTCATGTTGTGAAAGAAGAATCAGTACAAAAGGAAAAAACTATGAGATAGAAAAACAAACAAAATCAATCTTAATTCAGACTCCATAGATGTGGATAAGATTTTCCATCATGAGTCTTTTGGAATTGTCATGAATCATTGTATTGCTGAGAAGAGCTAAATCTATTAAAGTTGGCCATCACACAATGTTTGC
>NW_020954588.1:25013331-25051309 GCF_900497805.2 Vombatus ursinus | reverse complement strand
AAAAGAGCTGCTATTATATATATATATATATATATATATATACATATTATATATATATATATAAATATTTACACATGAATCCTTTTCCCTTTTTTATGATCTCTTTGGGATACCTAGTAGTGGTGAGGTAGGATTGCTGGATCAAAGGGTACGTACAGTATGCCCTTTGAGCATAGTTCCAAATTGCTCTCCAAAATGGTCGGATCAGTTTACAACTCTACCAACAGTGCATTAGTGTTCCAGTTTTCCCACATCTTCTCCAACACATCTGCATTGTTTTATTTGGTAAATATTTGATATAGGCTTATATAATAGAATGTAAGCCCCTTGAGCATGGGTATAATATGCATAAGGAGCTTAATAAATGATTTTTGATTGAGTAATTCTATGTTTTAAAAGTTCTTAGCAGACTAAAACATAAGATTTAAAGGGAGAATGTCACAATTTATACTTGTGTTCGTATACTCAGCTTTTAAGCAAAAGTAAGGGAAATTGTGGCTAGATAACTGCCCTTCTAAAAAAAAAATCTGGGAATTTCAATGGACCCAAAGCTTAATAGGAGTTAACAATGAAATATAGCAACCAAAAGATAATACAGTATATATGAACAAAAATTCATCTGATCTTGTACTGCATTAACTTCCAGGAAGAAAGTATTGATTATCCTTCTTTATCTACTCAGGTAGGTTAACATAGGGAGTATTGTGTTCAAATATAGGTATTTTACTATAGCAAAACTAATTGTTAAAGAAATTTTCCTTATTTTGAGTTAACTTTTTAGGAATGGTCTTTCCACATTAGATTGTGAGCTCCTTCAGTGCAGGGATGTTTTATGTCTTTTCTTTTCTTAGTCCATAGCAGACACTTAATACATATATATTGACTCTGACTGTGACATTAAAGATATTGATCATGTCATCCCTAAATGTTCTCTTCTCTAGGCATCTCAAATTCCTTCAAAATATACTCAGATAGCCTGGTTTACAGTTCCCTTACACTTATGTTTCTCTTTCTTTAGATGTGCTTCTCATGAGATATGTCCCATAGTTCCAGCCTGCTGAGAACATTCTAGAACTCAGATACCCCTTCCAGCTTTGTGTCACCAGCAGATTAGATCTATTTGCCTTTTATGTTTTCATCCAAGTCATTGCTAACAAAAAAAAAAAAACAAAAAACTATTGAGTAGAGAATGTGTAGTTTTGAATATGGCAGTGTGCAGTTATGTAAGGTTTTTGTAGCAAGGGTCACAAAGATTGGTATGATAGTTATGAGTAGACTGGATTGTAAAAGGATATAAAGGGCTTTTTCCTGCTATATATTTTGAAAATATTCAACAAAACAATTGGAATTAATATAGTATCAAATGAGATAACATGCATAGTGCTTTGAAAACTGTAAATCACTATATAAATGCTATTATTATTTTTGTTATTATTACAGCATTTCAATAACCTAGATATGAGGTAGCATGACTTTTTACCTGTAAAAACAAAAAAAAAAAATCAAAAAAAAACCCCATTTGATTCTAAGCTACTTGAAGACAGAGACTATCTTTTGCCTCTTTTTGTATCCCTAGTGCTTAGCATAGTGGCTGGCACATAGTAGGCACTTAATAAATGTTTCTTGATTAATCCACTGATTGATTAAAAGGGGACAATGTTGCAGGAAAACAATTCTTTATAGACCAGCCTTTCACTAACTCTAAAACATCAACCTATAACCTTATGAATCTGCCACTAGGAGATCAATGGTGTAGGATTCATGGGTTACAGGTGCAGTAAGCTGAGCAACTAAGAACAACAAGGACTTTTTCCTACATGTTCTTGTCAATTTTCATTAATTAAAAAAAATCTTATTTAGAGAACACACAAATTAATTACCTTTAATTTTCCGTATATGAAATGTGGAGGATGCAAGTTAGATTGTTGTTTTCTAACCCCAAGTAAAATGGAGTGCCTTGTCACCAAACTTAACTGTTTGAACTTCACTTCTCTAAAGATGAGCTTCTCTTCCTCCCACCAATGGGCTGACCCGTGCCATTTTCACAGCTTCTGATGCCATCTGTTTCAGCTTGTCCTCAGCTATGATTTAGAATGAAGGTTTAATTACTTCTTTAATGACTTTCTGTCACTCAGTCTTAGAATTAAATGCCCTCAAACAGCTTGTTTCTTTTGGCATAAGCTATCTTCTTTGGAGTTCCTAGTATTCTTTAGATTTCTTCCCCTTTCTCTTTTTGAATGGATTTGATCCAATTTTTAAGAGATTCTTCCCCACCCCCTATCCCAGCTATTGCTAATCTACTTAATCAGGGCTCCTCTTTTAAGAAAATGATTCAACCTGGCTTTTTTTAAAGAGAGGATCCTCAGTTAGTCAACAACAAGAATTTATGAAGCACCTACTATGTGCCAATACCGTACTAAATGCTAGGGATACAAAGAAAGGTAAAAATTAGATCTAGTTTTTATGGAGTTCACAGTCTAATGGTGGAGGCAGCAATAAAACAATTATATGCAAGTAACATTGGAGGGAATCTCAGAGAGGAGCACAAAGGTTAAGGAGGACTGGGTAAAGCTTCTTGCAAAAGGTGGAATTTTATCTAGGACTTAAAGAAAGCAGGGAAAACTGGAGGCAGAGATGAGGAGGAGAGCTCCAGGTATGGAGGAGAGCGATTGAAATTACCCGGGGTCCCAGAGATAGAGTGTTTTGTGCAAGGAACCGCATAAAAGCCAGTGCTGCTAGATTTTACAATCTACAATGGGGAATAAGGTATATGCAACCTAGAGATGTAAGAGGGGGTCAGATTATGAAAAGATTTTTTCTTTTTGTATATTTTGAAAAGGGAACTACATTATTAAAAGCCTCCCCCTCCCTTTATGTTTTGAAACTACCCAATAAGACAAAACACATTTGTTGAACCCATGCTTTGCTTTGATAGCAAACATCTCACTCCTAGAGCAGCCATGTGGCTTTCAGTAAGACCTTTCATTGTAGCACAAGAATATTGGCAATGATTTGCAATTCCCCATCAGCTAGCTCTTGAATATCATTTTTATTTATTAAATTAATCATTTGACCTAAATAGATGATCGTGGGTGAGGAACAACTCTGTTCTTAACTTGACTATGGAGACTTTGTGAGAGTTGTTGTTGCACCCCCTTCCCCAAAAAGAGCCACAAAGCATTTATATTTATTCATAGGTCTGCCGAGAAGATGAATTATTTGTAAATTTCTTTGTAGAATAAAAATGGCCAAAATTGCTATTGAGTTTTTAGGTGGTAAATATAGTGTCTTTTTCATGTACTAAATTTTTTATGGATAGATGTCATACTTTGTAAAAGACAATAATTGGATACCAGCTTGCTCTGTCTACAGTTTTCTTTGTGCTCAAGCATGTTGACTGCTTGCCATTATGCTTCTAATTTTAAAATTGCAAAAGGGATGAAGCAGATGGCAATATTTCAGGGTGCTTTACCTCAAGGATGGTATTCTTGAGAAAGGATCTGTGTTGCACAAAGTTCATATCCATAATCTAATTCCTTTGATATCATTTGATCAGTCGAGGCTTTCTGTACTCTCCTCTATAGTTTTAAAGTCATTTGAATTTATTTAGTTTTAATGTTAGTAACTAAAATCTTCCTCTAATATTTCATTATGATGCAGTGATAACCCTGTATTCTTGAAGGTTATGCTAATAGAGCATGAGATCTAGGAGATTCTATCAAATTGGAAAGACTTTAGGGGTTGGCCTGGTATAGTCTACTGTTTGTCACCCAAGTACCAGCCTTTCTAAGTTTGGGAAAATTTATCAGCATTGTCATCAGAGTGATTTTTTTTTTAACTTCAGCAACTCTTCAGTACAGTTAAGTAAATTGTTAAGGAATTAAGATATTCATTGAAGGGCAATCATAAGATTACAGGACTGATGTGAGGATTAAATGAGATAATGTAAGTAAATTGCTTTGCAAACTTTGTTCCTGTTGTTTTAGGGGTGAAAGGACCTTAGAGGTCATGTAGTTTAATTTCGTCATTTTACACATGTCAGTACTGAGGCTCAGAGAGGTTAATCACTTGTTCAAGATCATAGCTTATAAGTATACTAATAACCGTAGCTAACGCTTACATAGCACTTACTAGCACAAGTTTTGTATGACTACACATGTATAACTGATATCGATTTGTTTGCCTTCTCAATGAGGGTGGGTGGGAAGGGAGAAAATTTGGAATCCAAAGTTTTAAAAACAAATGTTAAAAAATTGTTTTCACATACAATGGGAAATAAGATATACAGGAAATGGGGTATAGAAAACTATGCTGCCCTACAGGAAAATAGAAGAGGAAGGGGATAAGAGAAGTGGGGGGCAAGATAGAAGGAAGGGCAGATTAGGGGAAAGGGTATTTAGAATGCATGCTGTCTTGGGGTTGAGAGGGATGAAATGGGAAGAAAATTTGGAACTCAAAATCTTGTGGAAGTGAATGCTGAAAACTAAAAATAAATAAATTAATGAATCTTAAAAAAACAAAACACAGAATTTCAATTGTGATTTTGAAATGAGCAAATCTTGTTATATCTATACACTGTCTACCCTCACCACCATTCAGGTATTTGTTCATTCACTCATTCCATCAACACTTCTTATAGTCTGCTAACTCTGTGATAATTCCTGCAGTCACTATCACTTTATATCCCAGTTTCTGACTAGAACCTTTACCAAGCTACTGTAGACAGAATCGTGGTGTTTATTTCATCTCCCATACATTCCTTAGTAGGAAATAAGCTTCTTGAGGGCAGGTACTACCCTTCCTCCACCAAGCCATATAAAAAATGCTTAATAAATGTTTGTTGAATTGAATCAATTCTTTGTGATGCTAAACATTTGTTCTGTTTCCTAAAGCACCAGTTTTAAAAGGGCCTTGAGGTAGGCATTAACCAACATTTAAACATTCCCTTACTGGAGAATAGGGAACATCCATGCACAGATAGATGTTGACTGTGGGCCTAGTGTTGGACATGTACCTTTATTTTCCCCGAATATTTTTATTACCTCTCTAGTTCCTCTTTTTTTTCTCTCTCTCCCTGAAAAATTCCATGTCTTCCTGACAGCCCTATTTTCTGCCACAGCTGCCTAGAATGTATTATTGGTGACATTTTGTATGCAATGACTGAAGAGAGTGTGCAGGGCTTGGTCTGCAGTCACTTTTCATGCCAATGCTTTATTTTCTAGGTTTAATCTCTGGAATGCGTTCTTTCTAACAAACCTTGGATTTCACTGTACTTCATTTGGCCTCTCTTCTCTTCAAGCCACTTCAAAACTATCCACTCTCATTAGTACTCTTAACATCTCTGTGGCTTGGGTAAGTAGTAGAATGTCCATTATACTTACCAGGGAAAAGCAAACAATACTCAAAGGCTACTGCTATTTGTGCTAGGATTGGAAATTTCCATTGTACTGTCAAAAATGTGCTAGATTTTTAGTTAAGAGAACCTGAGTTTTACTGTAGCCCTTGGACAAATCACCTGACCTTTCAGGGTTCAGTTTCTTTCTCTGTAAAGTGAGGGTGTTATATATGGTGACATCTAAGATTCTTATTGACTCCAAATCTATAATTGTGTTTATAGGTAGAGGAGTTTTCTTCCTCTGCCTTTCTCAAGACCCATCAACTTTCCAGGTGCAGAGGAATATTTGGTTTCACTAAAGTAACAGGGTCTCATCATCCTCAGGTTACAATATGTCCACAGAGTTGGCTTTGTAGTCTATTTCCTTCCTCCCAGGTGTGGTTCAGGGCACACTGTTTATCAGGGATGGGGAACCTGTGGCCTCCACATTCTAGGTCCTTGGCTATGACCTTTTAACTGATTCCAGGTTTTACAGAACAAATTCTTTTATTAAGTGGGTTTGTTCTGTGAAGTTTGGATTCAAAGGGCCGTACTTGAGGACCTAGAAGGTCGCATGTGGCCTTGAGGCCACAGGGTCCCCACCCTTGATTTAGATGGTAAGGAAAAGGCAAAGGCAAACAACTAGTGTTGTTCTTGTTAATGTCATTAGTCACTCTTCTCCTTTCACCAGAAATGGTATCTCATTTGGGCTTCATGGAATGTGGTGTCTTGCAAATAATAGGACCCTAATGAAGACTTTTTGGAAAGAGGGAGGGAGTGGAAAAAGGAAGGCCATAGAGGGTGGGTAAAGGAGGAAGGAGAGATCTGAGTGGAGGATAGAGACAGGGGCAGGAAGGGGAGAGGGATAAGGAAAAAGGGGAAGAATGAATATATTTAAATGGCCTTCAGATTTCTTCATAAATCAAAAACACTGAGATATGACTTCTCTCCACACCTTCAGTAGATTCTCTAAAAGACCACTCATTTATCCGAGGTTCAGGGTCAGAGTCTTGAATTCTCAATGCACGTAACGGGGTATAGAAGAATTGGGGCGAGTTCTATATCTTCCAGCTCTAGGACTGAGATTCCCCATCTGTTGGAGTAGGAAAGGGCAGTTTCTCAAGTTGTTTCATTCCCTAAACTGTCACTTGACTTTTCTTCCAGTTCCCAGAAGCTAAATCCACTGCTCCATCTTATAAATCCTGCTCAGGAGGCCATGACATCGTTTCCTTCCTTATTGCTCATAAATTATGAGTGTTTGGGAATCTGGCACATAGGATTCAGTTAACACACACACACACATACATAGATTTATACACAAATGAATGTACACACACCTAGCCACAAACTTGAAGTTGAACCAGATATAGTTGTAATTATTATCTTTCAGTATAATACAACAGATCTGACATCCCTACAAATTGAAGTCCACTTTCAATTTATTTGACTTCTATCAAATGGAAACTGATTCTGAGAAATTTTTAAAGATTCTTTTAAATTGAGAGAGAGAGAGAGAGAGGAGGGAGGAAGGGAGGCAAGGAGGTGGGGAACAAAGGCTAAAAGGCAAAGGGCTATATGGGGGGAGAAAGAGACACCATATGGAAAAGCTCCATCATTTGTGGGCATGTTATAGAGTTGACTAGCTCGTTCAACCTGATTTCTCATTTTTGGTGTCTGCTTAATGTTAAGGTCATGAGTCTGGATCCTGTCATCAGGAATTCTGATTTTGCTTATACTTTGTACAGACAATGTGCAGCCTTGAATTTGAATCATAGGAGCATGGCTTCTGAGCTGGAAGGGACTTAGGAAGTCTTCAAGTCTAATCCTACAACTTAATAGATGTAGAAACTGAGGCCCAGAAAGCCTAGTTTAAGACCAAACAGGTTGGAAGTTGAGATTTGAACTTAAGTCCTCCCCTTCAGAACCAATGTTCTAATACAGGAAGAACTTCTCACAGTTACAAATTCCTTGGCTTTGACCAACTCACCAGATCTCCCTAATTCCCATTTAAAAAAAAAATCTATAAAATGCGAATAACAAAAGGTGGTCTAACTAAATGAGATACAGTTTGTACCGTGTTTTTCAAACTTTAAAACACTTTTAAAATGTGTTAAAATTATTAAACCACGATTTAGGAAATGTCCTTAATCCCTCTGAAAGATAAGCTTCATATATATCAAAATGTAGACAAAGGGTTAAGGTTAAATCAAAATGTGCAAAACTTGCTATAGTTAATGTAGTGTTTTGAAATGTTACTACTTTACATCTTTTGATCACGATGAACTATAATCTACTTATATCCTCTTAGCATTAGCGGCAAAGGAAACATTTACAAGGTAAGTTACTAACATCTCTAATCCATGATTTTACATTTAAATTTCCACTTATTTTCACTGATATCTTAACTATGAGTAAATGCTTTGAAAAACTCATCTATTAGCATTGACTTAAAATGTATATTCCATTTCCAGCAGTTTTGTAACTCTTAGAGTTAATAAAACTGTAATGAATCTGTGATATTATCTATGTGGATGTTTTCCTAAATGATGCATGTTGCATATCATTCAGCCTGTCCGACCAATGCCATTCTTATGCATGTTCAGTCATTTATCAGTCATGTCTAAGTCTATGTGACTTCATTTGGGGTTTTCTTGGCAAAGAAACTGGAGTGGTTTCTTATTTCCTTCTCCAGCTCATTTTATAGATGAGGAAACTGAGGCAAACAGGGTTTAGTGACTTGTCCAGGGTCATTTAGCTAATAAATGCCTGAGGCCAGATTTGAACTGGGGAAGATAAATCTTCCTGCCTGTAGGCCTGGTCCTCTGTCCACTGCACCACCTAGCTCCCATAAATTCACCAGTAGTGTTCACCCAATGCCCTTATAATAAATGTTTCAAGGATGCCAATGAAGCACTCAAGTTATCCACTTGATGTCTTACTCTGGCTCCTTAAGGGCAAGTGCTGTCTTTGGCTCCTTTTTGTATCCCCAGTGCTCAGCAGATGCTTGGCATACAGTAGGCACTTAATAAATGCTTCTCAATTGATTGCTATCTGATCAGTCCATCTTTCTTTTTGATCTTACCTTTCTTTGATGATATTCTTTATCTTGTTTTATAGTTCCTTGTTTGTAAGACATAGTAGCCTGTTTACGTTGTAAATTACATTTACATTCTGATCACCAGAATGACTCTTCCTTTTGATTCATGGAGAAAATAGATTAAGTTGTAAATCTTCCAATTAATAAGACTTTTAGAATGAGAATGGTAGACAATGTGTTAAGGTGGACAAAGGGAAAAAAAGGATGTGAAAGTGGCGAGGTATGAGCATGAGTTGGTTAGAGTCCAAGAATGTTCAAGAACCCTTCCAGGGTTCACTATGGCGAATTGGTCTGTTCCAAGATAGCCTTGAGATTCTTGTTGCTTTGCAAGGAGCTAGTTGAGAAAGAGCGAATACCTCAGGTCAGTTGTCATTTCCTTTGTAAATATTTGTAAATATAGTTGGTGAATTCTGCTATATATTTCTATATGTATATGTATATATGTGTGTACGCTTATATTTGTAAACACACATTCAAAAATTCACACATAAATCCATATATATGGATATATACACATTATATACACATGTATATATACATATATGTATATATGTGTTTGTGTATGTGTGCATATGCATATATAAATAACATGTTTTGCCTACTGTACACACAAAAGCCTATATAGGAGTAGAAAGGAAGTGATGCTGTACAAGAGACACATGTGGTATCTTAAATCAAATGCTGTATTTGGAGTAAAGAAAGACCTGATTTTGAATCCCACTCCTGACTTTTGCTAGTTATTTGACAAAAAACAAGTCACTTAAAATTTTCTGAACCTCTGTTGTATCATCTGTAAAATGGGTATAATAACACCTGTGCATAGACTTCTTCACTCATTCAACAAGCATTTACTAAGTAGCTACATGGAACAGTGGATAGAGCTCTGGACTTAGAGTCAAGAAGGCATGAGTTTGCATCTTTCATCAAACACTTCTTTCCTGTGTGACCCTGTGCAAGTCGTTTAACCTCCACCTCCCAAAGTTTCTTTATCTATAAAATGGGGGTAATGCTAGTATCTAATTCATGAGTTTGTTGTAAGGAACAAATGGGATAATATTTTTAAATGCTTTGTAAATTATAAAGTGTTATATGGATTCTAGTGCTGATGATGAATTGTCTAATATATAGCAAGTACTATGCTAGGCACTAGGGATACATTTTTCAAAAAAAGTTCCCTTAAGGAGATTACTTGGGGAGTGGGTGGATGATCCAAACAATGCATACAAAGATAAGTACATTAAAAATATATACAAATGAATTGATGGATATTCACAAATGGATATGGGAGAGGGTGTCAAAAAAGGGGTAATGTGGAAGGTGGAATTTGAACAGAGCCTTGAGGAAAGTTTAAGAGTCCAACCCCCTCATTTTGCATTTGAGGAAACTGAGACCCAAAGAGATTAATGATTAGTATTAAACAAGTCAGATAGTGAATTGAAACTCTTTTTCTCTTGCTTGCCGAAGAGTGACATTGTCTAGGTAAACAAGATAGAATACTTTCAAAAGAGTTTTTTTTGGGGGGGGAGGAGGAGGAAGGGAGATACAATGAAACCAGTTTTATTAACATTTTGTCCAAAACTCCTTATTAAAATTGAGAACTCAGGAATTTCCATACACAGATAGGCTCTCTGTAGAACCCAGGGCAACATACCTCTTTGAGGGTTTTGGCAAAGTTGTGTGGGCCCAAGGAGAAAGTCAACTAACAAAATGTCCTGTCATTAAATAATTGGGAAAAGACTGGCATTTTAGGAATGGACAATTCCAACCCGCACATCTGATATTCACTGTTCATATATTCACAACTGGCAAATGCCTAGTTTTAAATAACACATTTGTGTGTGACCTTTGAAGAAAATTATCAATGTCTTTGTTTAGAGCACATAAGGCATGGATTTTGCCAAGCTTTCCCCACTAAATGGAGTCTATGACTCCCATATCATTACCATGTTGTCAGAGAATGGCACGTCATTAAGATAACGTGACCTTTAGAAGAGTCTTCCAACCTTTTGCTAGGTCTTTGGTAGCATGAATTTGTACTTTAATTCCTAGAGCTTTTTGATAAGTTGGAAATAAAAGTAATTGAATGCTACATTTATTATTTCTCTTCAGCTATACATTATGAGGTAGACTTTTTTTTTTTACCTTTGAAAATGGCAAAAGTATCAGGGGGAAGTTAATATATTTGTCCAAGCCATGAATTATCTTTGTGCCCAGCTTGAAAAGGTTTTGCCAGCATTAAAGTCAAATTAGCAAGTTTGCTGTCCCAAAGGTGGGATGAAAGTAGGGGAAGAATTGGTTACAAAGAGAGAATGAAACCCATTCTTTTTATGCTAAAATGATTGTAATATTTAAGTGCTAGCTTTGGCATCAGAGAACTTTCATTCAAATTCAGGTTCTGCTATTTATCTTGTGACTTCATACAAGTCTCAACCTCTCTGAGCCTCAGTTTTCTCATCTGTAAAATGAAATGACATGGGAGGTACCTTCTAACCTTTTACTTACTTATTGATTGCTTTTTGGTGAGGCAATTTGGGTTAAGTGACTTGCCCAGGATCACACAGCTAGTAAGTGTTATATGTCTGAGACTAGATTTGAACTCAGGTCCTCCTGACTCCAAGGCCAAGAGCTCTATCCACTGCGCCACCTAGCTGCCCCCTTCTAATCTTTTATTTATGGTCCTATATGCTTCTAGGCTACCTTTGTAACGAAACAAAGAAGTCTCAAAGCCTTTATTTATTTTTTTTTTGGTTAATTGTAATAGAGAGAATGCATTTACAAATAAATTTGCTATGTGGTGATGTTTGGGCATATCCATCACATCTCAATGTCTTACAAAGTAATTTCATAGAACCAGAGGATCATAGATCCTCTAATAACTGAGTAGGGGAGTGGGGATAGCTTGGGAATTCATTACTCACAGTCAAGTCTTTCATTTAAATAACCCAGATTTTATTCTCAGCACCTGTTGCCACATACTATTTCCTTTTTACATAAGAAGAAAAGCAGCTCTGGTGATTTTTAGCCATATTTTGTTATGAAACAGTTCTGCTTTTTACTCTGTGTGTGATCTTGGATAAATGACTTGTCCTCTTTGAAGCCTCAGTTTCCTCACTGCTAAAATGAGGGGGTCAGATTAAATCACTGTCTACTTTAGGATCTGTGTTCTTATTAGCCCATGGTGTCAGTGCCCTCCAAATTGCAGCAGTCTGGTTCGAAGCTCTGATCTCCTCACTCACCTTCTGCCTCTAAGCCCCAGTCACTGGAAGTGTTTAACCTGGTCTTGGATGACCAAGTCACTAATATGGTAGGAGGAAGGGTGGGGGAGGTATATTAGCTAGCTTTCCATTTCCCCTAGCCCAGTGCATTGAACACATTAAGTGCTTAATCAATGTCCATTCACTTCTAAGGTTGGATGGAAGGCTGAATGAGTTGGAGATTTCTAAGGTTCCTCCCAGCCCTACTAGTCTACGATCATTTGACTAAATAATTGTAGTCAAACGTGTGAAATTAACTGAGGACACTTTGTGATGGTATTGTCAGATACTGCTCCATCTCTTTGAAGTTTTGTGAAGGAAAACTTGGCTGGTATTTTGAGCAGACCACCTTATTCATGACCTGAGATAATTGGGGGCTAGTTGAACATTTGAAGAGAGATCACAGAGGGAAAAAAAAGGAGGCGGTGTGCCACCATCCTCGGTTTTATGTTCAGCATTGGCTGCCTTTGTCCACTGCCATCAGAGAAGCTAGGTGTGACTTTAAACAGTCTTCCTTTCTTTTCCTACGGGCAAGATATTATTCTTTTAAAAATAACTGCCTATTTTATACAGCTTTCTTCCTCTAACCCACATCCATTAGAAAGTACAGAAAACAAGGGGATAAATTCCAAAGATGGCAGAGGTTGAGTGGTGCATGTAGCTTTGTGTTCATTATCATCTTTTCAGAAGTGTCTGGAGGTCTCCACTCCAGGCTTCAATTTATGTATCAAATGATGCTGTCCATTCAAAATTCCAAGCTTCTCATCCACAGAAGTCATTCAACAAGTATTGATCAAGCCTTTATTCTGTGTCAAGTACTGTGCTAAGTTCTAAGGATACCAAGAAAGGCAAAAACAATTCCTTTTCTCAAGAAGCTTGCATTCTAATGGGAGAGACTTCATGCAAACCACGAGGTTACACACACATACATATATACACACATGTATACACACATGGTATATGTAATATACACATGTGTGTATTTATATATACGTGTGTGTGCATGCCAGAGCTTGCACAAACAAACACACAGACATTAAGGAGAGTCCTCTAGCTATCAGGGATAGCCAGTACAAAGCCATGAAGTAGGAAGATGGAGCATCATATGTAAGTTACAGCAAAAATCCTAGTATCACTGGATCATAAACTATGTGGAGGAAAGTAAAACGTATGAAGACTAGAAAGGCAGGAAGTGATTATGTTATAAAGAGCTTTAAAAGCTGAGTGGAATAAAAAAAATCAGATGATAGAGATCCCCTGAAGTTTATTAATGGCATTCTTGGACCTGTGCTTTAAGAAAATCATGTTGTCAGCTGAGTAGAGGGTGGGCTAGAATGAGGAGAGATTTAAGGTGGGGGATACCAACCAGCTTCTTTCCTGTAACTCAGAGTAAAATAGAAAATTATAGGGCTTCTCACAGCCCCAAATTAAACAGCCTCTCAGTGGAACTTCTTACACCTCAGATGGACCCAATAAAGCTGGACAACTCCCTGTAGCTCCCTGACTTCCTTCCCTCCACTTAGCCTGTTGACAATTTATAACCTCTGCACCATCTGGGGAACAAGCTGTTGGCCGCCAAGTAGACTCATTAACATTCCCCTCTAGGAACTCTTGCTGCTTAATTAGCCTGTCTGTAGGATCCAGGAGGTGGAAGCCTTAGGTGGCTGAGTACCAAATCCTGGGTTCCCTTGTCTTCTGAAGTCAAGGTCATCCAGGATGCTGCCAAAACCTGATATGAAACAGGGCTCACAGTTCCTGGTTGTTGAAGAAAACTCAAAGGCTTCAGGTATAGTAGAGCTTGTCCAAGTTAAGCACGTGGCAGAAGATGAGAGCGATGCACTCTTAGGAGTAACTGCTGGGTTGTGCGGCATCCCTCTAACCCCCTAGGCCATCAGGCCTTGTCTGCAATCCAACCTTCTTGTCATAGCTAGTCAATATCATTTGTAGTACACCATCTAAGCCCAATACCGAACTCACTACATACACAATAATTAAATGTATCAGATTAATTAAATCCTCCAAGAGCATATTGTGCAAAGTATTAGCATTCCAGACATATTGATTTTGGGAGCACTTTTTCAACTAGAAAATCAGAGAAGCACTATGGTGAGAGATAGTTCATCAATTTAGAGTCAAGGATATCATTGAGTGAATGGCCTCAAACTCTTGGTAAGCTTATAGGAATTGATAGGGAGTCCTCTTACAAAGGATGGCAACCAGGTGTTTTCTGAAGGAAAGAATAAGGGGTAATAAGGGTCACATAAAGCATGTGATCACTGAGCTAGATATATAAATGGAAGTCATGATTAAAACTTATTAACCGTTAAATGAAATGCCAATTGTAGTTGTCCATTCATGTCTCCTAGATGACTTTAAGAATCAAATATAAGGCAGGCAGCAGAAGACAGTGAACAGAATTCTGGACTTGTAGTCATGGTGAACTGGGTTCAGTTACTGCCTTTAAGCTATATGAATCTAGGCAAGTCACTTAATTCCCTGAGTCTCAGTTTCCTCTACTGTAAAACAGAGCTAATAATATTTAGAACACCTACCTATCCCAGAGTTTTTGTGAGGCTGAAATGAGCCAGTGTTTGAAAAGCAGTCTATAACTTTAAAGTGCTGTGACATTGTTACTACTCATATTTGCATCTGTGTTTCAAATGATAAAGTCTTGATGGTAAATATGATGCAACTATAATATGGAGAAGTTGAGATTTCATTGGAATAGAGAGAAAATGTCTTCCACAAATGCAGATTGGTAACTGCTCTGCAAATTATAGCTGGACAAAATTGGCTGAGGGCACTGGACAAGTAAGGTGAGCAGCCAGTATGGGTTAGAGGCAAGACTTGAACATGCTCCAAGGCCATCTCTCTACCCACTATACCACAATGCCTTTTCATAGTGTAAATCATATTTAGAAAAAAAAATTAAAGTTTACGAAGTTCTTTTATCACAATAAAATTAAGAAAAAAAAATGTCCATGGATGGATGGGGTAAATTTTATTAGGAAAAAAATAGGATTGGGAAATTTGAGAATAGGACTATACAAATATAAAATGGGACATGAGTTGACTGGCTAGTAGTAACAAAATCTGAGAGTCATAATGGGCCACAACTGGACTGTGAGTTCATAAATATTAGCCTTAATTTTTTAAGTCAATATTTCTGAGATAATATCCATAAAACAATAAAACAAAAAGGAGCCATGAAGCAATTACTCATTAAACTTAACCATTATTGGTGCACTCTGCCAAGTTTGGGAATCCAAATTTGAAAAAAAGATGAGCTACTTGAAAAGGGAACAGAGGAGGTCAATAACGTCAATTAAAATGATGGAAAATATTACCATGAACAAAGCTGAAATGCCTTGGAATTACTTAGCTCAGGAGAGGAAAAGACTAATGGGATAATTCAATAATTATCTTCAACACTAGGATGGGTTGTTAGAAGTAAGCCGATCAGATCAGCTGGGTTCCATCTCCACTGAGGAGAAAATAAAAGGAAATCGATGTAAACAGAAATGGGGAGATTTTAAGTTACATACCATGAAGAACCTTCTAGACTCTCATGATTATTATTGAGCCATGGAAACAGTCTCAGTGACATTTATGGAATCTTTTTAAACAAACAAAAACAACAACAACAAAAAAAACTCCAGCAGTGGTGTTTATTCTGGAAATGTGATGATCAGTGAATTTAATGTGATCCTCCAAATCATACTACCATAAAAGTCTAGATTCAACTGCCCAGTGAAAATGACATAACCTTGAAACTGATTGACTGACCCATAAATAGATCACAATTAAGGAGAAAGATAGCTGAATATATTAAAAATGTATACCCTCTCTTCTAACCTCACACGCCTTTAATATTTCACATCTGTACCCCTTCCCTTTATCAACTGGGAAAACACTTTGGCAAATGAAAAAAAAAATAAAATGAAAAGAGCACCTTCTGAACTGAACCAGCCAGCCCAAAAGATGGAGGTTTAGAGTCAGGGTGAGAGGGCAACTGACTACAAAAAGGAGAAGTCATAATATATGATTTCATTCAATAAGTGATTAAATGCCAAATATTGGCATTGTTAGATAATAGCAATCCAAAGACAAAAGCAAAGACCAGCTCCTACCTTCAAGGAGCTTCCATTCTATTAGAGGTTACAACATGTATACAGATAAGTAGATAGAAGATGATTTGAGAGGGGAGAGAATATTAACTATAGGAAAGCAGACGGTGTTCAGGTGGGAGATTACACCACTGGTGAGTGGTGGAGGCACAAAGCATTCTGGATACTAGTAGCTAATGAGGGTGTGCAAAGGGTTGGAGGCCAGAGATGGAATTTGTCCTTCAAGAAAGAGCAAGTCAGCCAGTTTGTTGCTTTAACATAAAGTGTATCAAAGGAAGGAATAGGAAACAAATGGAAAAGCTGAGTGGAGCCAGCTCATGAAGGCTTTTGAATGTCAACCTTTAATTTTCTCCTAGAGGTAATAGAAAACCACTGAAGATTTTTGAGCAAAGGAGTAACAGTTGGTATTATGCTTTAGGAAGATGATTTTTGTAGTTGAATGGAAGCTAGCTAGGAAAGAAGAGGAGACTGGAAACATTTACCATTTAGGAAGCTATTGCAATATATGTGAAAGCTTTCTGAGGTCTTAAACTAGGCTGGTGTTTGTGAGTGCAGAGGAAGGGACAGATACAAGAGATGTTGTGGAGAGACAATGAATAAGATGTAGCAACTGATCAGACAAAGACTGAAAAATAAAAAGCTTGTCCACTGAATTTGATAGAACTGTTCAGCATTAAGATTGAAGCCTTCTGGGGTTGATCCATTTCCAGGAGGAATGGACCTTTCCAAAAGGAAAGGTCATGGCATACCACTGATATCACACTTTAGCAGCACATTTATTGCTATGATTAAATACCTCAATTCAAGATGCCCAAGATAGGCTAGCCTCCTTCACAATCACAGGACAGGACATAACTTTGGCCTTGAATCCTTTACCCTTTTAGATACCTTTTATACTCCATCCTATTCCAAAGCGAAGAAGCCTCTGGTCTCATCTTTTTTAGCTTGCTCCTTTATCTTGGAATCCTCCACATATTTGCTGCCCAAGAGTTTCAGCTGTTATTACACTGAAATTTCTTATCATTGAAATCAAGATCTTATTCTTTCTTTCCTCTGTACAGATTTATATCTTCTTCCCCTGCAATAAACACCGAGAAAGACAAGGCCCCATACTCACTCTCTCCCCCTTCCTCTCTCCCTCTGTATATGTGTCTATATATGTATATGTGTGTATGTGCATGTGTATATATGTATATGTACATATATGTATACACACATACATATGCACAGACACAGTAGTTACAGGGAGAACAGTGAAGAGAGTGATTTTTGAGATGTCTTTGAAAAATTAATCATCCATTTTTTAGGAATAGAATATAGAAGTTGCAAAGATGTAATTTAGGCTTAATATAAGTAGAAATGTCTTAACAATTAGAACCATCTCTAAGTAGGACAGGATGCTGCTGAAGGTATTCGGTTCTCTGTTGCTGGAGTCCAATAAGCAAAAGCTGCCTAAACACCTGTTGGGTGTGTTGTAAGGAAAATCTTGTTGAGGAATTGGTTGAACTAGGGCCCTGTCATCTCTGAAATCCTGTACATCTGTGATTTCCATGCTTTGAGATTCCTCCCATTCTGGCCTTCCTGATGACAGGGCTGATATTCCTGTTAACTATGCAGAAGAGAGAACAGCTCCGCCATTTTGGTGCTCCGACACGATGTTGTCCCTGATGGCCTCCCTATCACACAGCAATCCTGACAACATTATTGATAGCAAACAAAGCTCAAGGTCATGGGCCTTGGTGTTCTGTTCATGGTATGGTAATCTTGTTTCAGGAGATTGCCGGCTCAGCTAGTTCTTAGCCAGATGCTGGGAAGATAAATTTGAACTTACCTTGTGACACCACTTAACTTGTAATAATGATTGTTATCAATGTCTCTCCATCCTATTTTGAGGGCAGGGAGTTTGGCTGTGTGTTTTTCCACTGTGAATGGCATTTAAAATGTCCTGCTATTTTTCCAAAGTAGTAGCTAGGGATTACTACTATCAAGAAACTATAAATGCATTTTTATTATTTAGGGCAGGAAAAGACATGTGAGTCATTTCTCTCCAGCAAGAAAGCTGCTGAATTCATCATTTGATCTCATGACTCTTCTCTTAAACAGCCATTTGAATTGGCCTATATTGGCTTACCTCACTTTGACTAGTCTAAGAAACTTACATGATTGACCCAGAACTTCTTCTCCTGTAAACTGTAGGTTTTTTTTAAAGCCTTTCTCAGTGAAAACAATTTTTGCTGATCCTTTCATTACAACTATTTTCTTGTAAGTGAATGGGGTTGGAAACACCTCCTATCTTCTTTGTCAAGAGCCTTTTTAAAAAAAATGTGTTTTATGCCATCTTAAGGAAATTAAGAAGTGATAATAGCTTAAAAAGAAATTGATAAAACATTTTAAGTTTTGCACAATGATTTACACACAGAATATAATTTGATCCTCACAACCACCCTGGGAGGTAGGTGCTGTTATTATTATTAATTTTATAGAAGAGGAAACTGAGGCTTACAATGATTAAGTGACTTGCCTAGGACCCCTCAGCTAGTAAGCATCTGAAGTGAGGTTTGAATTCAGGCCTTCCTGACTTCATGTCCAACATAGTATCCATTAAACTATAATGTTTCTCAGTGAATCAAGATCAAGGGACAATGTGAAAATTTGGATTTGTTACCATTATTATTATTATTATTATTGCTATTTTATTTTATTTTATTTTATTTCCAAAAAATGGAATGGGCTGGAGCTGGGATTGTAAAGCATGTTGCTTATATGACAATTTGTCCTTTAGGATTTACAATAACTACTGAGTGTGCAGTGTGATTCAGTAGGAACAGGGCTGATCTGATTGTCAAGAAGACCTGGAAACCAAGCCTGCCTTTGACATAAACTACCTGTCTGACTATGTTTAGGTCACAACCCTTCAGGGCTACAGGTGACTTCCTAAGTCTCTAAGGTTACAAGTGAATTGCTAGAATAGAGAATTTTCATACGGGGGTTCCTTCACAGAGATGAAACCCCAAGATCCTAGGTCAAGATTAGTCATTAAGAAAAGAAATGCAATATATTTGTAGTGATGAACTGTGAAAAATGTCTTTCAAAGCAATATTATGAAATAGAAAAAAATTCTTGATTTGGAGTCAGAGCACTTGGGTTTGAAAGCCAACACTGCTGCTCATTACTTGTCCAATGAGATAACATATAAAAAGAGCTAACCTTGAAGCTTAATATAAATGCTATTATTATCGTCATCATTCTCATCATCAATTTGTGTGACTTTAGGCAAGTCCCTTTACCTCTCTGAGGTTTTATTTCCTCGTGCCTACAAAGAAAGAACTACAGCAGAGGCTAACAGAGCTCACTTCCAACTCTGTCTATCATCCTATGAGGTACCTAATGAAAATGTCGTCTCTTGGAATATTTTCTCCATGATGTCTTGACGTCAGGTTTTGACTGGTAATTCAACAAAGTCACAACCTATGCAGAGTCCTCCTTCCTATTGATTGTTCCTTAGGCAGCACAGTTCTAAAGCAACCAGAAGACCACAAATCCCTGGGCTTGAGGGTCACTCCAGAACCAGTGGGGCTGCGTCACTGGAATTGCTATTCCTTCTTACTGGAGCTGAGAACAAGCCAAGGATCTTTTCACTTGGTTATGCTCTCTCCCATATTCTCAGAGATTCAACCACCCACACAAAGGGATTTATATTTGCCTGAAGGGGATCTTTAATTAGTTTGTAATCAGCAGCTCATATCTTACTCCAAGAGCCATGTTTGGGGAAAGAAAAAAAAAAGTGCTGCTCATTTTAACCCCTTTTTGCAACTACTTTCTGCTGTGGAGCCTGGGCAGCCATTGGAAGTCCTAGAGAAAGGGGGAGAATAGTAGAACAGAAGGCATGGGGAGCAGCATAAATGTCTCATAATTGAAATAATTGTGATAATTAGGAATTACAGAGGAATTTTACCTTATTGGTTTTGGGGTCTAGCTAAAATATTGCAGTGACATCCTGGTAATATAAACATCAATACATTTTTATTATATAGGGCAGAAAAATACAAGCGAGCCATTTCTCTCCAGCAAGAAAGCTGTCAAATTCATTACTTGAGCTCGAGTCTTCTTTTAATGAGTCATTTGGATTGGCTCATATTGGCACCTCCCCATTGGCTAGTCTACGAAACTTATATGATTAACCAAAAACTTTTTTACCTTTAAAGTATGGTGTTTTTCAAGCCTTTCTCAATGAAAACACTTTTTTGCTGATCCTTTTGTTATAACTATTGAAAATAACTATTGTTATTTTCTTGCAAGAGAATGAGATTAGAAATACCTTATATCTTCTTTATTTGTCAAAGGAGGATTTTATTTAAAAAAAAATTTATATCATCTTAAGAAAATTAATAAATTATAATAGTAATATATTGATAGAGCATATGGTAGTTATATAAAATATATGAAATATTATATGAAGCCTGAAGATCAAGAAAGGCAAACAGAGAAGTGATATTCTCTTTTTTTACTTGTTAAGTATCAGTTTTATTAAAATATATTCAAACAGAGAAAGAATAATATTAACCAAAAACCATTACTGTTAACTAATTGTTAGAAATCATGTCTTTTTTCGTAGGCATGATACTAAGGCACTTTGAATTCAAACATTCAATGTAGGTGGAGAGGACAGAGATACCTAAAATTTTCATACATCTTTAGTAGTGAGATGTTTATGATTATTATCTAAGCATTAACTTCTATTTCTATGGATTTACCACCTTTTTTTTCTCCCTAACATACCAGAGAGGGTTTTAAAGTACTCAAATAATTAGGCAGTATAAATAAATGAAATACAAGCAAATATAAAAATGCACAGGGCAGCAATCACTGGAAAAGAGCTTGCCAAACTTGGGCATTTTTGCTCATGTACTCATTCATCAGTATGGCAAGTCAAGATAGAAAAGCTTGCAATCATATTCCATAACTGGATAATGCAACTAAAAAAAGTCCTTAACAATCATCTATAATTACTAAGTGGCTAAACAGTCTCAGGTATTCCTTTAAAGCTCTAAAAATTAAATGGTGTTTAGTAGGTTAAAATAATCAAACTCTTTAGTTTTTTTTTAAGAATAATTCTTGTACATATTCATGTGACTATAAATGCAATACAGCCTTTGTACTGTGACTGAGTGCTGTATTTTAATGGCAATGAGTCTTATCTTTGGTACAATGCATTTGCAAAGGGTCAATAACTTGGCAATACAAAGAGACAGCTTAAGTGCATTTCAAAGTAGCAATAAAGACTAATTTTATCAGTTACTTAAGACATATGATTTGGCCTTCTATTTCAAAATGTCTTTATATAACTGCTAGTTGCTTTGGTCATCTAACACATGTCCTTAGTAAAACATTACAGTGCAAAAAACAACAAAATATGAAAGAAACACTATATAAGAAGAAAAATCAAAGCATACTTACAAACATAGCATTTGCTTGCATAACTTTCTCGCTACATAAATCTGGAATTTCTCTATTACATAAAGCTGGAGTTCTTACGATCCTTTTCTTTCTTCACACTGGCCCCAGATGCATTTAAAGGCTGGTTTTAAAGTGGCTCAGATGCCACTTTATTTTTAGCAAATTCCTTTTCTTTTCTTCAAGTTTCATTATTTCTTCCTGGTGAAGACTTTTAAAATGTTCCAATTTGGCCTACAGCTGTCTCTCAACTTCTTTCAAAATCCCGTCTTTCTCCTTCACTTGCTGCACAAACTTCTGTTTCATATCCCCTTCTTCTCTTTGATGTTCACCATAAAATTCATATCTTTTGATTTCATAGACCTCCTGAAAACTGACTGGTTTGTTCTCCGGGCTTATGTCTTTAAAACCCATTTCCTCCAGTTTGTATCGCCCTATAAAGTTCATAATGTCAAGTATGGGTTTGTTCTCTCATGTTCTCCATATTTGTGCAAATAAGCAGTTCACAGAGCTTTACAAAGTCACAGTGATTTTCATTTTCCACTTGAACAATGCCCCATGGGTACGGATGAGCTTTCACCATCTTATTTCTAAGTTTGACCTCTTCCATACTGCCCAGAACAGCAAAAGGCAAATATCCATTCATTGAGGAGTTAATTTGAGAAGTAGTTTAATCATCTGTTGGGAACTGGTGTATCTGGGCTCCGTTGCTGACAAATTCACTCATCAGTCTGATCATAAACTTCTGTGATTCGGTTTTAGAAATTGTATTTGCTTTGGCAATCACAGGGATGATATGTACCTATCAAGGTTCTTCATGGTTAACAAATCAAGTGTCTTAAAGGAATGTCCCATAGGTGAAATATAGTAAAGGCCAGCATGGATGTGAGAATCATAGTAGTTAAAGAACAACCTTTTCATCTAATTCTTCTTGGAGATAGGCCTCAAATTGAGCATCTATGTAATCAAGTATCAGGTGATAGCTCTCTTCTTTATCTGTCTGGTCACCAAATCCCACTGTATTGACAATGGTCAGTTTCACTCCTGGAGTTCATATGTCTGTGCTTTAAGTCTTACATTTGGTTGAAAGTGTGAATATTCAAGAGCATCAAAATTCATGGTAAACAATGTGTCAATGAGAGTTGATTTACCAATTCCAGTTTCCCCCACACAAAAAATGTTGAAAACCCTTATTGAATGAACCTATTGTCTAACTGATCAGGTAAACTTTCAAAACCAACACACCAGTAATATATAAACAATGAGGAGTATCATCTATTGTTTTCTTCTTTGCCTGGTTGTAAGGTGGAACATGTTGTTTTCATCACCCTTCCCCCAGAGACTCATAGACCCTGTTCTGTGCCATATCAGTGCTGTGGCTGGCCAGGATGTGGGGTCCATGATAAGAGAAAACCAGAACCTCAGTTTCTGTGCCTCTAGCCTCCAAGGGTTCAGGGGAAGCCTCGGAGCAAAGAGTAAGGAGGAAAACATGAAATGGGAAGAACTAAAGTAATCTCCCTGAAGTGGTATTTTTATTAGTATTTTCTACAGACCACCTGAGCAGAAGGAAGAAATAATAATGGAGTTCACAAAAGAGGTTACAAGAGGGCATAATGGAATAGTTATAGGAGAGTTATATTATTCAGGCCTCTGTTACCCACTCTTTGCCAAAAGCAAGGTAGGTAATCCATATTTTGACTGATTTAATTGGCATTTCCATACATCAAAAAATGAAGAAAGCAATGAGAAAAATATTGATACTGGCTCTGATTCTGACCAACAAGGCAATCTACTCTATTGTATACCACATCACACTTTAACCATCTACAGAATATATGTTCGTAATCTATAACATTGTTCCTAACCACTTTTTGTATTGCAATATCACTCAAATTGTGTTTTCTTAGAAAAATAATAGGCTTTACCTAATTGATCAAGGGCTAACCTTCATTAAGATTGGTTCAAGAGACAAGCCAATGGACATTGGAAGATACTTTGCCAGGGTCTTCATTAAGGGCTTGAGATGCAGATCTTAAACATTATCATTAGTCTTTGAAAGTGAACCCAAGGAAACAGCTGTGGCTGGAGGTAGGCCCTACTCTGCATAACTTACCCAACTATCAAAAAATAAGGGTGGGGGTGGGGGTTGGTGGAATCTTTTAACACTTGGGGTTGAGGACCACCAGGTGTTCTTTGTGACAGGGAACCTCTGTCCAGGTGCTGAAAGCTGCTGGTGATCATCGACTGTAAACAACCACAGCTGTGTTCAATTAAACCTCCACCCAAGCTTTTCCCCTTGGCCTTTATCTCCCTCCTCCCTCCCCCACTTCCATCTATAAAGAACCAGCAAGGAGCACAAAACTTTTCTTCCACCCTGCTGGGAGAATTCCTTTCCCATAGTAACTTTCAGTGTTTGGTGATGGAGAGCTTTGTGGAATAGTGTAGTCCATGAAACTAAGCTCTACTATGCTGGTGTACAGTCTGCTTTTAGCCTCATACTAGTGAGTGTTTTCTGTTCATTGTGGGGATTTCTGTGACTCCAGTGTCCTTTCCCAGTGAGTATCTGTATTTCTATGTGCCTCTATAGGGATTTGAAGGGATCCTAAGATGGCCAATGTCAACTGGGGAGAGTGTAAGTTGCCATAGGATTTTTCTGTGATGTATCTTTTTTTTTGTTTGCATGCTAACCCAGCACCAGGCTAATTAATGCATGGAATCCAAACTTCATAGACTTATACTTAATATCAAATGAAGCTGCTGTTAAAATGAGAAATCCAGGGGAGAAGGAGGACATTGCACAGGGGCTTTTCCACCACAAGATCTGTTTCCAATTTACAGTATAATATCTATACTCCAATTTTCATGAAATTCCATGTTCCAGGAAATGGGATTAGTATCCCTATGATGCCATGTACTGTCTTCCTTTTGCTGAGGAGTATGTGCTACTAACATTTGTAACATTTACTTCTGTTGTAAACATGGAATGGGAAGGTTTGTAGGAAACACTTTGGGGAATGCACTTGATGTGGGGCAAGAAGAGTGGATGGGGAAGGATAACTGAGGGATCATTCAACTGAGAAAAAGTGGACAGAGCTGTTCATTGACTCAAAACTGGGAGACACTTAGGTTCCTATTACGCTTTTGACACTTACCAGCTAAGTGAACATGAACAAATCATTTAACTCCTCTTAGCCTCATTTTCCTCATCTCTAAACTGGAGATAATGACCCCTGTAGTGTCTAAGTCACAGAGCTGAAGATTGAATGATATAATGTATGAGAATCACTTTGGAGACCTTAATAGAAAATAGATGTCAGCTATTATTGTTTATTATGATTATTGCATTGTGTTGGTGAGGATGTTGAATTGACCTCAGGACTTGTATCAGCTCACTCTGCCAATGAGCTGGAAGCCATAAGCATTTGGAAAAAGGAATGTGTTGATTTTGTGGGATGGTGCATGCTCATAATTCCTGCCTGGTGAATTGCTTGAGTTAGAGAGCTCTAGGTAGGACGAAAGCTGATTGGATTTCCACACTGCGTATAGCACCAAAAGTGAGTGGTGGGGTACACAAGGTTGACCAAAGAGGGGCAGACTGGTCCAGATTGGAAATAAATGTCATAATTCCCATTCCAAGCAGTAGTGGGATTAGATGCACAGGTGGCAGCTGTACTTCTAGCCTGGGCAAGATGGAGAGATCCAATGTCAAAAAATAATGAGAAGGGAGATGGAAAGGAGAATGGAGTGAAAGATCTAACTAGGGATGTTGACCTCAAATGATAAAAACAATGCCATCTGCTCATGATTCTGGAAGAAAGCAACATGGAGACAGCAATTTTGAGGATGATGATTTTCAATGGGAGTGTGGGGAGTGGGACAGGAAATCTTTGGATGGATGGTGCAGGAAGGAGGTAAACTGTGACTTCTATAAATGATGAGCCTCATGTTTAGATATAATGCAGGGTCTAGATGGTTGAGAAACCCAATCTCTATGCCTAGCTGACTACTTTGAGCTTGGAGTAGCATTATACTAGGATGAGATTGGGAGTGACTCACTCTGTGTATAGAATTCAGAAGGAAGGAGCTAAAAAAGATATTGGTCTAACCTTTTGTACAGTGAAAAACTTATTGGACAATAAGCATTCAATAAGCTAAATGCTAGGGCTACAAAGAAAAACAAAAGCATGGGTCCTGACCTCAAGGAATTCACGGTCTAATAGATGAGGGTTAGCTTTCAGTTAGCTTTCAATGTAATATCGTGAATAGATGCCTATTATTATATTAGTTCTTCCCATTTCATGTTTTCCTCCTTACTCTTTGCTCCGAGGCTTCCCCTGAACCCTTGGAGGCTAGAGGCACAGAAACTGAGGTTCTGGTTTTCTCTTATCATGGACCCCACATCCTGGCCAGCCACAGCACTGATATGGCACAGAACAGGGTCTATGAGTCTCTGGGGGAAGGGGGATGAAAATTGCCTAGGCATTGACAATACAAAGACAAAAAAGAATTGGTCCCTGTCTTTGGGGAGCTTACATTTTACTGGACAAAAAAGAATGGTGAATTTTTATTGTTTTCTTTTAAAGCTCTTTTTCGTTATGAGAGGTAAAAATTTTTAAAATCCTAAATAAGGAAGGTATGCTAACTTCAGGAAGCATGGCAGGAGAGAAGCAGAAATCTTGTTTCTTTTCCATGGGAAGCTGAGTTCTGTGGGGCTTGGGCTGAAAAATGTGGGAGACAGTGAGTGAAGTTAGTTTAAGAAGCAAAGGCATGTTAGAATGCAGGAAAACCCCATGGCAGTAAAGCACCTATGATTGATGATTTGTATTCTTTTGGGCAGGTCAAGGTAGCCAACTTGTGGAATCAGGGCATAGGAATGACTCTGGAATAAGGGAAGTTGAACAGAGTTCAATTGTAACTTGATATAAACAAACACTTTCTAACATTCTCCAAAAGTAGAATGAAATGCCTATTAGGTATTGGGGGCCCTATTACTAGAGGTCTTTGAGTAGTCAGTCAATAAACATTTATTAAGCTCCTGCTATGTGCTATGCAGTGGGCTAAGCTCTGGAGATATATAAAACCATAAAAGTGTCTTTCCTCTCAATGCCTGTGGCTAGAGGAGCATGTTCTGGAATTTTTGCTGAGGTCCCTTCCAACCTGGAAATCCTGTGAAATCAATCCACAGGTAGTTATTAAGCTCCTATTATGTGCCAGGCACTATAGTATGTGCTAGGAATATGAATACAAAGAATGAAATAGTCTCTACTTTTAAGGAGCTATCATTTTCACGGGACAGACAAATACATATAAACTAGATAAAACATAAATGTAGTTAAAATAGTTTAAATATATAAAAGTAGTGATGTGCCAGGTAATTTAGAAGAAAAGGTTCTAGCAATTGAAGGGATAGAGAAGGGCTTCGTGCAGCTGTGCCTTGCAGGAAAAGAAGGATTCTGTGAAGTTGCATTCCAGGCCACTGGGCATGGAGAAAGGAGATAGAATGTTGTGAGGAACTGAGATTGGTAGTTTGATTGGATTGCAGACACTGGAAGGGGTTGTAAAGATAAGTTCAGGCTAGGTTGTGTAGGGCCTTAAAAACTAAACGTAGAAGTTGATTTTTTTTTTATGCTAGAGGCAATTAGAATCATTGGAGTTGGTTGAGTAGATGAGTTACATGGTTAAGTCGGGGCTCACAGAACATTACCTGGTAGCACTGCATAGAGTGGACTGAAATGGGGAGAGATTGAATCCAAGAAGAACCTTTAAGAGACTATTGTAATGATTTGGGCAACAGGTGATAAGGACCTGAACTAAGGTAGTAGGTGTATGAGTGGAGAGAAAAGGCCAGATGTGAGAGATTTTGTAAAGGAAAGTTGCAAGAATATTTTTGATTGCTTTTTTCCCCCCCCCAGGAATAGTAGAAGGGGTAAAAGTCAACACTGGAGGCTATAGGAAGTTACTGACAGATTCCTCATGTGTAAAATACCTAATGTCTTTCCTACTTACATTATAGAGAAGTGATGAAGATTCAATGAGATAAATATCTGGAATTATTCTGAAAATTATAACAAGAAAATTAATTAGAGAATAAGCCCAAATAAATTTCCTGGGGGAGGGCACTAGAATTTAGATATATCAAGAAAGTTTTCCTATAGGAGGTAGCCCTTGAGCTGAGATTTGAAGCGAGTTAGGGAAGCTAGTTTATTACAGTTACAAATAAACCTGAATCCATTCTTGCTCATTGGGGATCAAACAAATTCTGGGGCAGGGAGATTCTATTTTAAAGGTCCAAATGTCCTTAGTTAAGTATTTTTTGCCTGAAATGAAAAAAAAAAGTCTTAAACAGCACCATAGAATCTACCCATCAAGACATTTTCCTGAACATTTGTGTTGGAGAGATACAGCCTGAAAGTATCACGTGAGAAATGTGTTTCAATTATTCAAAGGAAAGGGAAAAAATATCTCTCCCAATGTCATGTGCTTCTCACTCCTTATTCTAACCTGAAAACTGTTCAAGTGTTGCTTAAAATTAGCTCATTAATTTCACACTCAGATCTTACCAAATATATGAATGAACTGTATAATTCTTTAAAGTCAAACATAAAATTATTGGACCATCATGGAGATGAGTTGACACAAGAAATTTAAAATCTCTTTTCGGGTCACCTCTCCAGCATATAATGACGCTGTCCCACATGGCAAAGGAATCATTAAAAATCCATTTGGGAACCACTGGACCTCTACTGAAAGTGCTTTGACCTGTTTTGGCTTCCTAATTCTCTCGTGTTTCTCTAGTTTACTCATGCAATGAAGCAGACAGCTTTTCCCACATAGAGCCAACTTGGAATAATTAACAAATTGGGGGTGTAAATTCACATTTAGAACTAGCCCCTTTGAAGATATAGGGGGCTCTTCTCTGTGTTTAAGTGAGCCACCAATATGGTATCTTGAGGAAAAGGTATTAATTATGTCAGAGATTGTCATAGAGACATCTCTAAGAAAAAAAATGAGTTTTTTAAGGAGAATCCTATCTTTACCAAGTGTTTAAATCTCTCTGTGGTATCTGTTGGGGACCACTGAAATCCTAGTGGCCACTGGGGTATCATTGGGTGCAGGCACATTGTAAAGTGCTATGAATACCTCCCTTGTGGCCTGAATAAGTTAATGTGCTTTCCAAAGCAGCTTACTTACTGTCACTGAATAATTTAATCTCTGACAGAATCAGACTCATTTTACTTTCAATAATTTCATTTTTATCTCTGTCTGTGTTGAGAATGAGGCAGGACTGGGAGGTGGTTTAGTGATGTTTTTAAAATGTGTTGGTAGAGGTTGTAGGTTCTCTTCCATCTATTCTTTAAAGCATAATATTGTTGCCATTTGCTTTTCAAGACCATTTGCCTATGAAGTCTAATGTTAGAATCCATCAAATTATCATTTCTAAAGGAATGATCCCCTTTGTGTACGTGTGTGTGTGTGTGTGTGTGTGTGTGTGTGTGGAACTTTACTTTGTGTATATGCTGCTAAATTGGCATCATTTGGAATTTGTATTTGTTTAGTATAAAGGCCCAGTAATATATCAAAATTCTGCCCATTTCTTAGTATAAAAGGAGGAACTCTTGATTGGACTGGGGCATGGATGCCATATCCTTTTTGGGAACTATATTCCCCAGAAGACTATGTAGGGTTGTCTAATACAGTAATATCAGATAGATAAAAGATATGAGGGGAATGGGGACTGAGTTCCCCCAATACAAGAAGTTTAAAAGGATGAAAAGAGATTGGATCAATTGATATTTTAACAAGTCATTAAACCAATTTTATGTAGCCATGGATATTAGACAAAATGCCTGGCTGCCGGGAATGGTGGGATGTAAGCTCTTTGAGAACAGAAGATATTCTGAGAATGGTCATGCACATCTGTAGCTCCTGCTACCAGGTAGATTAAGGCTGGTAAATCACTTGAGGAGGGGAAATATGAACTGCAGGAGGGCTCAAATTGATTGGGTGTCTGGTACCAAAATGATGAGGCCCCAAGAGTAGAGGGTCACCAGGCTGCTGAGGAAAGAACAAACAAGCCCAGACTTGAAAAATGGAGCTTCTCAGTATTGGGATTGGGCCAGCTCTTCATGACCCTATTTGGGGTTTTCTTGGCAAAGATACTAGAGTGGTTTGCCATTTCCTTCTCCAGCTCATTTTACAGATAAGGAAACTGAAGCAGTAGGATTAAGTGAGTTGCCTAGGATCACACAGCCAGTAAGTGACTGAGGCCAGATTTGAATTCAGGAAGAGGGCTCCAGGCCTGACTTCAGGCCCAGTGCTCCATCCACTGTGCCATGTAGCTGCCTAAACGTTAGAAGCTTTACAGCCAGATCACGACTAGTCTCGGGTTGAGACTCTGACTGATTTTGTGAGACTGCATTCTTTTTGAGTCTTTAGGTCAATGAATTTTCTCTCATTTGCATAGGGGAGGGTGCATTGGAATGAGCTATTGGCTAATGGTCCTGAGACAGGAAAGCTCATAATTTGATTGCCATTCAATCAGATGAGGAGTAGGGGAAGCAATAGAAAGCTAATTCCCATATTATTTTTTCTTAATCTAAATCCTATTATTATAAATATCGTTTTTAATGGGAGGGAGGAGGAATATGGTTAGAGAGGAATATGGTTAGCCAGCTCAATCCCTCTGCCTGAGGGGAAATATGAAAAGGGGAAAAATCAGACTCCCCCTTGCTATCAGCCAGAAGTACTGTAACCATGTGAAGATTTACAAGTTCCCCTTGGAAGCTACTCGTTGTTGTTATCGCTGGTACTTCCTGTTAGCTCAACATATGTGATAGTTTTATAATCTAGACCAGTAGTTTGTGTGGTCTGGGGATCTCTGAGACCCTTTCCAGGGACTCCATGAGATCAAAATATGTTCATGATAGTACTAAGATGTTTTAATTTCTGATATTGTCAATATCGATATAACTCACATAAACAAATCTCTTTGGGAGGCCCTCAACAATTTTTTAAGAGTAGAAAAGGGTCCCGAGACCAAAAAGCTTGAAAATCTTTAATCTGGACAATATATATTTTATAGGGCCATTTCCCCCCGATGTGGATGGTTAGATTAATCTTGAGTTACTATCGATGTCTTTGAAGAGTAGGAAAAATTTCTGTTGATTTTTGGGGAACCGAAAAGGAACAAGAGTCCATAGCTTTGAAAATTCAGTTGTACTAAAGAAAAGTCATTGAAAGTCAATACATTTAACAAATAATGTAGTTTGAAATCAACAAAGTGATTAATCCTGACAACTCATGTGTATACACATGTATAAATTCTCTAGGATATCATGCAAATGTAGGTATATAATGCCAGGGATATACATGTGCAGATGTGTAATTTTTCAGTATCTATTAAAGTCCCATGATAATTGGCATATGGTGTTATATAACAATACATAATAACATATGATGATTGTAATTAAGTGCAGTGACTTAAGACTTTGTCTTTTAACAACTCTCTGTGGAGACTGAATGAAAGATAAATTAAAGGTGCATTAAGCTGTGTTCAGTGGGAAAAAGTGTTTTCAAATGGCAGATGTATAATAGCATTAAATGGAATTTATCAAGACCTGATTTGTTGGACAAGTTTGGTGCAAATTATGTGAGATGTTTTATATTTCCCCTTTAAAAAAAATACAAAGAGCATTCCCTGTCATAGTGTATTAACACTGCAGGCACCAAATGTGTAGACTAATTTGGGAAAGCTTTGGGAATATTGATGTTTCCAGATCAAAGTGACCTTTCTTGATGGTTTACTTTGATGCTTTATTGTGTGAAAGGAAAAAAAAAAACACAGTTAAGCAGGAAGCTGACAGCAGGGCATTGTCAAGGATGCAACACTGCAAAACATCCCTGGATGCCCAATGTCCATCTCTCTTTATTTTCATGCTTCTGTAACCACTGGAAAACCTAATTCTACCTTATTATAACAGATTGTGGGAGTCAGAGACATTCTAAAGATGTGATGTTAAGATGAAAAGCAGAATGATACTTGAGATGGAACTGCATTGCTTAACATGGTTCCTCTAGTTCCTAACTTGCTGGGTATTTCTTGAGAATTTCATAAAGAAGCTGGTGAATGTCAGTGTGTCTGTTTTGGAAGGGATTGTATAACACCATCTTTACCATAGAGCCTGGGGGGGCCAGTTGCCAGTAGGGGAATTCATGGTTGGCCAGTTGCCAGTAGGGGAATACAGGTTGACCCAGATGGTCTGTAAGCCTCCTTGCAACTCTGTTTTTCTGTGAATTCAGGCAATGCTCTTGATTTGGTAAGCATATCCTAACATAAAAAACCTTCAACCATATGACCCTTGACATTCAGTGATTTTTTTTTCCCGAGTGATAACAGTTATAAAAAGGTCCATCTTGTTACAGTCTCCTAGATATATGACCAGGATTTCACAGAATAATAATAATAGTAACAATAATAATGATTGTTAACATTTATGTAGGGCAGGTAGGTGGTATAGTGGATAGAGTGCCAGGACTGAACATCAGGAGGACCTGAGTTCAAATTTGGCCTCAGACACTTATTAGCTGTGTGACCCTGAGCAAGTCAGTTAACCCTGTTTGCCTCAGTTTTCTCATCTATAAAATGGGATGGAAATGGCAAACCATTCCACCATCTTTGCCAAGAAAACCCCAAATGGAGTCATAAACAATCACACACAACTGAAACGACTGAACAGCAACAAATTTATCTGCTCCAAGCACTGTGCTAAGTGCTTTACAACTATGATCTCATTTGATCTTCACCAAAACCCTGAGAGGTGGGTACTATTACTATTATTCCCATTTTGCAGATGAGGAAACTGAGTCAAAAAGATTGAGTGACCTGCCCAGGGTCACACAGCTATTAAGTGTCTGAAGCTGGATTTGAACTGAAATCTTCCTGATTCCAGGCCTGAGACACAGGATGATTCTTTTCAGTCACCAGCTTAAGCCCCTTCCAGTGTGGCAAAGAGTTGGAAATTGAGGGGATGCCCATCCATTGAGGAATGGCTGAACAAGTTGTGGTATATGAATGTAATGGAATACTATTGTGCTATAAGAAATGATGAGCAGACAGACTTCAGAAAAACCTGAAAAGAGTTAAATGAACTGATGCTGAGTGAAGTGAGCAGAACCAGGAGAACATTGTACATAGTAAGAGCCACATTGTATGATGACTGGCTCTGGTTCTTGATTTTTTTTTTAGTGGCCCAGTTATTAGCACTGCAGTTTCATTTAACCATTTAATATCAGATTACTTTTTGCAAAGGTCTATTTATTTCAAAGATATATCAAGAGCAAATCAAGAGCAAGTTTCCTGCAATACCTTGGAGGCATAATCCCTCCTTATCCCACCTATTTCTTGTAGACTGGGGGAGAGGGGAAGATTAGGCTGACTGTTTTGCCTACCTCCTACAACACTGGTCCCACCAAAATGAAGTCCAAAACCCAGCAGCACTAGCTTCTGCTGCACAGCAATCCCAGTACCTTTACCCTTTAGGGTGTTGCTACTAAGTCAGTTTCAACATGTCTCCTGGATTTCCATGACTCCTCCTTCCATCTGCAGATCAAATACTCCATCCCTATATTAAAATTGGGAGAAAAACCACCACCACCACAAACCACCACCAATAATGCCCAAGACCCAGATTTTTTTTTTCCTTTTGTGTGAGGTGGGAGCAGCGCCATGTGTTACTGGTGATGACAAATGGCATATGGCCTTGGGGGGAAAAGCAGGAGGTCCTAAGACCCTCCCCACTTAGTGAATAAGGGATTTCCTCCAGCAAATATAAACACTGCAAAAGGCAGCATTCTTGATGAGTCAGGTTGTTTGCATGGCATCAGACAGTTCTAGTCACATGGCCAATGTAAGAAAAAAAATAAGTCAACCACAGGTTAAGTCAACCTTGAGTGTCCATTCATATTCCAGTCCTCTGGACTTCCAAAAGCAATTTCTTACAGTCTTCAGATGACATCTTAGGTTGTGCTGGCACGTGCCAAATCCTCATTATGGTGGGATATCATCTTGAATGAAAGGGCTGCTTTCAATGTTGGGTTTGGATTCCCAGTCTAGCACAACAAAGTTAAATGGGGCCATGGGGAGATTGCTGAACTTGGCATCAATAAGAGCCATATGTGAATCCTTCCCCCGATGCATATTTATTGTGTGACTCTGGCAATTCACTTAAACTTCTCAGCCTCGGTACTTTCCTCTGTAAAGTGGGGGTGATAAGAACATTTACCTCATAGAGTTGTTATAAATGTCAAATGATTATATTTGTGTGTATCTGTATTTGTGCATATATATACTATATAAAATATGAATTCATATATTCATTTCACTGTCCAAATTTCCTATACATTCTTCCCTTTTACATGTCCTTACTATTAATAGTGCATTGGAAAGACTACAGAAAACCTGAGTTTGTCATAATTATGACACCTAACAGATGGGTGACAATGAAAAAGTCCTTTAAATCTCTCTGTGCCTCAATTTCCTCATCCATATAATGGGGATAAAAATACATCATCAACCTCAGAGGGTTGTTGTGAAGAAAGAACTTTGTAAAGCATATTGTTAGGACACAATTTTGATAAGTAAGTACAAGATTTTATTTTTTTCTCTGAATAATATCTTCCCTTGGGGGATATTGGTTGCTAAAAACAGAGTCCTAAACCACTGGGACATTCTATTAAAGAGCAACTTTAAGAGCGGCATGAACTCTATGTAATTAAATTGTGTTGACTGAAAGCAAATAGATGCTCCTTTAACCACTATTCACCTCTCTTTAATACTCTCCAAAGAATGTTATGGATAGCTAGGGGACATAGAGGGCTAGCTGACTAGCTTCACACCTTTCAGAGGAATACCATCACATATTTATCTTTCTCTTCCCACCACTGTGATTACAGAAAAGGGGGGGGAAGGGGTGATAAAAATGAGGAGAGTAAATATAACTGTATTCTTGCCATCACTGTCTTCAAATGGAACCAAGTTAAAAGTATATGATATATTCAAGACTTCACTGAACAGAGATTTCATCCCAACACTTTTAAATACTTATATGAAGAGATTATGGTGTTGGGGGGGAAGCATCCTTCTTTGATCAATTTGGTGATGAACACCCCTCAATTTACCTGGGCCGGTCCTTCGTCGGTAGGCATACATTCCATCGTGGAGCTCATACTCAAAGCCTTTATTGCTTAATGGGAATGACCCAGGCCTGGGCACAGCCCTGGAGCCCAAGATCATCCCCTCACCATGTCGATGTGGTAGAATAAGATGTGAGAATGGGTATATGTTACTCTGGACCTGTGATCTCATTGACTTGTAAAGTCCCACCAATAATACCAATCACAGCACAATTATGCCTGTGCATACTTTGTGACCTTTGATCGTGTCCTCCCCTTTTGCCAAAGGGAATTCTCCCATCCAATCATCAGCCTAAAGCACATTACCAATGAAAGATTATGTAAGTGAAGTACCATAAAGAATGTTATCACAAAATAATGACTGGTGGGGGGAAGGCAAAGAAACTAAGCCAATTATGAATCAAGAGTAAGGGATATATTACAGACAGCCAATGTGCACCATTAATATCTACATAAGTGCTGAAAGAAAGCCCCCCAGAATGTTGGGTAGAGCTCTTGTGAAGAATTTATGGAAGGACATGTTAAAAATATAAAGTAATTAACTGTGATAAATTTGAAAAATGTTCTTCTTTAAAGGGCTTTGGTGTTTGATAGTAAATTGATCAATATTTATGGGTGTCTGTATGTACCATATTTGATTCTTTCAAGGTTTCTGTTTCTCATCTCTCCCATTCCCAATAAATCCTATATCCTGCTGTTGTATTAATTTTCCTAAAAGCTTATACTTTTTATGCAATTTCCTATTCAGAAACCTACTGTTGCCTATACCTCAAATCCAAGCTCCTTGTTGGATTTCAACACCCTTGATAATATGGCCCTACCTTAATTATCTAACATACTTTTTGTTCCAGCTAGGAAGTTGCTCCCACCTTCCACTTGCCACTCCCATAAACACATAAACATATAGTCCCACCTTCATGCTTTATCTCATGCTGTTATCTCTCTTTCCTGTATTACCATCCCTCATACCACTAAATCTCCCATCCTAGGTCCTTAAGGCCTTACTGTATCACTTCATCCCTTGGTGATTTCTCCCTTTCCCAAAAGCTTCTTCTTTCATTCTGTACCACATACATGGTCTGACATTTCTTTCCTTGTGCATTCATTTTCTTCTTCCCCGCTAAACTGGGAGATGCTTAATTATAGCAAAGTTTCCTATGCTACTTTTTGTCTCTTTTAAAAAATCTGGTGTTGAGGACATAGTATGTTGTCAAATTCTTATTCCTTCAGAAGTAGTGACCTCTACCTCACTGGATATCTTCAAGCAAAGGCCGAGTGACCACTAGTCAGATGTGTTATAGTGGACAATCTTAATCAGGTTTGACTAGATGTCTAATGGAGTCCTACTCTGATTTTCTAATTTCTTTTCATAAGTATGATAGTGTTATTATTATAGGAGAGATATACTCTTATATAATATACTATTATAGGAGAGATATTATAAGAGAGTTCTACAAGAAGGCAGGATCAGGAAGAATATGGAAGAATTGATATAGAGTAAGAAGATCTGAGTTTACATACCTGGTCTGCTACTTACCAGGCAGACCCAAGGTAACTGCCCATCTCTGGGCCTCAGTTTCCTGACCTATAAAGTGAGCAGTTAACAGTAGATGATTTTCAGGGTCTCTCCTAAGTCTGAATTCTATCAATACCTTAAATAATGATAGTAACAGTAGTAAAAAGCAATAGCTCATATTTATATAACACTTTAACGTATACAAGACACTTGACATACAATGTACTAAAGGCTCTCTGGCAGTGACCACACAAATACATCTTTGAACAGGACAGAAGATAATTTTATTTTTTGGTATGTATTTTAATAATTTTTATCACAGACCAAAACCTTGCATTTAACCAATTCAATTCCATAAACATTTATTAAAAACAAAACAAAAACAACTTACCATGTACAAGGCCTGGGGCTAGGTGCTCTGGATACAGAAAGAATTCAATTGCCTTCCGCAATTATTAACCATGGATGTACTTTGCTGGGAAAAGTATAGGCATTTGGAATACAAAAAACACAATGAAGCAGTCCTTTGCTTATCTATTTCTCTCGCTATGAAATACACTCTATAGTCCAGAGTGAAGTGAGCAGAACCAAGAGAATGTTGTATACAGTAATGGTAATATTGTTTTAAGAATAAACTACAAAGGATGTATGAAGGAACCTACTATCTTAATCCGGAGAAAGAACCGATAAATAGAAGTATGTATAGAATGATTGTGTGTGTGTGTGTGTCTGATGGTAGCCATCTTTAGGAGGGGGAGGGAGGGAAGGAAAAAAGGAAATTTACATGATAACTTTATTATAGATTTAAAAGGAATAGCAAGTTGTAGGTAATAGATTTGCAATTTCATGTGCAATCATCTTTCATTTTTATTCTATGTTATGGAAATGCTTTTTTTATTTGATAAATTAAAAATAAAATAAAAAAAGAAATGTAATCTCCTTGAGGGCAGGTCTTGTTTTGTTTTTGTCTTTGTATTCTCAGCATTTAACATAGTAGCTGGCACGCAGGAAGTACTTAATAAATATTTACAAGATTAAATGGATCAAATATAAAAAAAATTGGAATCTTAACTGAATTGTATTTGGATATCATGACCGCCAATGTATTTTTTTTTCTAAAGGCATTATCATTCTATTTTGCCAGTTTTCTTTCTTTTCATTTCTTTCTTGATGACTTTTTTTTTAGGTAGCAAAAATAAAATATAAAAAATAACAAATCAATTCACCATCACTGTGTTGTGGAGCTGTATAGCAAGAGGGAAAAGGATCAATAAACATTTGTGTGTTGGACATTGTTAAGTACTGAGAATACAAAGACTAAATAAGAAGTCCTGCCTTCATGGAGTTTACATTATAATGAATGAGAAAACATGTATGCATTAAAATATTTACAGAATAGATTTAAAGTATCTGGCACATAGTAGGTCCTTGAAAAGTTAGTTGACTGACTAACAAGGGAGTTTAGGAAGTGAGGACCATAGCAAGTGGGAGGATCAGAACAGGTTTTGTGTAGAAGGTTGTCTTTGAACTGAATCTTGAGGGGAAAGATAAACAAACCTTTCACAAAAAGGGGAGAACTTGCAATCCCTAATGTCATTACAAGAAAGAAATCAACCTTGATGATATATCTCTCCCCCACTACACACACCTTTTTTGAAAGCATAAATAATAGACTTTTCTTTTCTTTGGAACAATTTGTTCAGGTTTTAAGAGCTATTTAATTAAACCATTACCTGCTGCACAGCCGTCTGTTTTTGTCTTGCGAATAGGATGCATGGAGTTCTCTTACCTAAGTTTGGTAAATGGATAGAAGATGCCAAAAAACAATATGTAGAGTCAGCAGATAGACAGAGGCATGTCAATCTCTAAGCAGCTAGCCTTGGAGCCTACCTAAATGGATTTACCTGGATCTGCTCTTCACACACACACACACACACACACACACACACACACACACACACACAC
>NW_020954588.1:24899502-25013321 GCF_900497805.2 Vombatus ursinus | reverse complement strand
ACACACACACACACACACACACACACACACACACACACACACACACATATATTAAGAAAGCTAAATGACTAATTACATGTAATATATATATATATGTAATATATATATATATATGTTTGCTAGTGGGGAGGCATGTGTTCTCACCCTACTTTATTCACTTTTTTAATAAAAATAAAATAGATTGAAAAAAACCATAAAATTTCAGAATTTTCAGTAGCCTGGATGGACATCCAGTCCAATCCGTGCAGTCTTCATAGTATAGTGGAAAAGACATTAGATTTTGAGTTACAGGACTTTGGTTGAAATCCCAGCCCTGTCTCTTATGTGCTCAGTTGTTTTTCAGTTGTGTCTAACTCTTCAGGACTCATTTGGGTGATCTTGGCAACAACAAAAAAGAAAAACTGCTCCTATCCTCATGTTCCCTGTTTCTGATCCCTCAAACCCTGGAAGTTTGTCATATCTTCATATTCAGCTTTATGTCCCAGTTCCTTAAGATAGCAATTTCCCTAAGGGTCGAATCATTTAAAAGTTAGTAGATGGACTCTTTAAACTGATACTATTGAATGAACTCCACTGCTTTTCATTAATATTCAAAGCAGAGAATGGTTGGGATGAGGTTTTTCAGCATTTATTAAATCCCTCTGTTTGTAGGAATCTATTAAAAATATGTGAAAATCAAACATTTTAGATAATAACCCCATTCAATCCCACACGTTTGGCTGAATTGGTATGTAATGATATGTATTTGGAAAGGTAAGGACCGAAAATACATGCAGCCTATCTCACAAATATGGAGCCGCTACTTAATGAGTTCCCCCAACTCCATAGATATCACTGGTTGACCTTAGTCTTCTGCTTAATTCCTTGGCCTGTCAATTTTTAGGAGCATGGAAAAAGCTCGGATGATGAATGCTGGTTTTTTTCCATTCCATTTTTATGAAGCTATAGAATCACCTGGCACATACTGGTTGTAAAGGTCACCCTTTGTGGAATTTTAGTTTTGTGTGTTATACAAGTAGGCCACCTGAGCTAGACTTTTGTTCCAAAGACTTTCTGTCTCTTCTGCATTGCTGGTGGTGTAAGGTAATGGGCACATGCATGCTCAAATGGGAATTGTCCAGAACAGACTAGGTTTTGGAAAGGTTTAAAATGTCATCTCAGAAGTGGTATAATCATAGCCCTTGCCCAATAAGTCTCGATTGTCTTCCTGATTGGGGAGGTAGTATGCTGAGGGGAACACTGAAGCTGGCAGAAACTAGTTTCTAATCCATTTTCCCTTAATAGCCACAATCAGCATCTTCTTTCCAGCCCCTCTACCTTTGCCTAGGATGAACCCCTTGTTGGAGAAGGCACATGACTTCCTTGCATCTCTTTCTTAAAATCTGTAGCTTTTTTCTAGGCTTATCTCATGTGCCCTCTCCTTCAGGGAACTTTTTCCTTGTTATCCACACCTTCCTCAAATAATCACCTACATATGTATCTATTTGTCAGTAACTTATGTTGCTTGGGTAGAATGTAAACTCCTTAAAGGCAGGAATGTTTTTTTTTTTTAATCTGTCTTGGATTTCCCAACACCTAACTGAATGCCATGTATGCAGTAGACACTTAATAAAAGTATTTTGGTTGGGTGCAAACTTGACTATCACTTAAGCTTTGTGAGTTTTACCTTTTTTTCTGGACTTTCTCTTCCACCTCTGATATTCTTTGATTCTATGGGTAGTCATTATTTCTTTAATTTTTGTATTTTCTTTAATGACAATAAAGATATTACTTCTTGATTCAGTCTATTTCATCCAACTTCGGTAAAAAAAAAAAAGATGTTTAAAAATTACATTTTATTATTATTTGACAGTTATTTCCCTCTTACCTCCTGTCTTCCACTCAAAACCCAAATCCTTGGAATAGTTTTGCATAGATAAACAAAACACATTTTCCCATTGGCCATAGATGTGTTTCTCATTTTTCACCTTGAGACGATCAGGAAGAAGGGTAGCATTCTTCATCACTAGTCCTCTAGAATCCCCAATGGTCATTATGTTATTCAGAGTTGTAAGATCTTTCAAAGTTGTTGTTTTTTCCCTCTAGATCACTGTTATAGTATAGATATTTTTATGATTGACTTATTTTTTGTTTTCTTTTTATCCTTGAGATTCAAGAATTGATCATGGAGTCATAGAATCTGTCAAGTGATCTTAGTAACCATCTAAACCCAACTTATACCTTAAAAAATATCTCCTCCAAAATATACCAACAGGGCATATTTAATCTGATTGAAGCCTGATTTATTCTTTTTTTTCTTAGCGTGCTCTTTCTGCTAACATTTATAGTATTTTGTATTATTATAATTGTATCTGGTACAATTTACATATATCAGTTGGTCCAGTATGCTAACTTGCAACTCCATGTTTCTACCTACATATTTATTTTGCTAACAGAAATGGTTCTTAATCATCGTTCAATGATCTTTTAATATAACCAATGTATTTTTCTGACTATGTCCTTGAGGAAGTCGCCTAAACTTGCTGAGCATCAGTTTCTTTTTCTGTAAAATGAGGCAGATCTACATCTTGACATCACGTGTCCCTATTTCTTAAATTGTGCAATGGATGGTTTTAGTAATGAATATTTTAAAACATCTAAGAGGAATCATGAATTTTATAGTGAAAGTGATAGCCTTGCGAAGAATTTCAGGGGTGAGTAAGGAGAGGAAGAGGTAAGGATCAGAAACATGGCGGCTAACAGTCAGGTTATTTTTTATTTATTTATTTATTTTTTTTTAGGCAATTGGGCTTAGGAGACTTGTCCAGGGTCACACAGCTAGTAAGTGTCAAGTGTCTAGTCTGAGGTCAGATTTGAACTCAGGTCCTCCTGACTTCAGACCTGGTGCTCTATCCACTGCACCACCTAGCTGCCCCTTCAGGTTATTAATTCTTTTTTTTTTTTTTTAGATTTATTTATTTTTAGTTTTCAACATTCACTTCCACAAGATTTTGAGTTCGAAATTTTCTCCCCATCTCATCCCTCCCCCCACCCCAAGATTGCATGCATTCTGTATACCCTTTCCCCTAATCTGCCCTCCCTTCTATCTCCCCCCCCCACCTTTTCTTATCCCCTTCCTCTTCTATTTTCCTATAGGGCAGGATAGATTTCTATATCCCATTTCCTGTATTTCTTATTTCCCAGCTGCCTGCGTGCCCACGCCAAACTCCACTCCTCTCCCTGCTCAGGACAATATGCCTTTCTGATCAACCATCCAGGTTGTCTTGGGCTGGACATTTGTTTCACTCTGTCTGCAGCTTTAGAATTTGTTTAGAGCCATTTTTTAATAGGTATTTCGAGGGGTTTGGGGGAGAGCTCAAGCAAGTCACTGCCTTTACTCCATCATCTTGGCTCTGCCCCTGACCCTTCAGGTTATTAAATCTTAAGTGAAATCAAGACCCTCTCTTTAGGCCATGTCAGAGAGAGCATGAAGCTTCCGAGTTCTGCTAGTCCGAGAAGGTAACATTAAGGGAGAAAGACAAAGAGAGAATTGACTTTGCTGAGTCAGGAACTGAAGGATATGTTCCTGAAAAGGCTCATTTGGCACAGAAACGCAGCTGGGAATTGCTATATCCAGGGCAAGTCACAATCCACACCTGTGGCAAGTAGCATGAAATATGTCTGTAACTGGGGAAAGGGGCAGGGTAGAGGACAGCAGAGAGACCCTGACACAAAGACTTGTTGGAAAGGTTACTATGGAAGAGGAGAAGGTAGGGTGGAATAGAAGAAGAGAGCACTTAATCTGATAAATTGCCAATGAATAACTAATCATTTTGGCTAATTGCCATCTCATGTTACAAATGCAGCATGGTAGTTCAATTTTTGCCTATGCCATCGAAATTCAGAAATCATAGACAAAGCCCTGTTTAACCATCCTGGTTACAGCTATACTTTAGAGTATGATAATCAACCAACCAATCAAATCCTTGCTTGTAGCTAAATGAATAGTCTGATATTTCAGTGGAACTAGAATCTCATGAAAATGGGTGTTCATTCCCTCCAGTGATGTATATCGTAAACCATTATGTGTCTGCTTAGCCTGTGTGATCTCCATCCATGACTTTCACTTATATAGATGTCCCATAAGGGGTCCACTCATCACACTAGAGGCATAGATGGAATTCTCTTGACGTTGTGTGGATACCAAAGAAGCACCTAAGCTTCTCCCTTTATTTCTTGCAGCCTGTGAAACATTATGATAATACTAGTCAGCTAATGTCTATTGAAAGATGAATATAGCCCTTTTATGGGTTATTCTTCCCCCCCAATCTCTAAAATAAAGGTGAGGAAAGGAAATGAAAACATAGAAAAGACAGGGATTGTTTATTAAGGAACAAAAAAAAAGATCATGAAGTGGTAAAAAAGTAATAAAATGATTGGGGAAAGAAAGGGAAAAGAAACAATGAGCCTAGTTCATTCACTCCTTCAGATCTCTTATCCTCTAACTATAATATCTAGTATATAGATATTATAGCACTTAAAGATTTGCAAAGTTCTTTATATATATTATCTCACTGCTCTTCGAAAGAACCTTGGGAAGTGAGTGCTACTGATATTATTACTATTATTATTTTTATTATTATTATTCATTTCCATTTTACAGATGAAGATGTCTAGGTGGTATAGTGGATAGATCACCAGGCCTGGAGTCAGGAAGACCTGAGTTCAAATCTGGCCTCAGACACTTGACCCTGGGCAAATCATGTAACCCTGTTTCCCTCAGTTTCCTTATCTGTAAAATGAGCTGGAGAAAGAAATGCAAACCACTCCAGTATCTTTGCTAAGAAAACACCACATTGGGTCACAAACAGTCAGGTGTGACTGAAATGACAGAATAACAGCAACAATAGATGAGAAAACTGAGGCAAACAGGGTTAAGTGACTTATCTAGAGTCACACAGCTAGTAACTGTTTGATACTTCTTCAGACTGGGTTCAAACCAAAGTCTCCCTGCCTTCACATGTAATGCTCTATCCTCTTTGCCACCTAGCTGCCAAGAAAAAGTTAGGCTAGATGATCTCAAAGTCTTACCAGCTCTGACCTTCCCTGCTTCTAGAATTCTGACCTGTGACTATGAGAATCCTTTTTGGGAAGGCAGTATTATTTGACATTTAAAATAGAAAGATCACAGAATCTAATTCAGTAGGCTCAGCAAGGTTAACTAACTTGCCCATTATCACACAGGTAGTAAAGTTTAAAAGAATTCTGTTATGTTTTATCCATCAATCAACATTTATTAAGCACCTACTATGTGCCAGGCATTGTGCTAAGCACTAATTTGGCATGAGTTATTATAATAAACTATCCTTCAATTATGTCCATTATATAAAAGTTCCGCAAAATGTTTTTGGCTTTATGGCTTCATGAATATTGCATTCCCATGCCGTTTGCCTGACATTTAATTTCATATCCACATTACTTTTATGTGCCATTGGAGATCTTTCATTTTTAATAATATCCCTATTCATAAATAAAATATAAATGATATAAGTGGTACCCAGCATAGTTCTTGGTAGATTCTCCAGTTGTTTTAATGTACCTCAACACTATAAATATATGGACTTTAAAATATTCAGTAACAAAAAAATTACCCTTTAAATGCCAAAGTGTTATTGATACAGATGGTGTAAAGGGTTTCATTATTTTTTCTTCATGTTTCCTCCCCATACTATAAACATATTAATTGAGTTTTAATTTGTTTTTAAATGGTATGCCTAGTAGATGTTAGAAACATCATATGTCCCCCCCAAGTACACAGTGCTGAATTGCTATTTGTCATAAAGTTTTTCTTAAGTGTTTGGTTTGTAAACAGGATTTGCTAAATTTGGTCAAAGTCATAAAATTCCACAGAAATCATCTTCTCATTATCTTCTGGAAGTGACCCTATGCCCTTGAAAGCCACATTAGAGAGAAGTAATATTAGCTTCTGCTCTTTTAGAAGAAACATCTAGGCTTGGCAGTGTATCACATGGCTGACATTCCAAGAACTGGACTGTATTTGAACTCCAGTATCACTTGCGTGCCAAGCTGATGCATCAGAGGAAGACTCTGGACTATGCTAACATGTTATGAAGGCCTTAATTAAACAGATCTGTGTTTTATGTGTTTGTTGCTAAAAGCAACTTTCAACTCTAATCTATGATCTGTACCTGCATAAGAATCCCTTCTTACATCCCCAACTAGGTGTCATCCATGTTTAAGAATAACTTCTAGAAGTCCCTTTCTCTGTCTTAATGTGTCATGGCTACGGTGGCCAAGACAGACCCCCGAGTGGCCTGCCTGCTAATGCTGGGCATCACTATTTCACTATGCTCCTTACCACTCTCACTAGTGACCAGCCTAAGCAGGCTTTTGAACTATTACCATTATTATAATATGATCCTTATTTCCCTACGATATAACCTTCAAATGCATAGAATGTAAGAATTGTATTTGTATATCCAGCACAGTGCCTGAAACATACTAAATGTGTAATAAATGCTTGTTGATTAGTATGTATTCATTTCCCTAGCCCCTTTAGAGCAGGGATTCTTAAGCTTTTTTTTTTTTTAAATATCATGGTGCCCCTTTCATCACCTGGTAAAGTCTGAGGACCCCTTTTCAAAATAATGTTCTTAAGTGCATAAAAGAAATTACACATGAACAAAAAGGAAGTCAATTATATTGAAAAACAGTTATCAAAACATTAAAAAATTAAGCAAATTCAAGGACCCCCTGAAATCAATTCAAAAACCTAGTCCAAAGACCCCCAAATTAAAAACTCTTGCTTTAGAGCAGAACTACAGCATAAAGCTCACAACATTCCCAAGTGTAGCTTCAACCAGATTAAAATGTAATTGGGAAGGGCAGCTAGGTGGCACAGTGGATAGAGCACCGGCCCTGGATTCAGGAGGATCTGAGTTCTACGTGACCCTGGGCGAGTCACTTAACCCCATTGCCTAGCAGGAAAAAAAAAGTTGAAAAAAAATAAAATGTAATTGGGACATATTTAACAAAATAGATAAAAAATACAATAAAATCTGTGTAATGTTAGTATGTGGTTTTCTAAGTCAGTATGGCAGATTACATAAGATTTAGGTTACCACCACAAACACTACCCTGCCCTTTGTTTCTATTTGAATTTGTTTTAGAGCATGGAAGTAATCATTTCTTACCAATCTCCTCCTCCTCTGTATCTCTATCTCTCTGTGTCTGTCTGTCTCTTTCTCTCTTTCTCTCTTAAAAGATACCCTTTATAAATACTAGTTAGTACTTTTCTACTCATTTCTTCTAGTTCTATAATATACTGGCCTTTCTGATGAAAGATAAAGCAACTCCATAAAAATGGAATGGGTGGAGAAAAGGAAAAGAAAAAGAAGAGAAAAGAAAGACTTTGCCTCAATTCTCTTGTGTCTCTGATCTTTTGTTTCTATCAAACTTGAATGGTTCTTTTTGAGCCCTTGTTTAAAGGTCAATGGAGGAGTGATTTGGGAATTAAGCACTATCTATTATGATAAATGTGTTGATAGTTTTTTGAAGAGCTGAGATATTTAAAAAAAAATAAGGGACTTTTGAAATGCATGAAAAATAGAGTAGTTAGGAGTCTCATATAGATAAAAGCTTTCTTTTCTTGGAAATCCAAAAGCCACAGTCAGAAAAACAACAATTTAAGATCATTCATGCTGACTGAAAGGAGGAACAATGGCAGGAGATCTATCAAACTAAGGGTTTCTTTTTCTCTTTTTTAAAAATCCAGATAGACACTTCTAAATAAGCCCAGTGGCCATCCACTGCCATCTTAGCTCTTTGGGTGCTCAAAGCCCTCTGGTGTTTGGTCAACAGCACTGATCCCTTTCTAAGACATGGCAATCCCTTTTTGTTTAAGTAATGATCATAGTGGAGATTGAGAGTTGTTTTGTGGTTATCCCAGGCAAATGGATACAATACCCAAACTCTGTGTGTCTGTGTGTGTATCCACAGTATGAAGAAACAGCAAAAGAACTTGCATGTCCCCCATGTCAGAGGGAAAAGGCAGCAGTACAGTGTACAGCCACGTCATTTTAAAGTCTTAGTTATAGATGGGAATGCAGTGTTTTTAAAGTGTTTTTATGTTGCAATGACTTGGGCATTCTGTAGTGGCAGTGCACTTCTGGTGTAAATTGAGCACAGTGAAGTTAGCAAATGTCTAACGTGAGAGTATCCTTTGTTCTTCTAGAATGATGCATTCCAGCAAAATTGATCCTCATAGCCATTTCTTTAAGTTAGATTGAACAATTGAATTCCACCAACATTTATATTAAATACATTGCAAGGCATGGGTGAAAGTCGCTTGGGATACAAAGACAGGAAGGAACTTGTTTCTGCACTTGAGCAACTTCTTACTGGATGAAATACACAATATGTGCACAGATTAATAAAAGCGAGGAAAACCGAAGAACCGGGATGGGGTTGTGCAGGAGGGCAGGGAATCCTCAAATGAGCATTCCAAGAAGTGAAGGTTAGGATAAGGAACAGGACAATAGCTAACGTTTATGTGACACTTGAAAGTTTGCAAAATTCTTTGTATAAACTATTTCATTGGATCCTCCCAAAGGCCTTGTAAGGCAGACGTTATTATCACTGTGTTACAAATGAATAAGTTACCTGAAAGCTCCAAAGAATCTAAGATGTCTCTTGTCTTATTGTTGATGAAAAAAATTGATATAGTTAAAAATAAAACTTCACCTTACTGACTCTTTTACAACAAGATATCTACCATCCATGTATCAAAATCAGTTTATATCAATTATTTTTATAAAGAACAATTAACTTCAAAAATATAGAAAAAAATACCCAAAGTACAAGCAATTCCTTCCAATACCTTGGGGACACACTCTAGCCTATACCACTGTCTGGGAGAGAGGGCTCAGGCTTAGCATTGGTTCTCCTTAGCCTTAGTCCTTTCAAATTTATATCCAAATGGTACATACATACCCAAAGAATCTTCATCAGTTAATTCTGGACAGAGTGCTAATGGTTGCCTCTTGTCCTTGATACATAGACATTGGGCTGACTACAAAATCCAGTATGTACTAGACTTGGATACTTCAGGTTGCTTGCTTTACTGACCTTTTAAAACTGACAAGGTCATGGCCTAAAATCCCCTTTACATAAAAAGAACAAAAACTGAGGTGGTCAAAGAACCAAGGCCCTTATCTATTTTGGCCTGGAATGGGGAGGAGGCCTCAGGATTCTCCCCTAACAGCATAGACTCTTACTGCATATCCTTTGTGGAAAGAAGCCAGCCCAAGAAGGCCCTCTAACCAAGAGAGAGGCCAAGGCTGATGAAAACCATTCAGAGGAAGCTGTAGTTTTGATTACACAGCTTTAATAAATCAAAAAAGGTTGCTCATTATCATGAGGTTAGCAGACCAGAATCAGTCACACAGTCTTCATTACATATCGCCACAACTCTGAAGGCATCTCAGACTCTTCCATGTGATGACTCACATTGACAGAGAGTGGTAGGCTTTTAAGGACTAGACTTATTGGCAGGTCCCCATTATACCAAGAAACAGTCACATAGTAACTCACATTCATATGATTTTTGTGGGGATATGTATGTATTTGAAGTCAATTAAAAATGTTAAAATTGTTTTAACATGTAATCAGGGAAAATAAAATATTTTGTAGAAAAATAAAATAAATCTGATTGGTCACTTAATTTAATCTTTTGCAATTTGACAATTACCTAGATTGTCCAAAGTTATTAGCATTATGTCCATAGACCTTTCATTAGCCATTTAAACATTTTGATAATTTACTCTGCAAAGTGATCATTTAGACCCTGTATTCTTTGTTCTGACTCTGTCTCATCAAACTAAGATCACAGAGGCAAACAAGCACTGGATATTTTATTCTGAGGAGCTAAGCTTGAATATGTGTTCTCCTATTTTCTACCTGTGTGACTCTGGGAAAGTCACCTTCCCTCTCTGGCCCTTAGCTTACTCCTTTGTCAGATGAGGGAATGACATATAGTAACCTCTGAAGTTCCCTGAAACTCTAAGAGCTGCAATGCTAATACTTTGTGGACCAGGATCATGTGTTGTTTTCATTTTTCCCTTAAAAACCAAACTCATTTCTTCCATTTTACTGTAATGGTGAAAGGTTTTTGCTATGTTATATGCACTGTGTTTTCACTTAGTGAAGCATAAATGGCTAATTATTATTGTGATTTGTTTTATGTACTTGACATGCAGAATGACAATTAAATAGGAGAGTCAACGCATTTCCAGTCATTATAGCAATCATGCAGGCTATTTCACAAAAGTAAGAAGAGGAAAATCTCATTATGGTGAAAAATTAAAGCCAGCACCATCTTCTGAATGACTGTTTACAGTTGCAATATTTCTTGCCTTGCTAGAGAGCAATGGCTTTTAACATCTTCATTAACAAATTGATTTTACAAGCCGGAGAAGTTGCTGTCCAACATCTCTAGCCCTAGAAAAGTTGCTCAAACTAAAATGTTTGACATTTCCAGGGTATAGAGTCAGCATATATTAAGTCTAGTAGGCTACCATGATAAATAGCAGCCTATGAAGATAATCAATCATTAAAAGATATATACAGTTCTCAAGAAAAAAAATGGAAAATTATTAACAAATATATGAAAGAATGTTCCAAATCACAAATAATGAAAAAGATACAAATAAAAAATTCAGAATATTCATTTTAAACCCAACAATTTGGAAAAAAAATTAAAAAGATAAGAATTGTGCATTTTGGAGGAAAAGAGTTATGGAAAGATGTGCACATTAATGTATCATTGGTATAAGTGTGAAATGGTCCAGTAATTCTAGAAAGTCACTTGGAATTATATGAAGAGAATGACTAAAATGTCCAAACCCTTTTGCCAAATCACAGAACCCACTGCTAAGCATATGAGATTGTTGACAAAAAAGAAAGGCTCCATATACACCCAAATATTTATAGCGGCTCTTTTAAATATAGCAAAGAAAAACTGGAAACAAAGTGGATTGCCATCAATTGGAAAATGACTAAACAAATTGGAGTATGTGACTGTAATGGAATATTACTAGGCCGTGAGAAATGAGAAACACGGCAAAACATTTATTTATTTCATGTAAAATGAAGAATGCAGAACCAGGCAAACAATATGCACAATGACTAGAACAATATAAATAGAAAGAAAACAGCAAAATAATCATAGCTGAGACCTATGAAAATATAATGGCCAAGCTTGTCCTCAGAAACGAGATATGAGAAAGCACTTTCCCCTAACTCCTTTACAGTGGGGCGTGGAGGGGGATCATGAATACAGAATGCTGCATAAAACATCGATCTTTTTCAGTATGCTGGCTCATTTTATGTAACTATTTTTCTTCTTTTTAAAAAACATTTTTATTAGAAGGCATGGCCCTCTAAGAGGGTGAAGGAAAAGGGATACTTTAGGATGTGTAGATGATATGAAAATAAAAATCATAAGATTACTTTGCAATAGAGCCTTAGTAAGTGTTTTGTGAATTGTAATAATTTAAAATAATGATTTGTGTTATGTTTTGCTTTATTTTTTTTTAGTATTCCTGGATTCATTAAATTAAGATCTTGCCTCTTTTGCGATATATTGTTAGCCACCCACTGGGATAGATTGTGCTTAAGAGGGTTTTCTTCATGCGTGATTTGCCTTGACCAAAATAATTGGTCATTTAGATGCGAGGGCCTGAGAGCTCTGCCACTTAGTACCCACGTGACCCTCGACTAGCTGCTTCCTCCTTTTTACCATCAGTTTCCCATCTAAAAACTGAGGAGTTTGGACACGTTGGACTTCTGGGGTCACTTCAGTTCTAAATCTCTTATCCTGTGATTTGTAAAATGAGGATGTTGGTAGAAATGATGTCTGGAGTCACAAAGTTTTAAATCACTTGTGACCAGGCCAAGTCTTTGATAATGAACTTCTCTGAACTCAGCTAAGCCGATGCTCTGGTCACACGCCTCAAGTATGGCGCCAGGCGATTGCCTTTCTAGCTCGAGACCATTGGCCAGAGTTTGGGATCATCTGGCATGATTCTGGGCAAGAACTCTAGGGACAATGTTCTGATTCCTCTTGAAATCAACAAGCTTGCTGGAAATCTGAGAATTCTTTCTGCCAGACAGTGAATATATATACAGCAGTAATATCCACAGAATGTCTCATGGATGTGGTTGATTGAGGTCTCAAAGATACAGCTTAAATTTTGAAGCTGAGGGCCCTTGATGTTTCCAGTTGGCATCAATTTTACAAGGCCATGAGCAGCTTGGTAGCATTTAAGAGGCATGTGATGATGCAGTGGATAGAGTCCTGGGCCTGGAGTCAATAAGACTTGCATTCAAATTCTGCCTCAGTCACTTACTAACTGTGTGACCCTGGGCATGTCACTTAACCTCTGCTTACCTCAGTCCCCTTATCTGTAAAATGGGGATAATAATAGCACCTACCTTCCAAGGTTGTTGTGAGAATCAAATGAGATATATATTTAAGGGTGGTTAGCGCAGTGTCTGGCACATAGCAAATGCTATTCTAGTAAATGATTATTCCTTTTCTACACCCCCACCTCATTGGAAGGTTGAACTTGGTATGTAAGACCCGTCTTTAAATCCCAATGCTAGCACTTGCTAGCTAAATAGCTACAGGTGGGCTCTTAATAGTATTAATGATGATAGCTAGTCTTTCTATGATTCTTTAAGGTTTGTAAGAGGCAGCTAGGTGGTGCAATGGATAGAGCACCGGGCTTGGAATCAAGAAGACTTGTTTTCATGAATTCAAATCCAGTCTTAGACAATTGCTAATTGTGTGACCCTGGACAAGTCACTTCACCCTGTTTGCCTCAGTTTCTTCATCTGTAAAATGAACTGAAGAAGGAAATGGCAAGTCACTTCAGAATTTTTGCCAAGAAAATCCCATGTGGGCCCATGAAGAGTCAGACCCAACTGAACAACAAAAAGGGTTTGCAAAGCACTTTGTGTAGTATTGTCTCACTTCATCCATATACCAGTTCTGTTATGGAGTTATATCATTATCATCATCATTTTTCAGATGGAGAAACTGAGGCTGAGAGAGGGTAAGTGATTTATGTAGGGTTCCACAACTATTGTGCGTCTGAGGCGGGATTGGAACTCTGGTCCTCCTGGCTCCAAGACCAACATTCTAGCTATTGTACCACCTAGCTGCCTCTATTCTGAGCCTGTTTTCTCATCTTAAGTGGGGAATCAATAATACAATCTGCAGTCCCTCCTTCCCAAGATTATTCTGTGCTCAAATGAGATACTAGATGTAAAGCACTTTGAATAAATGCCTTAATATTATTATTGGTAGCACCATCAATGATTGAAGCAGGCCTCTGCTTAGGGAAGACAATGTTTTAAACACTAAATTTTCAACTTGCATACGTATATCCTTTACCTATTGTCTATATGACATCAAGGTGGTAAAGATTTGTAATTAGAATTGAGATGAACAAAGGTATTTGGCATCTAAACTTCTGATAAAAATTCATTGAGTGGTCCAAACCTATTACCTGGAAAATAATATTTTGTACAACTTGTGTCTGCCTGTATTTTATCTCAGTCTTCAGTTTGGGCATTTAGACAGATGTGAAGAAAAATGCAAACTGTATACAGGTGTGTGGGTAAATAGAGAAATATTCCAGGGTGATATATTTTGAATTTTGACTTTGCCTTTGGGGGTAGAGTAGGATCAGAGAGTCCCTCACATAAATGAAAATGATGTTTGGAAAGCATGAGAAAATATGTTTTACCTTCCATAAATGTTGCATTTTCATAAGCTCAAGTGCTACAATATTAAATTTGAAAAATGACTCAAGACGTTTCTATTTGAAGAAATGTCACTTGAGTTTCCATGACCTTTCCAACATCAAAGTGGGTCTCTGCAAGAGAGATTCTTATATGATTCAAAGTAAAGACTTAAGCTTCTAGTCTTAAAAATATTATGTGATTTCATAGACTTCCTATCACATTGAATAGCAATTCACCTAATAATAATGAAATAATCATCTGTATCAGTGACATATGAATTGCATGTGGATTTGATGGTATGAAGTAATAGGTAACATTTATGTAGCACCTTCTATGTGCCAGGCACTGTGCTAAGTGCTTTACAATTACCTCATTTGATCATCACAACCACCCTGGGAAGTAGGTGCTATTATCATACTCATTTTACAGATAAGGAAACTGAGGCAAACAGAGGTTAAGTGAGTTGCTCTAGGTGACACAGATAATGCATGCCTGAGGCTGGATTGGAACTCCAATTTTCCTGACTTCAGGCCCAGTACTCTATCCACTGTACCATCTAACTGCTTGTGCTATAAATATAATCACGTATAAGACGACTGTATTGAGGGAGTATTATAAGTGAAGTTTTTTTTTCATTTCAGTTTATTATGCAAAGTATGTTGAGATTTCAAATTCCTGGACTGGGCTGGATTTGTAATCAGAGGACCCAGGTTTGGGTTCCAGTCCTAGCTGTTACCTGTGTGACCTTGGACAATTGACTTTATCTCTCTAGATTTCAGTTGCCTCAGTAATAGATTGATACAGTTGGGCTAAATGGAATCTAAGGACCATTTCTATTCCGAATCACCGTGAATCTCAGGCAGTGATGGCTATTTTTTTTTCTATTTCAAATCCTATATCTCACCTCCTCTTCCACCAACCCAGAAATGGACTTCTCATTTTAAAAGAATTAGGAACATTCTCTTCTCTTTTACTTCTTAAGAGATTAACTTTTTATTCATGCATGAGAATAAAATGACCAAAAAAAAAAAACCACCTATGAGAGGGGGATTTATATTATCTCGTTATAATAAGTCTGTCAACTGCTTTATCTCCTTTGGGGCAAGAAAGTCTGTAACAAGATGAGATTCTCAAATTAGGTACTCATGTAGTGAAACAATTGGTTTTGTAAAGTAAGTGGTTCAGCTGCTTGCTCACATCTCTCCTAACATCCGTTCATCACCTCTGTAACTTTCCTGAAATGCTCTGGACTCTGTGGTATCAGGTGGTTGGGTCTACTCACATATGAAAAAGAGACTATTCTCCTGGGAGGCTCATCCCTGAGAAAGATAATTCATTACTGGGTTAATGAGCACAGAAGTAGTCACTGGGGTGTCCATCAGAAATCCATTACAGTGAAGAGAGAATATTTGAATTTGCCTTTCATTCCCATTGATGGCTCTGTCTGATGTTGGAAATCATTAAATTGCTGATATGCAAGTGATGGAATGTCTCTTGTTGGACAAGGCATGAAAATTCTGCCTCACTGTTGCCTTGGTCGGTTTTCAAATAATTTGTCTGAACATGAATCTGGATTTTTGAATTACGATGGGGATTAGAGGCTCTACAGTGGTTGCTAAAGTCTTTCCTGTGCAGAAACCATTGACTTCAATTCAGTGGAGACTTGGCATGATTGTGAGTCATGCTTTGTATTAAATGTGATGCATTCAGTGCTTTGTGATGAATCTTCAGTAAAATCAATCAAGCAGCATTTATTAAGTTCCTACTACGTGCCAGTTTTTGTGCTTGGTACTGGAAATATAAAAGCAAAAGCTCAACCATCCCTTACTTTGAGTGGCTTATATTCTGCTGGGGTTGAAGGGGAAGATGCAGCATGTCCACAGATAGGATAGAATAAAAGATCTCCCGGCCTCTTATTTTCCTCATTTGTAAAATGGGAGGTTTTTGAGTAGACCCAATAACTTGAAGGTCCCTTCCATCTCTAAATCAATGATCTTATGACTTCTCATGTCATTTCCAGTTTTAAGTATTATGATCCTATTTCCCTGGCCTGTTACCTTCTCACATTTCAGGCCGTACTTTATCAAAGAGTGGTCTCTCTTGATGTCCTGCTTCTGTCCGTTTCCTTCTTATCTATAAATTCTTTAATTCCTGGTACAACAGGGTTCTTTACTGTGTGTGTGTGTGTGTGTGTGTGTGTGTGTGTGTGATGGAACCCTTTGGGCCATTCTGGTGAAACCTATGAACCTTTTCTCAGAATAATGTTTTTAAATACATAAAATAAAATCCACAGGATTACAAAGGAACACAGTTATGCTAATATATACACATATATGTGTGTGTGTATAGATAGGTATATAGATATATTCTAGGGCAGCTAGGTGACACAGTGGTTAGAATGTTGGGTCTGGAATCAGGAAGACTCATCTTCCTGAGTTCAAATATGTCCTCAGACGCTTACTAGCTGTATGACTCTGGTCAAGTTACTGAGCCCTGTTTGCCTCAGTTTCTTCATCTATAAAATGAGCTGGAGAAGGAAATGGCAAACCCTCACAGTATCTTTGCAAAGAAACCATCAAATGGGATTACGAAGTCAGACACAACTGAAAAATGACTGAACAGCAACAAAAAATATAAAGCCTACAGACCTCAGGTTATGAACTCTTTCATGAAAAAGAATGGAGATTTATGCCCTTTTTCTTTCCCTTCTGTGCCTAGTACAATGCTGCATGGAGCAGGTGTTTGGTTCTCCTTCCCCAAAATAATAAAATATTTGAGTAATATAAATGCTTTTCTTTTATTATGGTTAGCAGATGACCATAAGTTCTGAACCAATATCGACGTAATTCAACAACTTCTTACTGGGAACCTCCTGAGTGCAATAAATAAACATTTCTTAAATGCCAATTATTTGCCAGGTACTATGCTAAGTACTTGGAATGCAAAATTAAAATGAAACAGTCCCTGACCTCCAAAAGCCTATATTCTACCAGGAGGAAAAGATATGTATGTAAATAAGTGAATATAATGAGATAATATTTGTAAAGCACTTAGCATAATACCTGGTCCATAGTAAGTACTATGTAAATATCCGCTATTGAGAGAGAAAGTGATAGAGGTAGTGCATAGCTTAATGGAGAGTCCACTGGACTTAGAGTTAGGAGGACCTGAATTCAAAACCTGTGTCAGACACTTACCAGCCATGTGACTTTAAGTAAATCATTTAATCTATCTCAGCCTCAGTTTCCTCTTCTGTAAAATGGGGTCAGTAATAGCACCTATTTGTGAGGATCATAAGATGTATGTAATGTGATTAGCAAAACTTTAAAATACTATGTTTTTGTTTTTTTTTTTTTATCAGTAGCAGTGATGATAGTAATTAGAGAGATGGGAGATATGGAAAGGCCATCTAATCTATGTGTTGGAATGAAATAAACACCCATTTTTTTTTCGTGATTTGAACAGGTAAAAAGATGGCCTATCAAAAGGTGAATGCAGATCAGAGAGCCCCCGGACATTCTCAGTACTTAGACAACGATGACCTTCAGGCCACTGCCCTTGACCTGGAATGGGACATGGAACAGGAGTTGGAGGAGCCTGGCTTTGACCGTTTTCAGCTTGATGGTGCTGAGAACCAGAATTTGGGGAATTCAGAAACTGGGGACCTGGATCTCGATTCCATTCAGCCAGCCACATCCCCCAAAGGAAGGTTCCAGAGACTTCAGGAGGACTCAGACTACGTGAGCCGTTACCCAAGGACCACACCAAAGAATAGCTACTGTAATATTTTCCGCTTCTCCAAAATCTTTTGCACTCTGACCCTCTTATTTATTTTGGGGATTGTGATTGGATATTATGCACATACAAAATGCCCCTCCCAGGATCCTTCTCCAAGAATGTCAGATCCTCAGCTGTACCAGGATATCCTCAAAGAGATCAAAGCAGAAGATATCAAGAAGCTTTTCAGGTAAGTGTCGTGGAAATCTTGCTCTGTGCCCCATGGTATGGAGGTAGATGATTGTAACATGAGCAATGGTGGCCGTCTTTCTAGAGTTGCCTCATGAGGACTATGTCATAGGAGATAGAAACATTCATAGCCCTATTTAAAAATTAATTGATGGAATTGAGCTGCTGTTGGCTAATTGTTAGGTATCCATGATCAGTCTCTCTATAGATTGTCTAGACTCAAGATTTTTCCTTACTCCAAGAAATTGCATAAGAATCCTCTACTTAGATGTGAGTTTTGCAAATGTACTATATCTCCAGCCCCAGACGAGTTGATAGCATATCATATATTTCATGGTACTTAGTTGCTAAAAGGATACTTTTATTTGAAGCATCTAATGAATATTTGTTAGGTTGGTAAGAAATTAAAACTTGATGTACCATGTTAAAACCCAGGGCATGCCGCAACTCTTATTTCTTCTTGGCAGGGTCATAAGGAATCTAGCTTTCTCCTGAAGACCCAATGGGCCTTATACCCTCTCTTCTTCTCTTAGACTTTCAACATATAAAGCCAAGAGGAAGAGTTGTCCTTCTCCTCATTCCCCAGTGCCATTCTTAGGGCTGCCCACTGCCATCAGCCCTCTGCAACCATGATCTCAAAATTTCATTCCATCATGCTCAGAATTTTTGTTGCTGTTGCCTCCAGGTCCCTTAGGATCTGTGCTTGGCTCACAGGTTTCTTTCCCCCATTTCATGCTAGCCCTTTTAAGTGCCTTGACTCCCCAGGTTTTCAACATCACCAATTCCCATGACCTCTCTTCATTGTCTGTCTCAACCGAATATATGAATAGGCATAACTAAATTCCATGATAAACTCTTTGCTCCAGACTACTCCAAATCCATAATTCTGTTTTCTGGAAAATTCATTTCAGTGAAATGATTTTAATGGGAAGGCAATGGCCAAATTTGTACAAGTGTAGGCAGATCAGGATTAACATTTTGTTTTGTTTTAACATCATTAAATTACATTTATTCTTTGAGATTTACCTAGAACTATCTATTCCTATCTTTGGTACCATTTAGAAGATGCATTCACTTTTTATAGTCTAGGGGGAATGGTAAGTCATTTCCTCTGAGAGATCGGAAGTTTCAGGAGCACTGGTTTGGGCACAATATCGATAGAAAAATACCATTTCCTTCCTTTAGGAGTTTCCTGTGTAAATTCATCATTTTACCCTAGAAAGGTATTTCAAAGCACGGTAATGAATGAGCTTGGATTTTATTTTTGAATACAGTAACAGATTTGCCTTTTGATAGCCCCGACTGCCGAGGAGAAAAGGATAAATTGTGCCGTGTGCTAATTATGGCTCATACCAGCGCACAAACAAAAAACAGGATGCCTCGTGCCTGGCATCCCACCTCTCTGTGTTTTAGGTGGCAGCAGGCATGAATTCCCATTTGTCAGTTGTTTGGATGAGGGAATAATCAGAAGCAGAATGGCAGTGGGGCAGCATCTGGAGATTTAGCTATTGTCAAATATTTAGACTTTGTAGGGACAGACAGAGAAGGCTCGCGTACCAGTCATTAGTCTCGGTTTCGGATAATTAAACATGAGTTAGGTTGTGTTGTATAAATGTACTTTGCAAACATGCAGAACTCCTCCTATCTTTTCATCTGATGATTAATCCTTTAAAAAAGGAGTGGGACATGTTCTCTTCACTTAATGAAAGAGACCTTGACCACAAAACAAGGTAGAACTCTCTTGTCCTAATCAATGCTGATTCACATGTGAGTCTGTTGTAGTAATCATTTCTTTTTCCTTTAAAAGGGGTATGATTTGAAAAAGTACAATGCTGTGTTCAGGAAAGAATCAGAGTATTTTTCTACAATGAAATGTAATTTGCAGACCGTCATTCCTTTCTTTTCTGCAAACTAGTATGTATTGTGCTCAGTGGTGATGGTGGAGGGCTGTATTCTGGAGCCTTCATCAGGGCCTGTTTTAGCCATCATGTGGATCTAGCTAAAGGCCATCCCCGGGGGACTTCAGGTCCTTCAGACATACCTTAATTGGTGATTAAGTGCACTCAAACCTGGGAAAATAATCAGAGGCAAAAGAGAAATGAACCTCAGAGCATAAGCAATATGGGTCCCTCTTTTATCAACCCCCAGCTGAAATCTGGCTTCGCAGCAGAAATCAAAACGTAAGAAGATTGACTGTGGGTTAATGGTGAACCACTCGTATGCCCTCTCCCCAAATAGACCTTGATTTTTATCTACAGTTTAGTATAGATTTCCAGCTGGAAGGGACCTTAGAGAACTAGTCAAATGCACTCATTTTACAGATGAGGAAACTGAGGACCATAAATGACTTGCCCAAGATCAGTAAGTCAGTCAGCAAACAATTGTTAAATAGTTAATATGTTTCAGACACTGTGCTAAGAACTGGGGATTTAAAAAAAAAAAAAGTAAAAACCAATTTCTGCTCCCAAGGAGCTCACAGTCCAATGACACTGCCAAAGGCAAGCAGAGGATTATGTTAATAGGATGATCATATGATCATAGATTCTGAATTGATGAGACTTTAAAAGCCAGCTGCCTTCATTTTACTGATGAGGCCCAAGAATTAAGTGTATTGCCTAAGTTCACCCAGAATGTAAATGGCAAAGCCAAGATCTGAGATTTGAACCCAGATCTTTGGATTCCAAATTCAGAGTTCTTTTCATCACACCCAGGATGAATGAAATCAGCGATGCTTGATTTTGTTGTGATTATTTCAAATAAGGTAGTATATTTAACACATTTTGTGAAACTTAAGAACCCATGTATGTTAGCTGTTATTGTTTTTGTTATTATTTTTTGGATGGGAGTTTGGATTTTTTATTTCATCACCATAAGTCTTAAGAAGTTGCCAGAGTTAACTGGGTTGATTGATTTGCCTGGGATAACAAGGCAGAATTGGAACCAAAGTCTTCTTGCCCAAAGCTAGTACTGTTTCTACTGAGATAGTTGGAAGTAGTGAAGCATAAAGATATACATGTAGATATGTATACGTGTATATACACATAGACACATAAATATGCGTGTAGCCAGTACTGTTACTTTTGAGCTCTTCAGATAAGGCAGCTATTCAACTCACTTTTTCCAGATGTTGTGCATATTGACATTTATTCTCTTTACCTTCTGGATTCCACCCAAGAATGATGGCAGATACCATTAAGCATCTTTACACATTTCAAAAAAAGCTGCCATCCACTGAACCAAGAGTCATACCTAGCAAGATGAATCTTCTGATCAAGGTTTTCAATGCCACATAGGCTATCAGCTAAACTGACTACAACAGATGTGTTTTTCCTCCTCTAAATGGTATAAAAGTTCTAAAAAGATGAACTGACCACCTCCATCTCTGCTCGATGCTGAGGGGGAGATACAGAGAACGGCCACTTCTCCTTTTGCTCCCCCAACCTCCAAAGATAAAACATTTGGAAGGAAATAAAATTTGCTAATTATTACTATAAAATTACTAATTTCATCATAAATGTGGAGGAGAGAGGCAGTACTGCGTATTGGATAAACACTTGGCCTCAAAGCCAGGAAGACCTTTGACAAGTATTGGCTGTATAACCCAGGATAAATCATGGAAGCTCGTGGAGATTTAGGCCACCTTGTAAGGCTTTGAGGTAGGGAGAAGGCTTCAATATGCTTTGGTTACAAATGGAGCCACAATCCCCCTGTCCTGAGCACAGACACACAGAAGAGTTGTGAGCATCATGCTGTGAGAGCTGACTAGAAAAGAGGGACATATCTGGTGCACATCTGTGGAATCCGTGAAAGGGGTAGCCTTTGAGCTCTGCCTCAACGGTTATAGACCTTGGCGTAGGTATGCACATAGTTGAAGCTCTTCATTTAAACTTTATCACTCCCTTTGAGGACACCAAAGTGTCTCCTGCACCATGTTCTCTAGCTTTCTTACTTAGAAATTGGCAGGGTCAGAAGACCTGGGTTTCATTCCTGCCTCTGTCTCCTAGGACCTAAGTTTCCTCAAATGTAAATTGAAGCAGTTGGTCTATATAAGCTTTTAGGTCCCTTCTGGCTCTAAATCTTCCAAGCCCTTGGAATATGGAGCTGGGGGGGGTTCACAGTATCATGAATTAGAGCTGGAAGGGACCTTAGAGGTCATCACATCCATAGCATATAGATTAATATACTAAGGCACAGAGAAATTAAATGACTTGCCCAGGGTAGCACAAACCATGTCTGAGAAGGGATTTGAACCCAGGTCTTCTTGATTCCTGGTTCAGTACCCTATCCACTACACAACATTGCCTGATTGTTTAATAGAAGGACAGCTGATGTCACTCTCTTTCAGAAGCAGGAATGCTGAAGTACAAAGAGGTTTAAAGGATGTGCCCAAGGTCACATGACTAGTCAGTAGCTTGATTTTTAAGCCAATGTGGCAGAGGAGCCCTACGCCAAATCTCCACTGTGGGCTTTTGTAGCATCTTGCCTTGCTCAGTCTCAAGTAGCCATGATAAGCCCCACACAAAGTCTTGATTTTCATTCCAGGTGAGGCCAAAACAAGCCCTTAGTTACTTTTTGCTAATCATCACCTGTATATGGTCAAAGGTGTACGCAGGGGATAACCATTTATTACCCTCCCTCTACTCTCCTTCTAAACTAGGTCTTTAAAATGGGCAGTCAACATGCCACGGAGATTTTGAAAATTACTTGCCAGTTCTCATTGATCGTGTAAATTTCCTGTCAAGCCTGAAATCAGGCTGTGAAGATGAGCTGCCTCTGGGATGACATATGTCCCCCAATTAGGATTTTGTTTTTCAGAGTGCTGTGATAATTGCACATTTTCCGTATATTTTATAAATTCAGCAATGCAGCCTTTTTCATTATTCTCCAGGCTACAGTGTTTTTATGTTTCCTCCCTTTCTTTATGTTCTTCTTCCTCTCCCTTCATCCTTCTTTCCTTGTCTATTCTTTCCTGCAGGCTTTCTTCCCCTTACATTCTTTTCTTCTTTTCAACTTCTCCTACAAACTGCATTTCCATTCCCTTTCTTTCTCTATGATCCTTCCTCTCCCATTTAATCTCTGCATATCTCCCTCCCAATTTTCTTCTGTCATTTTCTGATTTTCCTCTTCTTGTCTCATAAAGGTGTGTGTTCCTCAAGGTCTAATCCTTTCTTCACTGGACCTGGAATCAGTAATACCTAATTTCAAAACTAGACTCGGTCACTCACTAATTGTGTGATGGGCAAGTCGTCATGCTTGTCCTCGCCTCAATACTTTGTTTATCTTCATTTCCCTTCTTCTGAATCATTCTTTCCACACCTATCTGAATATCAGCTACCTAACACTTCGAGACCCAAGTTAATTTCTCCCTACTTTGGGAAATGACTGGTTTCTATGTTTTTCATGCCGGGTTGACAGATGGCCACATTAGTACACATCAGCATGGAGTCACTAATGACCACCACTGGACTCTTCTCCCTCTCACTCTTCCTGGATGATATCTCTCTAAACTGAGTGCACCCGTGGATCTATAAGTAACAGGATTTTTCCTTACAGAAAAAGGAATAACGTTTTAGTTGTGGAATTTCAGATATTGTGAGCTGGGGGAACTATTTTCAAGGGCAAGTGGATTTTCCTGAAGCTCTTAAATTCATACTACATAAAGTGACCACTCTCCCCAAAGACCCTGCTTCCCTCTTATATTTATTGTTTGAACGTATAATCATCACTTTATTTTATGCTACTTTCAATCATATTTCATACCTTTCTTTTTTGGAAGAAGGGGAATGTCACATACTTATTTTGTATCCAGTACCTGATATAGTATTGGGCACAAAGCAAATGTTTGATAAATACTTGTGAGATTAAGGAAATCTGTCCTTCTTAATTTCCTCAATAATCTTCCAAATGAAGCCCTACTAATTTCTTGAAGAGAGCAATAGTAACAACAATAATAGTAACAATAATTGCTAAGTCTATAGTGCTTTCAGGCTCAAAAAGCACATTGCCTCATTTAGTCATCACAACTCTACGAGGCTATGAATATTTTTACTGAAGCTCAGAGGAGTTGAATGACTTTTCCAGGGCAAAACAATTTGTAAATTTCTGGGATGGGATCTTGACCCAGAACTTCTTGACTCTGTCAGATCTTCTATCTCCTTAAGGATTTTGGTCTCTCTGTCCTTTTGTGTGACTAATTAGATGTTTTTCCCCCTTGGGAAATAGTGTTTATTTGAAATGAAATGAAATAACCATGGCTTTAATTATGATTATTTTAGTTTATTGTATGAAATTTTATGTTGAAAAATTATTAGATTCTGTTTTTACCAAACTGTTGACTTACTGAGTTATCATTTCATTAAAAATCACAGATCTTTTTCATATGAACTATCATGTAGCCATTTCACTTTGGGGAGTTGCTTTCTTGAACCCACTTTACATTTTATCCCTATTAAACTGTATCATATTTGTCAATTTTCTAGCTTGTCAAGATATTTTAGGTTCTAGACTTATTCATCTAGTATGTTAGTGATCTTTCCTAACTTTGGGTTGTCACCGAGAAGCACCCTGTCTATACGTTTAGCCAAGTCATTGACAAAACAAACAAGCAAACAAATCAAAAGGTTAAACTGCATGGGCCAAGCACAAATCATTGGGGTGCTGTCCTGGAGATGTCCTTCCAAGTTGACATATAACAATGATTACTGTTTATTCTAGCTATTCAACAAACCCAAATACATCTAGTGTTACTGTTGTCTAACCTACATATTTCCACGTTTTCCCTAAGAATAGCTTCATCAAAATCTGCTAAAAATCTAGGTACATTATGACTACATTGTCTCCATTATCCATCAGTTTAGTGACATTGTCCAAAAAGGACATGAAGCTAGTTTCCACGACGTGTTGTTGATGAAACCTGTATTGGCTTGTTTCTGGTCATTGGCTCTTATATTTGTTTTGATACCTCTGCATTCTTTATAGATTGTTTTCTTCCTGTATAAGAAGGTCCACTTATCTCTTTTCCATTAAGTAAGAGTAAGATAACATATAAATTGAATTAGCTAATTAGAGTAGTGATGCCTGAGACACATAGACTTCCTAAGTATAGAGACCCTTTTTAGACTTGGCTAGAAATAAGAATTTCCATCCTTGAATTGACATTTTTATTTTCCTACAGAATGACCTCGTGGCTGATAGTAGCTTGTACCCAGTGTTTTTCACTAAGTGATCATGGTTTTATCAATGCTTTATGCTACAGATTCTGTAGTATTTACTGCTAAAATGTGGGCTTTTCCTCCCCTTCACCTTAGCTGATAACCTTTCTTAACAAATAACTCCCTTAGGATTCCATTCACATCTCTTGGTAGACTGATGATATTACTTTGGTATGCTAAAAGTATTATTTAGATCCTTTGGGGGAGAGTTGGTGATTGAGAAAGAAAGCAATCACATTTGGTTTCCTTCCTGATATGTCTTTTCTGTGACTTGGTAGAATAGTATACTATAGACAGCAGCTGAAAATAATAATAATAACACCTAACTGTCATGGTTGTTGTGAGGATCAAATGCAATAATATTTAAAGTGCTTTACAATCCTTAATGCAATATATAAATGCCAGCTACTAGCATATATTTTGTCTCCACTGTAGAAAGGTAAACTCTTTGAGAGCAAGAAATAATTTTTGCCTCTCTTTGTATCCCAGGTGCTCAGTACAGCACCTGGTGCAGAGAAAGCTCTTAATGAATGCTTGTTGATCGATTGACAGAATGTTCCTTGTATATTCATTTCTACTCCTAAGGAAAAAAAAAATAATGAATACTTGACTACTGGGATTAACACCATTTGCTCCTTGATTAGTGTTTGAACAAGTCTTTAAATTCTTCTTTGAGGTAACACCCCCTTCTATCAAACCCCACTAGTCCTATCTTAAATCCTTCAGTTCCTTATCTAGACCATTCCTTATTCTTACTTCCACAAGCCTTGTTCGGGCCCTTATTACCTCTCACTTAAATTATTACAATAACCCTCAAACCAGTCTATCTACCTAATCAGAATGGATTCTCTCTTCAACCTATCCTACACACAGCTGCCATGTTAATCTTCCCTCTTCATAGATCTGTTCAGATTACACCACTGCTCCTATGCCTTTCCATATTCCATGCTTACAGTCGGTACTTAATAGAGGTTAGTTGAATGAAAAACAACAACAAAAAGAATTTAATTAAATGAATCCACATTTTCCTGTAGAATAATGCCTAGCTTTCAGTGCCCTCACTTATCTGGCTCCAGCATGTTGAGCATGCTGTCCCCAAGTTCTTAGTGAAATTTTAATCTTTAATAGCATGTAGATAGAGAGAGAGACAGACAGGATATCCCAATAATTTTGGTGCAGTTTTGAGTTTTAGCAGTGCATTTAGATATGCATTAGTGCAGTTTTAAGGTTTAAAAGCATATATAGATATAAACATAGACAGCATGTCCCAAAAGCATACACTAAGACTTTTGGAACAATTTGTCTATATATCATTTCGATCTATATTTAATCTATCTATATATGTCATGTTCTTTATGTGTGAATCATTCTGTTCCTCACTTAACTTCTGTTGAAATTGTACCCACCTTTCAAAATCCAGCTCATGTAACATCTCTTTGATCATAATTAGATATGGCATCTCAGCTCTTTTGGACTCTCGTAGTAGTATTTCTGAAAGTACATACCTGTTTGTTCTATATTTATCTGCATGAAGTCTGTATCTCCTCCTAGCACATAAGCACCTTGTAGGCAGGAACTGTGTCTTGTTCATATCTGGATAAAGGGAGAGGATTGATCATGCATTCTTGTATCAATTAAATGAAAGTATCTCTCCCCATAGAATGAATGAAAGATAGTAATTAATCTCTTATCATGTGCCAAATATGGCACTAAGTGCTGGGGCTTCAAATGCAAAAGTGAGGTGTGCTAGGCCCTTAAGGAACTTATTATGCCAATGATGGAGATAGCATATTGAGGAGAGTGATGGTCAGGGTAGGTAGTTATGGTTAGGAAACTCACAAAAATGATTATGGAACTCTAGAGTGATGTGTTAATGGTCATGGTGACTTGACAACAGTTCTCAGAGAAAGAGGTAAAGGTTGGGAAGGAGGGAAGGTAACATGCAGGTTAGAAAAGAGCTGGAGTTAAGGTGAGGTCCAAGGGAGAACAGAATATGGAAGCTTAGCTCCTTTTAGTCATGGCTTTGTTGGTTGTGTTTGAGCAATAGAACAACAGAAAAACATCAAGGCAGAAAAGAGTTAAGGTGAAGAGGAGGTTAGAGCCTATCAAATACGACATATCCATTGGTCTACCTATCTGAATCTTAGCCATCCCCTACCTCATAACCCAGTGAAATTGCTTTCCTCTGGGAAGCAGCAGGAGTCTCTTTTTTTTTTTTCACGTCTGGTTTAGAGGACTAACATTTGATTGTTTTTCCAGTGTCGGGCTTCTCTATGCTGGCCTTCAGGTGAGATTTTGCCTAGGACTCTAGGAAAACAGACTTGTCTCACCAAAGGAACCATATCTCTATGTTCATGCATTAAAGAGAACTCATCCCTCTCTATTTTCTTCTCCCTTTTCCCTTCTGTCTTCCTTCAGAAATGTAGCAAGTGAGAGATGGGAATTTCTTTTCCCTCATCCCATGAGGAATTAATAATACTTTGGATAGGGTAGAATAATGACCATCCTCTACCTCATATGCATTTGTTACCTCAACTAGTTGTAGTGGGAATGGGAATTTGTTGCTGTATTTATGGAAATCAAAATATGAGAATATTCAGAGATTTCATAAAGTAAACTCTGTGTAAGGATATTTAAGTCAAAAATAAAATAACCTTTTAGGGTTACCCCTGAGATCCAACATGGAACTGAACCCTGAGTTTGGGTCATCAGGGCCATGGGTTGTTTATATCTATTTTAGCTCTTAGAATGATGGCTTCCAAAGAGTAGATGCTTACTGAAGGTTTTTTGATTGAGGGAATGCTTTTTGTGCTTATATTAAAACTAATGTCTTCCTTCCCCACAACCTTTGCATATGAAACTCCAAGGTGAGTTAAGTTATTAGACAAATCAAGTAAAAAAGGGACTGATGAGACTTTTGATTTCACTTCTCTGATATTTGAAATTCAAAGCCACGTTTTTACATAATAAAAGGATATTTCTTTCAATGCCTATACTCTACTTTCCAGGAAGGCATTTTTTTTTTTTAACTTCAGATAAAGCAAGGTGCCCTGTGCTGTTGCACAGCTTAGCCTGAAAATGCTTCAAATGTAAGACTTCTCACATATCTCTTCTGTGCTTCATTCCAATGCATTTTTTTATCCTTTCAACTCTTCCTCATTGAAAAAGAGGAATAAGATCAAGCAAATGTAAAATGAGGGGAAAACAAAACTCTTTTTTTTCTTTTCTTTGAGGTACAGTTTTTCAATTTCCTGTGGTTTCTTTGATTACTCTGCACTCTGGAGTCTGGGAAAAAATTGCTAATTATCACTTAGAGCAGAGAAAAAGAGAAGTCAAACCTCTCAAGGGGTGGGAGAGTGTAATTATATGTGATACAAGGCTGGTTTGTAACCTCTGTGAGCCTCAGTTTCTTATCTGTGAAATGGATCTAATAGTTTGTACCAGTGGCCTCAGAGGTTTGTTGTGAGGGAAGTATTCTGTAAACCTCAACATATTATATAACAAACAATAGTAAATGGGTATAATAATACTTACACCACATGCCTCAGAGAATTATTGGAGAGAAGTACTCTGTAAACCTCAAAGGATTATATAATAAGAAGAAGAGGAGGAAGAGGAGAGGAAGGAAGAAAACAGAGGAGAAGAAGAAGGAGAACGAGGAGGAGGAAGAGGAGGAGAAGAAGTAATAGTAGTAGGAGGAGGAGGAGAACAGGAACAAGAATAAGATTAAGAAGAAAATGTTTTATAGATATTATATGATCTAATATTTACAACAACTCTCTGACACAGGTGCTATTATTATCACCATTTTACATATGAGAAAAATGAAGAAGTTAAGTGACTTGTCCAAGATCACACAACTAGTAACTATCTGAGGCTGGATTGGAATACAGATCTTCCTGACTCCAGATCCAGCATTCTATCCATTCTCTTCTCCCCTCTCTTTTCCCTTCCTCTATCCCAATTTCTTCTTTTTAATTAATTTATTTTGATTTATCAACAATTACTTCCATAAGCTTTTGAGTTTTAAATTTTTCTCCCCCTCCCTCCCCACTTCCCTCCCCAAAACGGCGTGCAATCTGATATAGGCTATACATATACATTCCTATTAAGCATATTTTCACATTAGTGATATTGTAAGTAAGAATTAGAACCAATAGGAGGAACCACCAGAAAGAGGAAACAAAACTCAATAGAAGAAAAAAAATGCCACATAGTATGCTTGGATCTGCATTCAAACTCCATAGTACTTTCTTCTTTGTGGATAGCATTTTCCATCATGAGCCTTTGGAGATGTCTTAGATCCTTGTATTGCTGAGAATAGTTAAGTTTATCAATATTAGTCATCGCACAATGTGGCTGTTCTCCTGGTTCTGCTCACCTCACTCAGCATCAGACCATACAAGTCTTTGCAGGTTTTTCTAAAGTCAGCCTGTTCATCATTTCTTATAGCACAATAGTATTCCATTACTTTCGTATACCACAATTTGTTCAGCCATTCCCCAATTGATGGGCATCCTCTCAATTTCCAATTCTTTGTCACCACTAAAAGAGCTGCTATAAATATTTTTGTACATGTGGGTTCTTTTCCCATTTGTATGATCTCTTTGGGATATAGTCCTAGAAGTGCTATTGCTGGGTCAAAAAGTATGCACATTTTTATAGCCCTTTGGGCATAGTTCCAAATTGCTCACCAAAATGGTTTGATCATCAGTTTCTTTTTTTTTTAAACTTTTCTACCCAGCTAGGTACAAATCATAAGAAAGGAAGAGAAAGAAGAAAGAAAGAAAGAAAGAAAGAAAGAAAGAAAGAAAGAAAGAAAGAAAGAAAGAAAGAAAGAAAGAAAGAAAGAAAGAAAGAAAGAGAAACATAGATAGATGGATGGAAGGAAAAAAGGGAGAAAGGAAGGAAGAAGAAAGGAGGAAAGAGAAAAAGCAAGGAAGAGAAATATAGAAGGAAAGAAGGAAGTATGGAAGATAAAGGAGGAAGAAAGAGAAAAGTGGATGGAAGGAAGGGAGCAAGGAAGGAAGCAGAGAAGAGACAGAAGAAGGAAGGAAAGACATTTTCCTTTAAAGTTTATCAAGTCCCATTCTACATATGACCCAGTGATTCCACTGCTAGGCACAGATCCCAAGCAGGTCAAAGAAAGAAAGTGTCTATATACATCAATATATTTATAGCAGCCTTTTTTGTACCATTAAAGAACTGGAAACAAATTAAGTACCCATTGATTAGGGAGTTGCTAAACCAGTTTTGTTACATGAATGTAGTGAAATGTTGCTCTGTCCTAAGGAAGGATAAACAAGGAGGATATTGAGAAACATGAAACAGCACCAGGCAAGAAATATTTGTAAAGAGTAAAGCAATTCAAATGGAAAGAGAAACAAATACCAAAAAAATGCAGCAGAATATTGTGTTGTTATAATGATCAAACATCATAGCAAAGAAGAGAGATGAAAATGCATTCTCTTAAATTTGTGGTAAAAGCAAAAGATTTCTTTCTTTTTTTTAAGAGAAAGAAATATGGAGCCATGAGAATAGTTAGGCTAGAAGGAGCTCTCAATGAATGTCTATTTATAAACGTTATTTAGAAATGTTATAAAGGAGCTACAGAAAGTGTCCAGGACTGGAATGAGCTGCCTCATGAGGGAGTGAGTTCTGCTTCACTGGAGATAGTCAAGCAAAGGTTGGTGACTTATTGCGTGGAAATATGGGACTCTTATTCAAGTCCTGGTTAGTACCTGATGCCAATTGAGGTTTCCCCCAGCTCTGAGATTCTTGGTTACTGTGATAATTTTATGGAGTGAAAACACTGGCCAAGCTATCAGGGCATCTCTTCTAACAAATAACATATTCCCAATTTTGCAAATGTCTTTCAGATCTGGGGAAAAATAAGCTGGCACTGAGGACCCTCCCTTCTTCATTATAACTACAAAAATATATTGAGTTTTCTATGTCTGATTTGGGAAATCAGTTTCTGTCTCCAATAACTGATTGTGTATTATCGCTGCATCTTTTATAAGTGAAGCACATTTCTATGGCTTAAAAATTGCTTTCTTGTACAACGTGATAGAGTAATGAATTAAGTCCAAATGAGCTTTATATTCACCATGTCATAATGTGGAACTAGTCCCCAGTGGAAGTTTTTATTATCTAATACAGTCCCAGCTAATGTCTTCCTCTTATGGTTTGCATCTCAGAAGGCTTTGGTGGCTCCCTGGAAAAGGCATAGAGGACTATGATTTGAAATCAAATTACCTTTTTATAAACTCCCTAAATCATAGAAAGCACCTTAATATGCTTCCTCCCCCCATATGTGCAAATCAAATATTGTTGGAACAAAGGAAGCCATTTCAGTTCTATTGAGTAACATCTATGGGGAGAGAGAATGAAAACCTCAATTTTTTTTTTAAACAGAAATGGGCATGCAGGTGGTTCTTACTTTCAATAAAAATGCAATGAGTGTGGATGTTTTCACTGTTTCTTTAGTCTGTTTTGTCATATTAACTTGATTCTGTAGGGAATGACTTGTAAAGTCAGCCTGTACCAATATATTTTAGTTCAAACTGTCTTATAGATTCAAGAAGGTCTCATTAGCCTGAAAAAATATATATACACATATGTGCATGTGTATATGTATGTATGTATGCATATATGTGTATATATGTATGTATATATACATACACATATATATGTGAACACACACACACACACACACACACACATATATATATATATATATATGTGTGTGTGTGTCTGTGTGTTTGTGTGCATATGACTATGTGAAACCTCCTATGATACCACCTCATTATGATGCTTTTAGTGTTTCTTAGAGGTGAGCTGGCACCTCCAAACTGGATTTGGAGCCTGAGACCTAAGGGTTCTAATACCAGCTCTTCTACTCATTACCTGTGTGACCATAGGTAAGTTAAATTGTATGGGCCTCAGTTACCTCATTTGTAAAATGAGGAGGTTAGATTAAAATACCCCGGAAGTCCTTCCCACTTGTAGATCTATGATCCCCAAATCCTGTAACCTCTAAGGTCCCTTCTAGCTCACAGTCTAGCCTTTTTTGATCTTAACGTTGGAAGGACCGTTAAAAATGATCTTGTCTAACCCTATCTAATTTAATGGCTCCCCTTTACTTGGGTTGTCTTGAATGTTTATTCAGACCCTGCCTGGACCCTGTCAATTGAAAGGAAACCTGATATTTCGTGAAATTGCTCATTTCATTATCTGAGTTATGAGCAAGATCTTCCTTAATATCATGATAAAAGATGTCTACCGTTTGTTCCTACTTACTCAACCCTCTCTGGAATTCTGCTGAATAAATCCAATTCTTCTTTCTCAGTCCTTCAGGTATTAGAAGAGCACCCTATCACCCACCTTCCCACCAACACTAAATATTCTTTTCTTTAAGATAAATAGCTCTAGATCCTCAGCTATATGTCTTTATTATGTATCGTCCACTCTGTGCATAGTGGTTCACACATAATACGTGCCTAATAAATGCTTGTTAACTGAATGACTTCTAATTTTGTGTCTGTATCTCTATGGTTCAGCACATTGTATTGTACCCACTAGGACCTTAATTTAAATTGAATTTAAGTGAATCAGGCCTGTTTGTTGAAACCAATGGTTCTCAAAGTATAAAATCATGAGACCTGTAAGCATCCCCAAGACCCTTGAGGGGGTCCATGAGATTAAAACTATTTTCATAATAATACCAAAATGTTTTAATTTCCAATATGGCAACTATGGATAGATATAAGCCACATAAACAAAAGCTCTCAGGAGATCCTCATTTATTTACAAGTTTTATTATTACTGATTTACTTACAAGTATAAATGGCTCCTAAGATGGAAAGGTTGAGAAACACTGATCTAAGTTATTCCCCCAGAAATTTAATATTTCTTATTATGCTCTCTTTTTATCCCCACTCAAACATTATATGGCTTCCCGGCTTTGTGGATTTCTATATATGGAGGCATATTCCCTACACCTAAAATGAGATCTCTTTGGAAAAAAGAAAGATATATTTGTTTTAAATGAGCCAGATTTTTTTTGGGGGGAAAGTGCTGACTATATTATATGATACTATTTCCTCTACTATAATAATAGCTAACATTTATATAATGCTTATTATGTTTTACACATTGTGCTAAGCACTTCAAAATTATTATCTCATTTAATTCTTACAATAACCTTGGGAGGTAGGTATTATTATTATTATTTTACAGATTAGGAAACTGAGGCAGTCAAAGGTTAAATGCTTTGACCAGGATAACAAGCTATTAAGTGTCTCAGGCAAGATTTGAACTCAGATCTTCCAGATTCTGAGTCTAGTGCTGTGTCTAGTGCTGTATCTACTGTGTCACCTCATGTGTCCTCTTGGTTTGCTTTACAAAAAGAAAAAAAAACAAAAAAAAAACAAAACAAGATTTTTGGTTAGTTTTTGCTTTAGATTATGCACACTGAGAGCCTCATCTCTAAAACTCTCTGTGAAGCCAAGTTCCCCTTACTTTCTTTTTTTGGGGGTATTATTTTATTGGTTGTATAGACTTAAGAAAGTATTAATAATGCAGGTTAAATTTAAAAGTGTGTATATACACATTTCCCCCCCGCCCCCAGAAAGCCTGGTTGTTAAACATTTAACACAACCCTACATTCTTTTTTTTGGGGGGGGGGGTTGGGGTTAAGTAACTTGCCCAGGGTCACACAGCTAGTAAGTGTCAAGTGTTTGGTCTGAGGCTGAATTTGAACTCGGGTCCTACCAACTCCAGGGCCAGTGCTCTATCCACTGTGCTACCTGCTTCTTTTTAAAAGTTTATTTTGTTTTTAATTTATTTTATTTTTTAATTTAATTAATTATATTTATTTAATTTATTCTATTTTATTAATTTAATAAACAAGCATTTCCATAACTTAGTATAATAAAAATATGATTGCACATGAAACTGCAAATTTCCTGTGCATAACTTGCTATTCCTTTCAAATATATATTATTATGTAAATATCTTTCCCCCTCCCCCCATCCTAGAGATGACTACCATTAGATACAAATAGGTATATCACCTTACTTTCACATCTCAAGATCACCTTGTTACTTGTAGGTTTTATATTTTTACATGGGATGTAGGTCTTTATCTTCTCAGTTTTTTATACTAGTCAATTACTGATGACCTTTCTGTGATGCAATGTTTTAAATATGATCTGGATTTTAAGTTTTAACTAGAATTTGTCTTCTTTCCCATTTTCTGTTTAAAGTCCTTTGAATTATACATTCCAAATACATGATTTTCATTCCTCTTCTAGTCTCAGGTAACAGTCCATCATTAACATCCCTCTATTTTAAGCTATATACCAGAAAACTCAATTCACCTTTTCAATACTGTTCAGCCAGCATTTAGATTCTCCTTCCTGTCCCAAAGTTCCAACCCTCAAATGGAGGAATCAATGAAAATACCACCTGTGTCCCCAAGTCTTTCTGTTTTCTGACCTATACTCGGGTCAGTAGGCATCCTTTCCTGATTTCTTTTGGCAGTATATTTTACAACTAAATGAATGACTAAAAGGGAAGAACTACTGGCAGGTTTGGTAAATTTGAATCTATTATATATTTCAAGATGGGATTCAGTTATTTCATGTGAGCAAAGGTGAAAAAAGGAAAATAGTCATTTGGATCCAACAGGCAGCCAAGTCAAGCCACATCAGACTTCACAGACTGCTTAATGTTTTAGCCTGCCTGTGTCCTGCCCTTTTAAATGTAAAATCTTTCATAATTTCCTCCCCAATCCTGTTGATTCTGTAGGTAAACACCCCCTCTCCCTAGGTTTGTAGTAACTCTAGATCACAATTTGCCTGTTACAGCAGAGGGGTGTGTGTGTGTGTGTGTGTGTGTGTGTTATTTATGTTACTGGATAGGGATTGAGACCAGAACTGTGTTTTCATTGGCATAGGCAATTTCCAGGAGGAAATTCCCTCTACGAATGTATGTTGGTGTATTTGCTTCAATTTATTATCTTAGAGATTGTTCTGGGGCACTGAAAGGCTAAATTAGAGATATGCATGAGAGTCTTCTTGGTTTGGAAGCCCATTCTAGATTCAGTATGCCATGCTACTATTGTTTTAGTAGAGGATTTACATTTCTGTGTGGATTCAAGTCTAGTTTATTTATTAACTTTTATTTCAATCATATATTGAAACATACATGCAAAAAAAAATTCATAAAGACAGTATCCAACAGCTAGGTCCCGATTAGTGAAAATAATGAATCTCATAAAGTAGTAAATGCACTCAAATTCACACACTTTGAAGTTATAATTATGTAAAACATAGTAATTAATTCCAACCAAATGAAAATATTTAGTGCAAATGTAAATAATGCAACCACTTGATGAGATTCATTACTTTCACTAATTGAGACCTAGCTATACAAATAGCAAAATAAGACAATTGAGGCAAGGTCAGTAGCGGTATTGTAAGGTGGTGTCTTCAGTAGGGAGGAAGACTGCCCAGAAACAACCTTTGTACTGTATCCGTGTTCTAAGTAGAAATTAAATTTACCATTTTAAACAGAAATTCTAGATATCAATTTACTGCCACTAGAATATTTTCTCATAGTATCATGTACTTAGAAATGTAAAGGGATCTAAAAAATTATCTAGTCCAAACTCTCTGTTTTATAGGTGGGGAAACTGAGGCCCAGAGAAGTGAAGAAATTTACATAAACTCATCTGGAAAGTAAACATTAGAAGCAGAATTTGAATTCATGTCTTCTGTTTCTAGGGCCAGTGTCTTTTCCATTATCATGCTGTCTCTCTATGCCAATGGTTTGCAATTAACCTCTACAAGAATTCATGAAACAAATGGAGAATCAAAATCAAAACCAAAAATATTCTGTCTGGAGTTTGAAATACTTCATAAGGCTTTTCAGAGAAATTCATGAATGTTTTGATGGTGGTCTACCTTGCAGCCAAATTCTCAGGCTCTCTCTACTGAAACAATGTACGTTCCTCAAGAGTAGAAATTGTTTCACTGTTCAGATATGTATACCTAGTATACAGCACCGTGCTTGGCACGTTGTTGGAATACAATAAATTTTAGTTGATTGACAGGTGTAGAGGAAATTCTTTTTGTGATATAGTTGGATTCAGTGGCTGGTAAGATTACTTTCAACTGAAATTCTGTAATTCTAGGATCCCTTTTTTATTAATTTTTTTCAATAAACAAAAATCTGTTTTCTCCCTCTCACCTCGATCATTATGATTATTTAATGTCTCCTCCAACTCTGAAGAGCTGGGATTTAATTGCAAGCTTCCAAAGAAGCCACCGAGTATCATACACCCCATCCCACCATTCCCTCCATTTTCCACCTGGCACCCTAGCTGTCTAGAAGTATGGCACCTTTTCACGCATTTTAAACAGCTGAAGACCAAAAGTGACTTTGTTTCAAGTGGTGTTTTTCCTCCTTTAGTGATATCACTACTGAGGATTATATTGGCACTTCCAGTTTATTTTCATAAATTTCACATTATCCACTCTTTAAGTACAGAACTGGTATGGTATGAGCAATAACACTAAAAAACTCTTCTCGATTATAGCTCAGCCCTATCCTGGAAGAACTGTTCTAAGGATGATGAGTTAATTTGGTATTTTTGCTTCCCCGATTCTTGTTTACTCAGCTGCAACCTTTTAAAAGAGTTGCAATTCACCAATTATACACTATTGTGCTATGACATGCAGTGGTGTGCACTGATTTTTTTAAAGCTTCAGGTGGTATTGGTTGAGGTGAACTGCTTTCCAAGAAGACTGAAAATGAGGTAATTGGAATCATTCTACTTCATTTATTTTTCAGTGGTTCAACCCACAGTTAGATTGTGGAGGGCAGTATAGCAAGAACTGGAGCAGAAGACATAGAGGTGGTTATGAAGATGTGACTTAGAATTTCATCTGCATTTTAGCTCGGGCAGTGGTCACCACAGATAACATGTAGTTAGTAAGGGAAAGTGTTAATTCCTTTGTGGTTATCTTGTGAGAGTCATCCTGTTACATTAAATGAGTGGGAATGCCAATAAAATGAATGCTTGCTGACAAAAAGTACTGATATCAAAATCATTGGTAGGGCGGGTAGTGTAATGGAAAGAACATTGGACTAGGAGATAGAAGACAGAACCTATAGTCAGAGGAATAACTAGGGTGAGGGGACTAAGACTTTGGCCCAGGGCGCCAAAGAGAAAGCTATACTAAGCATTTTCAGTCATTTACCTAGAAAGAACTGAAACACGCCTCTTCTTAGCAAGAAAAATTAGTTAAAATTGGGAACTTCCAAATGATGGCCTCCTCTCTAGGGGTGACAGCCCAGGCAAACCCTTCTTGGGATCCAACAGCCGCAATGGTGTTCTTAGCAACAGTCTCTTTGTATGTCCCTATGGCATTGCCCAGTCTTCCCCCTTTAGTACTGACATTAGAGTGTGTTTAGCACACTTGCCCTGGTTGCAAAAATTCCTAATTATGATTCTCCTTGTAATATTGACATACAGCCAACTAGCTGTGTGACTTTGGGCAAATTACTTGATTTCTATGAACCTCTGTTTCCCTCTCTATAAAATAGAAATGATAATGCTAACTCTCTCTACCACATGGTGTTGTTGTGAGGTTAAAAGAAAAGGGAGGTAAATGTCCTTTGTAAATTGGAAAAGCATAAGCAGAAAGAAAAGTGCTATTGGTATCTTAATACTATCAAAAGTCAGAAGGCCTCCAGCAAGTTGACTGCAGCCCATTTTACAGACTTGGTTGAGGACTTGAATAAGAGCCACACGAGGATGGGCATGGTTGATGTCTACAACATTTTAAGTAATTGTACAGGTGGACAGGGACAGGTGTCTACAACATTTTAAGTAATGGCCAAATGGATAAGATCACTGATCCACTGGGATATTTTGGTGTATATTAGTATTTCAGAAGATGTGTGCCTCTTTATCTGATAGAAGACATGACTGGGGTTTTGAAAATAGAGTATCCTGGTATGGTGCAAAAAAATGCTATACTTGTTGTCATCATGAGATATGGGTTTAAATCCCGCCAATGACACTTACCAGCCATGTTATCTTGGACAAGTTACTTAACTTTTTGTAGCCTCAATCTCTGTTTCTCTAAAATGGAAATGATTTGTAAACAAACAAAAATGAATAATGTTGTTTAATCATTCGACTCTTTGTGATCCCTTTTCGAGGTTTTCTTGACAAATATACTGGAGTTGGTTTGCCATTTCCTTCCCAGCTCAATTTACAGATGAAGAAACAGAGGGTTCAGAGGCTTGCTCAGGGTCACACAGCTAGTAAATGTCTGAGGTCAGATTTAAACAAGTCTTTCTTCCTTCCAGCCCTGGCACTCTATCCATTGCAACACCTAACTGCCCTTCATACAGGGTTCCAGTGGGGCTCAGATAAAACAATGTGTGCAAAATGGTTTATGATCCTGAAAATGCTATATAAATCAATAAATTAACAATCCTTTATTAAGGATTTACTAGAGGTTAAGCCTTAGAGGTAGCTAGGCAGCACAGTGGATGGAGTTTTGGTCCTGGAGTCAGGAAAACTTGAGTTCAAATACGGATTCAGACACTCGCTGTGTGACCCTGGGCGAGTCGTAACTCCTTGTTTGTTTCTGCAGCTGTAAATTAGTAATAATAATAGCACCTGCATCACAGGGTTGATGTGAAGAAAAAATGAGATATATTTCTTGAATGCTAGTTAGTATGCATAGTTTGAATGCATAGTTCCTAGCACATAGTAGGCAATTAATACTTGTTTACTTCCTTCTTTTCTTAATAAATATTCCTTAATAAATGCTTCCTTCCTTCTTACCTCCCTCCCTCCATCCTTTCCTCTCTTCTTTTTTTCTTTTGTTTCTTTCTTCTTTCCTTCTTTCTCTATGAATACAAAGAAAGGCAAAAACAAAGCAATTATGATTATTATTTCATTTTTCTTATTATGTTCAATGAAGTTCAACTAGAAGTGATAGAAGGCTAAGCCACTACCTACTCACTTTTTATGTTTAATATTCTGTGAAGTATTGTACAGGTGGATAAAATAATTCATTTTCATAATTGAATGTAAGTGTTGAGAGAGGAAGTTATCTTCTGTGTCCTCCCAGAAAGTGTGTTCAGGACAATTTTAATGGGAGATAGAAACAGAGTGATGTGTAAATACTTATGCCAAGTCTCACATCATTTTTATTTCTTCTGATTGGTATCTATATTTTGAAAGTTTTTAGTTCCACGTAGTTTGGAGGTGGTCATCATCATCATCATCATCAATCATCATCATCATCACCGTATGAACTGATGGTGATAAAAAAAAAAATCCATCACTCGGTAGCCAGCCTTGTTAGAGGTGGACCTAACATTGGCATCCTTTTAATTTGGGTTTGGTTTGTAAGTTGTTGAACAGTTTACAAAAGATGGTTTACTTCACCATAATCTAACAAGAATATGTCACAAGGATAGGGGGCACTTAGCTTCTGTTCTCCATATGGAAGTGTCTGGTCAACAGGACAAGATATGGTGACTCATTTGGTATTCAGACATCAGTGAAGTCGGAGGGGCCCCTAACTCCATGTAGATGGAACTTTTTATGCCTTTAGGTGACCAGAAGCTATATCAAAGGAAGTAGGAGCCAGTTATGTCCAGGGACAAGCTTTAGTGCCTTTTAGGGAAAACTAACCCCTCTTAGGGGCAGCTAGGTGGTCTAGTGGATAGAATACCAGGCCTGGAATCAGGAAGATTTATCTTCCTGAGTTCAAATCTGGATTCAGATACTTTCTAACTATGTGACCCAAGTCACTTAACCCTGTTTGCCTCAGTTTCTCATCTGTAAAATGAGCTAGAGAAGGAAGGGGCAAACCACTCTGGTGTCTTTGCCAACTAAACCTCCAAAAGGGGGTCATGAACATTTGGACAGTACTGAAAAACTGATTAAACAACAATAACCCCTCTTATAAGGAAACAGGGAGTTGTGGTCCTACTAGAGCCTCTCTGAATTTAGTTCTGTAGATACTCTGACTGCAGAAACACAGGCCATCACTAGGCTAATACTCAAAGACTTTCAAGCTCATTAAAACTTGCCAGAACTTGCATTCCATTGGCATAGCCATTCAGAACCCGAGGTCACCACCATGACCTAAGAAATCAATGAAATTGAATTCCAGTGAGGAAGAAGGTAGTGGAAGGAACACTGGTTTGGGATTTAAGAAGAGATGGATTTAAGTCTCTGATTCTGTAGCCATGGATTAATAACTGTTTTTCCCCCTTTTAGGGTCTTGTTCCTTTATAGTAACATAGTATTGGAAAACAAAACAAAAATCACAACAAAAAATGGCTTTGGAGTCAGACAACCTGGGACCTCCTATGTGTGGGTCATGCTATATGTGACCTTGAGCAAGCTATTTTCCTCCCTTGCCTTCAGTTTCTTCATCCATGAAATAAATGGGTTATATTGAATGCTGTCTGAGGTCCCTCCCAGATAAAAATCTATGATCTATGATTACATGATATCTTCTAGCTCAGAGAATGTGTGATTCCATGTAAGAACGCCTTCATTCAGTCCTTGATTAAAACAAACAGGAAGTAAGTTTTCACTGACAAAACTGGAATGTTACTATTGTATTGCATTTTTTTTTAAAGTAAGGCTTCATTCAGCCTTGTTAGAGATAAGTTTAATTCATCTCAGGGACACATGATTTACAAGAGTAATCCTTGAGCTCACCTACCCATGGCTATCTTTCTTTTGGTATCTATCTACCTCCTGTGGATATAGCCAGATGTTTCCCTCAGACACCAATCTTTATGGAAGCATATTGGTGATTAGATAGTAAAAAGGAGAAACATAACTCACAAAATAGCTGTTTAGGTCCTGAGCTTGAAGTTGTTTCAGTTTGGTCTAAACAAAATTCATGACTGTGTGAACAGAGTAGGAAAACCTCGACCCATAGGGCATATCCAGTCCTTGCTCAATTTATGGCATTTATGAAAGTTAAGCATTGGTTGATTGTTCCTAGTATTTCCCTTTGAGATCAATGAATAGCTAATATTTACATGCCTCTTTAAGATTTGCAAAGTGCTTTACAAATATCTCATTTGATCCTATTCTACAAATGAGGAAATTGGGGGAGGCAGAGGTTAAATGACTTGCCTGGAGTCACTCAGCTAGTAATTTTCAAGGGTCAGATTTGAACTCAGGTCTTCCTGATTCCAGGACCAGTGCAGAAAAGTTGCTAAGTCCAAGTCTAAAAGAGAATTTCAGTGGTGAGATGCAGGTCTCCATGCCCTGCAGTGGAGATGTTGTCAGGGGACAGATTCACTGTGAAATGAAGACCTCTGAAGCAGAGAGAAAGGAAGCAGTTTTGATGGTAGAACATAAGCCAGAACTGCTTGACAGTGGTTACAATAGGCTGGTGCTAAGGTTGCCTTATGCTGGACAGGGACTTCATAGGGTCATTAATCTCAAGCAGGACTTCTTAATCTGTATTCCTTGAATAGATTTAAAACGGTCTGAAAATACATCTATATATCTATATGCATATATAGATATAGATACACTAGTTTTTACTAACACTTGGTTTCCTCTGTTATCCATACATTTTATTTTATCATTTAAAAACACTCTTCTGAGGAGTCCAGGGGCTTCACTAGATGATGAAAGGGGTCCATGGCACAAATAAAGTTAAGAACCCTTGTTGTAGAACCAGAAGGGACCTCAGATGCCATATAGTCCTACCCCTTCATTTAATAGGTGAGGAACCTGAGCCTAGGGAGGCAAAAGGACTTGACCGACGACACACGGTGTCAGAAGAGGGATTTTAATTGGGTCTTCTGACTCCAGAGATGGTGAACTTTCCCCTGTAATGCACTGCCTTATTTACCTTATTTGGGTGTTATTGATTTGTCTGGGCCTGGGAGCAGGAATAGTACAAAATGACCAGTAACCTGGCTTCTAGTTGTAGATGAATGATTCTATGTCAGCAGAACATCCTTGGGCTTTGGGGCTGCATGAACCATTAAGTGGGTCTGAACTTTGAGATGCAACCAAGTTGGGCCTAAACTCTGGAGAGAACTGGGTACAAATCCTGCCTCTGACACCTAGCTAGCTATATGATCATCAGCAAGATACTTTTTTTCTTAACAGAGCCTGGGTTTCTTATGTACAAAATGGGGGAGTAATACTTGCTAGGAAACTGACTCAAAAATGTTGAAATTCTATACAAATGTGTGTGTGTGTTTAATATAACTATTATGGGATAATTGCCCCTGAAGTACTGATGATACCTCTCATCTTATAAGAAAATAAAATAAACTTTTCCCCATTCTGTTTTGTCATTTTGAGATAGCAGCTAGAGGTGATTATCCCTCCATTTTGTCTAATCTCTACCACATCCCAAAATTTTTGGATAATTTGAAAGAGTTGGGGAAACCAAAGCATTTTAGAGTTTGACTACTAACATAAAATAAATACAAAAAAGGTCATTATAGCAACAAATAGTAAAACACACTTGTTTCTCATTCAACCCTAAGTTCATGTTCTAAAAAAGTCACTCATTGCTGAACCCTTTCTTTCATTAACTTTAATTGTTTTATTTATGTGAGTATTGAACCTTCAACTAAACTGAGAGTTTTTGAGGGATGGGACCATGTTTTGTGCTTCTCATTCTCCCACATTCAGTATCAAAGTACTGAGCATACTGTTGCTGTTTAATTGTTCAGTCATGTCTGACTTTGTGATCCCATAGTTCATACCATAGATGGGGTTTTCTTGGCAAAGACCTTGGAGTGGTTTGCCATTTCCTTCTCTAGTGAATTCAAGCAAACAGAGGTTAAGTGACTTGCCCAAGATCAAGTAAGTGTCTGAGGTCAGATTTGAACTCAGGTCTTCCTTACTCTAGGCCCTGATCTCTATCCACTGAGCCATCTATCTGCCTCAATTGAGCTTTATACATAGTAAGTATCCAGAAAATGTACATTGACTTGACATTCTGTGTGCTCCCTCATTAGAATGTAATCTCCTTAAGGGTAAAGATTGTCATTTGCGTGTGTGTGTGTGTTTGTGTTCTCATAGTCCAGCCCAGTGACTTAAATTTACCAAAGTGATCTGTGTGATATCCATTTGAATTTCTCTCCAGTGATGGAAACTATTTCCCATCCGTACTATACACACTTCTTGTTTATGTCCTCCTAAGTAAACCTTGCACAAAGTAAATACTGATATTGTTAGGTTTAATGTAATTCTACTAAATTTTGTTTATGTTGAATTCCTTGTGGAAAAGAATAAGGCCTTGCTTAGAGGTGCTACTGTCTACAATACAAATCTTGACAAATGGCTCAAACCCAAATCTCCTCTCTACCATGTATCTACTAATATGTTTAAATTCTTGTTTGTATTGGCATATTAAATAGAAGAGACTGACGTATAAAACAAAATATGATATGATGTGCTAGACATTCCACAAGTAGTGAAAACAGATTGGGTCTAGTTACAGATGGACATTTAAACCCAGTCTAAAACAACTGAGATGCTAACACATAGGAGTGAAGGCTAATACTCAGAAAGTGATGGAGTCACTTCTGACTGGTGATAAACATAAAAGAAGAAAACAGCGAACTCATTAGAAGGTGCTGGTCAGTCAGCCATTATGAAAACCTTAATGCCTTTAGGGGACAAAGGAGGGTAATGAATTTTGTCCCCTTCCCTCTTGCCCCGGCAGAAGCTGGTTCTTTCTGCTTAATCTCAAGTCAGAGGTAAAAGTTCTTAAGTTTTTATCAATGACAAACACAAAACATTTATTAAGGCTGTGTAAAGCACAGCGCTGGACCTTAGAGGAATAGAAAAAATAATGAGACAATCTTTGACTTCATTGAGCTTGTATGCATGTGTATGGAGTAGAGTGATGGGGGGAAGGGATGATAATAAATCTTTTTTAAGGTTTACTACATATTTTACATTTATTATCTTATTGGATTTTCACAATAGCCCTGTGAGGTAGGTGTCTCCATTTCACACACAGGTAAACTGAATCTGAATAAATTTAGTGAACATGCCCAGGGTAAGTCAACTAATAAGTATCTGAATGCAGACTCAGGTCTTTCTGACTCCTTGTCTGGTGGGCTAGCTGCCATAGGGACACACTATCTTTTACTTAAAGTAGGTGCAAAAAAGGCAATTTGAAGAGAGACAGAGCGTTAATCATTGGGGAGGGGCAGGTGGAGAGGAAGAGGTGAGACATGCATAGATAAGGTTAGAAGAGAGATTATTGTCTAAGCTGACCCTGGACAGATGGTAAGGTTTCTGAGAGTTGAAGTTGTGGGAGGAATATATTCTAGGTATGGAGAAAGCTTGAAGGAATGTCAACGTTGGGAAGAACCTAGTAATCATGTTCCTCTTTAAGAACCTGGGGATGTTTAGCCTGGAAAAGAGGAGATGGAATAATACCTTTTTTCAAGTATTTGAAGGGCAGTATTAGTGGAAGGGGATTAGACTTGTTCTGCTTGGCTTCAGGAAACGCAGCTAAGAGCAAGGGGTGGAATTTCAAATATAGGGATTTAGGTTTGATATAAAGAATAACACTTCACAACAATTGGAGCTATCCAAGGGTGCAATTGGCAATGGTCTCCCAGTAGTCTGGGAGGCACTGCTATTTCTGAGGCTTTAGGGCTTACATGTCTGTGGTTGGTATTGGTAGTAGCAGGGTTTGCAGGCTTCATCTTCAAACAAGGTTCCTCCCCTGGGTGATGACTGTGGAAATAGGACTGATCATCTGGGGAGGGTTGGAATGAGGGTGGGTGGGAATAGCACACTGCTATTCCCAGAGCTATTGGGAAACTGGCTCAGAAAATAAAAATGACTTGTCCTAAGTCATCTAGTTATTAAGTGGCTGAACTCAGATTTGAACTCCCAAGTCTTACTGATTCCAATTCTAGTACAGTACACATATCTACTATGCCATGTTGCCTCTTGCACAAGTATAATCAGGCACACAAGTCTTTGCCATGTGTCACACACTGTACTTGGTCATCAGAATAATTATTTTTTTTTCTTTAATCTAGCCTTGGAAACAATAATACATTCTGGTCTCAACCTATCATTTGCCCTAATGAGAGCATAAAGTATCAGGAAACTGACCATTAGGTTATGAATAGAAGTATAAACACTTTATGTAGTCAAAATGGTGTGAACACCAGAACCAGATCTGACTGGGTGTCTCCTTTATCTGTTGGTCCCCAATGTCCAAATTATCTAAATCAGAGTTTCTAGGACATTTTAAAAATGCAAGTTATAAAAACCTGTGGTGGAGTTCTGGATCAGTGAACACTGTCTGAATGGATTATCACTAGGCACTCACTACGCTGTAATAATCTCATGATAAATGGGGAATGACACCAGCTGCCTCTTTATCTCCCAAGATGATACTGATTTCTTGTTTCTCTTCTCCCCATGCCCCTCCACATCTTTGTATTTGGGGAGAGCCTCAGTAGCTTCTTAGTTTCTAGACTTGCCAATGATCTATGTATTGTGAAAAGTCTATCTTGCTTTTCCAAGGCTTGTTGACCTGACGGACTTGGTTGTTAATGCAGGGAATCTTGTGGGTCAATGAAAACAGGACTGAATGTGGGATCAGAGGACTTGGTTCCAAGTTCTAATTTTTTCATCTTAGTACCAGTGTGATTTGGTAAAAGGCAAAATCTATCTGCTCCTCATTTTCCTCATCTGTAATGAGGAAAGCGAGGGTCAGACAATTGTAGAGTTTAGACTAGGTGATCTGAGGTTCTTTCCAGTTTTAAAACTGTGGGTAATGTTTTTCATAACTTTCCATGAGTATCATGTTGCTTGCCTTCTCAATGGGTGGGGGAGGAAGAGAATTTGGAATTCTAAAATTAAAAAATAGTGAATGTTAGAACTGTGAGTGAAAGGGAAAGAGAAGACTTTTGTTTAGTAGTGCTTAGGGTCATATCTTAAGGGAAAAAAAGGAAAACCTTTTAAAATGGGACAACCTGGGCCATATATTCATACTTCTTCATGATTATTACGTGATAAGACTACTAAATCTACTTACATGGTACCTTAGAGATCACTGAGCACAGCCTCTCTCATTTATTTTTCTTTTTTTCTTTTTTTCCCACCAGAAAAGGATCCAAGGAAAAGACTTAGAAATAGGAGGGATCTTAGAGGCTTTTGAGTCCAAACACCTTATTTTACACATGAAGACACTGAGGCTTAAAGATATTAAGTGAGTCACTTAGAGTCACCCAGTAGAGAGTGGCAATATTTCTACCTATTCTTTCTGACTCCAAATTCAGTGACCTTTCCTCTTGACTAAGCTGTCTCTCAATACTTTTATTAGTCTCTCACCTGAGAAAAAGATGGTGCGATGCATCCAATTCCCTGGTAGTAGCCTGAGTATAATGTGTTACTTTGTAACTGCTGCCACTGATCTTGTCAATTGGGATACCGTGACACTAACCTGGTTGGAGTAGGACACAAAAAAGTTTGTTTCATTTTTTAATAATGTATTTTTCTTTTATGAACCCATATATCCTTCTAAATGCTCAAACTCTGCCCTGATGACCAGATTTGCTTCCTTATGAAAGAAAGCCTATTTTATTGGTTGTAAAATTCCTTGAGAAAGTATATTAAAATGATTCTTCACACATGGCACTCTATCTCTTGATTCTGTGCATTTTTACTGCTGTTGTCCCCTGTTCCTGGGATTTTCTGTCTTTTCATCACTGTCTCCTGGCTTCTCTGGCTTTCTTCAAGTCACAGTTAAAATCCTACCTTCATCAAGAAGCTGATCCTGATCCCTCTTAAAGTTACTGCCTTCACTCTGAGATTATACTGTTAATATTTATAATTTATTTATATTTTTTATAATTTTTAATATTTATAAATTTATCCTGTTTGTATCTTGTTTGTACATAGTTGTTTGCATGTTATTTCCTCTACTAGACAGTGAGCTCCTGGAGACAGGTACTTTTTTTTTCCCTTTTCTTTCTTTGTATCCTCAATGTCAGACACATAGTAGGTTCTTAAAAAAATGCTTTTTGATTTGACTTGCCTGTAGTAGAAAGCATTCTAAAAATTCCTCAGAGCAGTAGAAAGTGTTGAATTTGGATCCAGAAGACCATGTTTAAATTCTGATGTTACTAGCCATGTGACTTTGGACCAGTTGTCTAACCTCTGTGGTCCTCAATTTCCTCATCTATAAAAGGAAAGAAAAAAAAATAAAATGAAAGAAATTTGATATTTTAGTGGTCTTTCTGGTTCTAGATCATATCAACTATGTTGGTATGATCCTATATTAAATTCCTTAGGAGGAATGAAACCTAATTAGATCATAGAAAGGAAGGGAAGTGGGAAGAATTTTGCATATGAATCATACTCATACAGTACACAAAGGGGATTTTCTGTTATGTTAATTTGCCCCATAGTCACTGGAACAGTGACTAAAAAGGAAGTTAGTGGGAAGTCCAATTGGACACACAGGCTATGAAGAAGAAGAGAAATCTGGTCATCTGGAGATTATTGTTAAAGAATATAAGGGCAGGACAGCTAGGTGGTTCAGTGCATAAAGCACGGGCTCTGGAGTCAGGAGGTCCTGAGTTTAAATCCGGCCTCAGACTCTCAACACTTACTAGTTGTGTGACCCTGGGCAAGTCACTTAACCCCATTGCCCAGGCCCCCCCCCCACCACACACACACCAAAAAAAAAAAAAGAATATCAGGGGAATACAGACTAAAAAAGGGAGTAGGACATAGCATCTTAGAGCTAATAACCTCTAGAACAGATTGGAGCCAATAGAGACCTAGATGATTGCTGGTCTAGCTGAAATATCAGATGAAATCAGTCCTACTTTTCCAGTATCAATACTTCCTAATGCCATGAGTTCACATGGATACTTGTACTAACTGGGCAAACCACAACTCTTTCTCTAGTTTAGGATGGTAATGTTGGGTTCATGGGCTTCCATGGGAACTATGGATAAATATCTGGACATTCATGAATTTGGATGGGCATAACATCATATCTTTACCTGACATCTTGCAATTTTGTGATTTTTTTTTTTTTTTAGGTAAGGCAGGCTGAAGAGAAGCAGGTAAATTTACATAAGGTATACCCAAAACCATAGCTCTAAAGGGTGAGGCCTTCTGAATAGCACTTAGAAACAGCAGTTGAAGCTAGTCCCCTGAACTCAGAACCTCTATCGCTGTGTTCATCTGAGACCTTGTTAACAGAGCAGCTCACTGATCTCATTTAAAACCAGCAAGGCTGAATATTTGTTCCAGAGAGCTATGACTCAGACAGCCCTTCTCCTTGAAATGATGAGAGCTAAGGTTGAAATTGATCAGGGATAATGAAATTGACATGGCCCATGTATTAATCAATTTTAATAATTGTGTGTTACAATAGCCTCCCAATAAAGAAACTGTTATTTCCAATTCCATTCACTTAGGCTCTATCTCCATGACTGCTACGTGAGTGGCTAGAAAATGAAAAATGTAGGCATTCTCAACATTGAAGCTACAAAATCTCTTGGCCTTTTTTTTTTTTTAAACTTATTTTAAACAATGCCTTGGTGTTTTGATGTCCTGTAGACACAACCTTAGAAAGTTAATGATCAGGTAGAGGAAAACTAATTTCAATCATTTTGTCAACAAATAGAAACTTGATTCAGGAGCCTTCAAAAACAACAACAGCAACAACAACAGAGAACTGTAGGAATTGTTAGAAGCTGCAAGAGACACCTCTTTTCATGGTATAGTATTCTGGTTTTCTGCTGTTTTTCTTCTGACAATCTCTGTAATATTGCGCTCAGTTCTGGGCACCAGAGCTTAGGGGAAATCATAGAAAGAAGCTAGAGAGAGTCCAGAGGAGGACAACCAGAATGGCAAAGTGTTTCAAGTTCATAATTATATACTGTAATACCATTGGAGCTGTTCTCTGCATTTGTGCTTCCACTAGTGAAATGAAATAAAAAAAACACAGGAATCTTTAGATAAGTAAGGGAAAAAAAAAACAATAATAAGACAGAATGTGCTGGTGTAGGTTAGCTTCCTTCTCATGTCAAAGTTAAATTAATTTTCTCTTTATTTCATCTTTTGCCTTCAAGCATTTTTTAAGCTATGTTAGATAAACCTCCACCATAATTCATATTCTAAGAAGGAACATTGTTATTTCTTATTTTATTAGTATAACCCAAGCATGTAAAATGAATATGCCTCTGATTATTTGCTATTTTTTTGTTCAATAATGTTTTAAAATTACACTTGTGTTATTTTATACTTACATTTTATAAGACTTTTATATGAATCTTAAGTATGCCATGGTAAACTGACTAATATTTTATGAATTTTATAGTTATTTTAAAAAGACTTCCCTTTGTAGTATATTGTTTTCCTCTCGATTTTATTACTTCACATAGAGTCACTGTTGATTTTTGAGATTCGTTTTGAATCCTACTACTTCATGGAAGCCATTAATTATCTTAATTTCTTTGCTTATTCTCTAGCGTTTTCTAAGTAAACCTTCATGTCGTCAGAAAATAGGGATTGTTTTGTTTCCTCCTCCTATGGTTATGCCTTTAATTTCTTTCTTATGTCTAATTGCTACAGGCATTTTATAAATGCCTTATGCCAGTGAGAAAAGGGAAATTTTGTTGTTTAACTTTAGTATTTGTTGGCACATATAGTGTTTCCCTCCACTGCAAGTAGTAGTTTTTGGTTTTAGCTACACTTTTTTTTTTATCATATTGAAAATTGTCTTTCTGAGCCAAAGTTTTTTAGCAAAAATGTTATAAATTATTAAAGATTTCATTTTCTGCGTGTACTGATCTAATTATGTGGGTATTGGTTTTCATGTAATTATGTTGTTTTCCTAATGATGCTTTTTTTATCCCTAGTATAAATTCAACTTGGTCTTAGTCAATAATTTTTTGGATATATAGCCATAGATCTAGGACAGCTAGATGCAAATTTGATAAATAGTTCAAATTTGGCCTCAGACACTTACTTTCTGTGTGACCTTGGGCAAGTCACTTGTCCCTGTTTGCCTTAGTTTCCTTATCTGTAAAATGATCTGGAGAAGGAAATGGCAAAGTATTCTAATATCTTTGCCAAGAAAATCCCAAATGGAATGGTGAAGAATCAGACAGGACTGAAAGGTCTTAAGAACAACATGTGTAGATCACAGTACTCCTCCTTGGTCACCACTCTCCTAGTATATAAGTTCCTTGAAGGCAGTGACTGTCTTTGCTATTACATCCTCAACAATTAACCCTGTACACGTAGTAAGTACTTAAATGCTTTCCCCCTAGTCACTTATTCTTTTTACTAGGATTTTATTTTTACATTTCACAAAATTTGCCCAAAACAACATTATTGGAATTGGTTGATAGTTCTCATTCTTTCCTTTATCCCTTTGTGGTGTAGGTATTAGAATTAAAATTATCTCAGAAACTGTCTCAGCAGTCTTCGATAGATTGCCTTCATTTTTTTTTAAATAGTTTGGATAGGATAAGTATTAAGTGTTTAGAAAATTCATCTATAAGTCTTTGTAGACTACAGTTGTTTCTTCTGGTTAATGTCTTTACAGCTATTTCAATTCCATTTTCTGAGATTAGATTGTATAAGATCTTTATTTGGTGTTCTATTAATTTGGATATTTTATATTTTTGTAGATAATCCTCCATTTCTTTTGAATTCTCATTTTTTCTGTCATTTAATTATTCACATTTTAAGAGAATTGCTTTAAAATTTTAGTTCAGTGCAGATAGACTTTTTAAAAAAGATATTTAGAAGAATTAACTCAAATTTCAAATGGTTAAAAGAAATCATGAAATGGCTTTATGTAAGACTACATTGTAAATGTTGAAGTATTATATAGCTTGAGGAAGGAACTGCTCTTAGAATGTTGGATAATGATCCCAAACCATGTTTGTTTGTTTGTTTTTAAATTTGTTTTGCCATGAATCTTCTTTGCTTCTCAGTGCCTGATATCATAACCAAATAATAAATATTTGTTGAAGGTGACAAGCTACTAGGGTAAATGAAAATGATGGAAATTTGCAAGTTTTAAAGCTGAAAATGATCTTAAAAGGGATGGAGAGCCAGAAAGGGTAAGAGGGAAGAGTAGAAATTAAAATTAATAAGGTATTACTGTAGGTAAGCATACCCAATAATGACCTTTTTTGACTTTTTCTGATGAGGCAGAAATAGGAAGGCATTCATGGTGCTCAGATCCATCCATTGTAGCTCTATAAGCAATATAATATAGGTTTCTAAGCTACTGGTTGGCGTGATTCATTTGGAAGATGAAGCAATTCTTGTTTTGTGCTGTTCTGGAGGTGAGAAATAAGAATACTGAATAGAAGTTATTTTGGAAGCTATTTTTGGCCAAATACTAGCAAGAACTTACTTATATTTAGAATGATTCAATAGTAATGAATTCCCACCAGTGAAAGGGTTTGAGCCAAGGTCAGATGAACCTTTGTTAAAGATATTTTAAAAGAGACTTCTGTGTTAGAGGGAGGTTAGACTGAAAAACCTCAAAGATGCCTGGTTTCAAGAAGATTTTATAACTGAATTTTTTGGTTTTGGTCCATTCTTTTTTCTGTTAGATTCATCAGAAAATAGGATTAAGACTAGAAGGGGAACCAGAGATAATTTAGTCCAACCTCTTCTTTTTAAAAATGAGAAAACTAAAGCCCGAAAGGGTGAATGGACTTGCTCAAAGTCATACAGGTTATAGAGTAAAGATTTGGGGTTTTTATTCCAAATTGAATGTTCTTCCCACATTATTTGGCTCCACAAATAATGTCCTTTTCCCCCCGATTTGGAAGGAGTGGATTACATTTTCTAATAGATTCTGACTATGCATGCCACCCACTCTGATTTGAGAGGTGAAGGGAAATAAAGCCTTTTAAAAAAATAGATATGATTCTTTTTATTGGTCCTTATTTCTGCTGAAATGCTAATGCTATGAGCTATAAATGTGACAGTCTCTCTGATTTAGAGCTTCCTTTTTACTTCATCAGCCTGTCAAACCAGAATTACACATGTAACAGAACAAGTCCATTCTTTAAATCTGATATTGATTCAAATGCATATTAAAGGAAAATAACTTCATTTTAAATTACAGATTTCAGACGTCCTTTCCTAATCCAAAGGAGGAATTTTTTATCACAGTTTAAAACAACATTTTTTTTTTCCCTCTCAGCACTAAGCTTCACTGTTTGGAGGAGAATTTCTGGCATCAATTCGTTAAGTTTCATAAATGTTACTGAGATCATAATTGGAAATCTAGAGTAGAAGTATGAACTCATAGGGGCCATTAGGGGGCACCATAGTACATAGAGCACCAGGCTTGGAGTCAGGAAAATCTGAGTTCAAATCCGGCCTCAGACACTTATTAGCTGTGTGACCCTGGGCAAGTCGCTTAACCCTTATTTGCCTCAGTTCCTCATCTGTAAAATGGGGACACATTGGAGAAGGAAATGGCTAACCACTCCAGTACCTTTGCCAAAAAAACCCTGTGGGCAAAGTCCATGGGGTCACATGAGTCAGACATGACTGAGCGACTGAACAATAAATTGCCTCCTAGGTCACTTCATCCACCCTTCATAGTTTCTTGGGTCAGGAAACTAAAGAAAGTTTAATAATTTGCTCAAGGTCACATAGCTAGTTAGCAAAACCCTGTTCCTTCTTATTTAAGCTATTCTCCATATAGGGACATTTAAAAACCTTTAGCAAATAAAGAATCAAGAAGTTGGAAAGGATCTTCAAGGTCACTGGTCTAAGCTATGCCTAAACTATGACTCCATGTCACAGTAAAAGTGATTTTCTTGCCTCTTCTCAAAACATCTGGAGGGCTGGAGATCCACTAAACTTGTCAGGGGGCCCATGTAGACCTTAATTAGTTTTGTCAATTATTCTGCAGGAATTCCTTACCTCACACCTTCAATCTCTACCCCCAACAGAGCTTCCCCACACCCCAAATTCAGGTTTCTTGACTACTTATACAGCTTGAATGAGATGGGAGTTACCAACTCCACTAACTGCCCTCCCTTGACATTCTGCAGACCTCCTGGCACAGTCGTCTGACAAACTAACAAGGAACCTTTAATATTACCTTCCTCTCCTCTGCTGAATCCTGAGGATTTCTGGGGCCTTCTGCCTATACTGTTGCTAAGCTTCTGTTTTTCTGCCATGTTCCACAATTAGAGCATGAGTTTCTAGAGAGCAGAGACCATCTCATTTTTTGAATTTGTATCCCCACACTTAACACATTACTTGGCACATAGCATGCACTTAATGAACACACACATACACACACACACACACACATATTTAAAAACTTCATTTATTCCCTTATTCATGCCTATCTCCTGTGACTCTTGATCTTGTTCCTATCTATTTGTTCAACTCAAGGGGTCCACCCAACAATCTGGGAGATTTACTTATTTTCTTTGACATTTTGAGGATGCCTGTAGAGCACAGAGGGGATTCATCAGCTATGCCTCACTTTTACCACAGACCCATCTTATTTTTCACTCCTGCAATTCTTTTCTGACATCTTTCCCTCCAGGTCTTTTTTTTTTAATCCCTTGTTTATATTCTGCAGCTTACTTACAGCCACTGTACATCTCTTTGTTACCCTCTGTGCAGCACTCATTTTTTATTCTTTGAAGGCTGTAGTGTTCCATGGCTCACAGCGATATAACAACACCAGAAGAATATTGGTATTTAAAAGATGAGCTTTGAAAGTACCTGGTTCCCTTTTAGCATTACTTCCTTGCATCATGTCAATAGTAATTTAAGAATCGATCCCAGAGATTCCATGTGAAAATATATATGAATGTAGCTTCTTTGAAAAGAAATAAACACATGTAAGGACAGTTTTACTAACTTTTAATTGGGACCAAGTCTGGTAAGCTTTGTTCATTAAAACTTGTGTGAATACTAAAGCCGCAACTGTAGGCTTAAGCATAATCTAGACAAAGTAACTGCATTTCTTGCCCTTAGACTATCTTATCCTAGGCAACCATTTAGCAAATGTTTTCTTAGTTCTTAAAAAAAAAACAAAACGGAGAGAGGGCTAGTGAAGGATCACTGAATCACAAACCTCAGTTGAAAGTGACCTTAGCTGCTATGTAGCACAACCTTTCCTTACATACGATTCTATATACATATGATTGTCCAAACTTCCCTTGAGGACTTCAAGTGAGGGGGATCCTCAGATTCCTATTATCATCATCATCATCATCATCATCATCATCATCATCATCATCATCATCATCATTATTATTATTATTATTATATTCTTATATTATTCCTTATAGAGCTCATTTGGTAGTTTTGCGAATCAATGAAAGTTCTTTACCACTGTGGACAAACAAATAGCATGATGGCCTAGTAATTAATGAACTATTAATCATAGTCCATATTTTTATAACAGTTCCAAAATACTTTACCCATGATAACTATATGGGGTAATACAAGTAATAATGTCCCCTTTTTATAGCTGAAGAAACTGAGACTAAGAAAGGCTGACTTGCCTAGTTAGTTATTTGATAGATTTGAGATTAAAACTAAATTTCTCTGCACCCTGGTGCCCCTGGCATAGCCTTCTCTCTCTATGTTATCATCCCTGTTTTCCTAAACCTTTGCCAGTTCCATGTCATCGGTTTCATGCAGAAATTAAATTGGCCACAAGGATGTTGTTTTTGTAAGATTGAGTAGAAATAGCCAAGTTTTATTTTATAATGAGCATTTCCTTTGCACTTTGTGTTAGTAACACAAAGTCACTGTAAATCGGGCTCCAGATGGGAGCCAAGGGCCCATTGCTAGGACTTGCAGGTATTAGACTGTCTTAAGGCCACTTAGGGAGGCAGCTTGCTGATATTTAGGCATTTGAATAACCAAGTGAACCAGTTCATATGTAGTTCAGATGATGAAGAATATTTACAACCCTTGCTTTAAAGGCTTTAGAGATAGGAAATACCGAACATGTTCCCATTGGATTGCTTCAAAAATGACATGCAGTATTTGCCAGAGGAATCAAGTTCAAATTGATGACGCTGTCAGTCGAATTCCAATCTTTTGGCTAAAGTCTGTAGACATGACAGCCTTTTCAAACTTCTCTGGTGGATATCATATCATTTGCTACTGACTAAACCTTGTTATTCAGGTACATTGAAGAGATAACTATCAGGGAATTCATTCAGTTTCATCTTTCTGAATTTTGAATAGCAGGGATTTGACTTTTTATAGTCAATCTGGCCATTACTAAAATGGGTTGCTAAACTATTTACCTTAAAGGTGAGGTAATTTCTAAAATGAATTAGGATTGATGCCATTTCTCAGAGGTGTTATTTTCTATCATGTGATCATTTTAACCGGTGTACTTCCATTGTTTGGATAATTTAATGATCAAGTGCAAAATGGACATATTTCTAGGCAAAGGCTACTATAATGCTTCACTTACAAATGTATCAATGCCTTTTTTGTTGTTACATCAATTTATTTTCAAATATGCCTTTCCCTCTTCCCTGCCCTTACAACAAAGATTTTTAAGGACAGAAGGGGGATGGTTGGAGTTAATCAAAACCAACCAATACGTATGCTATTTCACATCCATAGTTCTAATGCCTTACTTTTAAATGATTTTTATAGATATCTTTTGTTTTGAAATCACCTTCATTTTCAAATCTATTGGAGCAACTAGGTAGTACAGTGAATAGAGAGCAAGGCCTGGAGTCAGGAAGACTTGAGTTCAAATGCAGCCTTAGACACTTACTAGTTGTGTGACCTTTGCAAGTCATTTAACCTTTGTTTGTCTCAGTCTCCTCATCTGTAAAATAAGCTGGAGGAGGAAATGATAAACCACTCCAGTATCTTTGCCAAGAAAACCCCAAATGGGTTCATGAAAAGTTAGACATGGAAGGAAGAGATGGAGTGTCATATGCTAGAAACAGCAATAAGGCCAATGTGGCTAGACTAAAGAGTCTATAGAGGGGAGCAATATGAAAAAAAGATCAGAAAAGGAGGAATGGGCCAAGTTGGGAAAAGCTTTTAATGCCAAACGAGGCAGTTTATATTAGATCCTGGAGGTAATAGGGAGCTATTGTAATTTGAGAAAGGCAGTGGACAGGTGCTGTAATGAAATCACTTTGGTAGCTATGGAAAAGGTGAATTGGAGTGTGGAAAGGCTTAGGGAAGGGAGACTGATTAGAAGATTCTTGCAGTAGTTCAGTCGAGTGGTAATGAGGGCCTGGACTAGAGTAGGAGCTGGGGGAATGCAGAAAACTTATATGCATATTCAATTTAAGAGTATTTATTAAGCATTTACTATATGTTTAGCTAATGGTGCAGTGGATAGAGCACAGGACCTGTAGTCGGGAAGTCCTAGGTTCAAATCTAGCCTCAGACATTTATTAGCTGTACAATACTGGGCAAGTCAGTTAACATATCTGTCAAATGGGGATAATAATAGCACCTGCTTCCCAGAATGATTGTGAGGATCACATGAGATTATATGAGTATAGTGCTGGCCTGGTAGGCATACTTCTTTCCTTCATTCCTTCTTCCATATGGGTGCAGAAGAAAGATCATTGGATTTGGACACAGAAGGACTGGGTTCGAATTTTGGCTCTGATCCTGGCTACCTGTGCTCCCTTCATCAAGTCACCTGTCTTTTGTAGGTCTCAATCTTCTCACCTGAAAACTGAGGGAATTGAATTAGATTACCTCTGAGGTCCTTGTAGCTCCAGATGTGATCTACTTAACTTTGTGCTGAGTTTGGCAGAGGATATCTAAGATGAACAGGAGACAACCTCTGTCCTCTGTACAGAGAAAAATCTGACCTAATTCAGGACTTCAGGGCTTCTTGATTAGTTGGTATAAGGATACTGTCTTCTCAATCAGATCACATTCCTTCCACATCTTAGGAGATGCTCTTAGAGGACTGTTATAGTTGAACAAATCATCATCATTGTAATATAAATAACAATAATAATAAAAGCTAGCATCTATATAGCACTTTAAAGTTTGCAAAATCCTTTACAATTATTTTATCATTTTATCCTCACAATAACATTGAAAGGTAGGCACTATTATTATCCCAACTTTTCAGATAAGGAAACTGAGGCAGACAGAGCTTAGGAACTTGCCCAAGGTGACAAAGCTAGTGTCTAAGGTAGAATTTGAACTTGGGTCTTCCTGACTCCAGAACCAGTGCTTTATCCATTGAATTGCCTACAGGAAACCTGGTGATAGATCTCTGAACATAGCTAGGATGGTACTTGGATGACATAGCTTATCATCTGGCCCTTCCTGAAAGATTATCTGTCTTGGAGGTCCTGGCAGAACTTGTACCATTAGCATAGGCTTCAACAAGTTACCTCTCTGCTAAAATGAGAACTCAGAAGAGGATTTTATATGGAGGATATGATGTATTCATGTTATTTCAGGTGCTAAAAGCACTGAATACATTCTTGATTATTGTAAATGTCTAATTAAAGTTAATAATTAAAGATATCTAAATAAATGCTTCCTAACCCCTAAGGCACTTCATGAGCATTCCGATAATTCACAGTTGATTGTGTTATTATTTTTATTATTGCCTTGTAATAAAATTAGAAGCAAAAATTATCATGGCAAGATATTTTAAAATTAAATTTATTTAAATTTAGGAGAGTTTATAGTATTGAGGTTCTTGGTAATAATAACCACTTGATTGTCTCAATTTTCATACATTCTCATAAATGAGTTCATTGCCAGCATTCACAGACTGCCTGCTTAAAAATTTAAGAAGCACAGTATCAATTGATTAGCAGAATTTCACATTTCCTCCCCTCCCTTTGCCTCACTGTCCCCTTGGTGATTTCTGGTGGCCAACACCAAGGACTGTCACAGATTTGTCTCACGGTCTTTATTTCCATTTTCTCATCAGAACGCTTAAAATTGGAAATGTCTCATGCCGTTGTTTCTGTTCATTTGGAAAATGAACAGCAGCCATAGGGAAAGTACAGGGGAAGACATGTTCCACCATCAAGATTTCAATGTAATCTGGCTGCATTAAGGCAAGAGAGGTTTGACCTTCTGCTCTTGGCCCACTTGCTGTGATGGTTACTTTCATTTCGGATTCTCCCTTGGAATCTTTCTCTCAGGCATACAATCAGTGTAGCAGAGGTCCATTCAAAGTAAATGGTGAAAATGACTTTGGTTTTGCATAGTCTGGTAGCCCCCCACCCCACCCCCACTCCAAGACTACAACAACAAGAATATTCCATCTTTTTTTCTTTGTGGTACTTTTTGTAGCCTTCCATAAAGTCAGACTATGTTAGAGTCTTAAAGGATTCGTGCTGACCATTTAAAGATGAAAAAATCAAGACCAGAGAAAGGGAATGAGTTACTCGAATTTGTAGAGTCACATAGTTGAAAGACTACTACTGAAATTCATCTGATATCCCAAGTCAGTGCTTTGTAAAAATATTATAAAGATCTTACATGCTATTGTATGTTTTGTATAGATTTCTATGCAAGGTTACCATCAGAACACATGAACCAAAACATACATAAATACATACAAGAATGACAATAGATATCCTTGTACAGACATAGCTTACATTTTACTTTCTCTCTCTGCCTCTTTGTGTTTCTCTCTGTTTTGTATCTGTAGCTTCACTGTCTCTCTTTTTCTTTCTCTCTTTTTCTCTCTCTGTATCTGTTTCTCCATCGTTCTCTCTCTGCCTCTTTCTCCATCTTTCTCTCTGTTTTGTCTCTATAGGTCTTTGTCTCCCTTCCTTCCTTCCTTCCTTCCTTCCTTCCTTCCTTCCATTTTTCTGTTTGTTTCTATGATTTTCTCACTGTCTCTGTTTCTCCATCTTTCTCTGTCTCAGTCTCTGTGGCTCTCTCTGTCTCTGTGTCTCTGTCTCTCTCTGTCTCTGTCTCTCTATTTCTCTCTCTGTCTTTCTGTCTCTTGCTGTAGTCTGTAATTTATGCTCAAGTGTCATATGGCACTTCACTGAGGAAGGACAAGTCCCTGGGAGGATTATCTTAGACAAATAGCTTCAGGCTACCTTGCAGCCAGTGCTTAACCAGTCCTTGCTCCTGATTATTTTGTTCTGCAGAATCAGTTGTGCACAAATTTACATCAGCTTTTTTGGACGTGATTTCCCTAGTCTATTAAAAGTAAAAATATCATCCCTTCAGTAAGGATTTGGTGACACAGATAGTCTGACAACTTTTACATTTGCCTTCATGACACAGATAAATTTCATTTCCACAGTGGAAGGTGCCAAGACCCTGAGTCCCAAATCCTAAGCTTGCACCCTTTCTTCATAACTTTTATTGATTTTGTATATATGTATGTAGGTGTACCTTGTCTCCCCTCATAGAATGGAGATATCTTAAAAGTAGAGCTTGTTTCATTTTTTTTTTTATTCTTGTATCCCTATTGCCAACACTGGGCATGGCACTTAGAAGCCACTTAAATGCTCCTGTGATTGACAACTTCTCCCTCATTTTTTCTTGTATTTTAGTTTATCGATGCATTTTTGTTTTAGCACAAGAATCCCAAGGAATCACCTGCAAAACACATTCCTCCAACAGCTTATCAATTATTCACAAAAAGGAGTTTTGTGATGTTTAATGTGATATGGCTCCAGTTTACCTGGATGGTGTCTTTGTTTACGTAGTCGACAATGTATATGCCATTCTTCTGCCTCTACTTTTACAATTCTGCAACATTTCATGCAAGTCTTCCCATATTTCTTTGAGTTCTATGTTTTTGTTACCCTTTACTGTTCAATAATATGTCATTATATTCAAATCAGCACCATCATATTAAAAACAAAGCATCCAAAACCACATGATTATCTCAATAGATTCAGAAAAAGCTTTTAACAAAGTACAACACTCATTTATACTTTAAAAACCCTATAAAGTATATGTATACATATATATATATACATATCTATGTACATATATACAATGTATTAATACAAAAAGCACCTCTCTAAACTCAATGACTACCACCATATACTATAGGTATATGGTTTTCCCAATAAATATAGGAGTATCATAAAGATGCCCAGTCTCCTCACTATTATTTGATAGTTCTAGAAATGCTAGAAATGGCAGTAAGAGAAGAGAAATAAATTAAAAGTATTAAGATAAGCAAAGAGGAGACAAATCTATCTCTATTTCTGGATAACATGATGGTTTACTTTAAATATTCTAAGGAATCAACCATACAACTTATTGAAACAATTAATAACTTCAGCAAAGTCTGAGATACAAAAATAAACTTACAAAATCCAATAACATTTCTATATAACAACAACAAAATCTGGGAATTAATAAGGGAAATCACATTCAAGAGAACTACAAAATGCATTAAATATTTGGGAATCAACCTAACTAAGCTCACTTAATACTTGTATAGATTCAATTATAAAATGCTCCTTTAATAAAGGATAAATTGAACCCATGGAGGAATATTCAGCACACATGACTGGGTCATGCTAATGCTAATGTAATAAAATGACAATACTTCCAAATTTAATTTATTTTAATTAGTAATAGCAGCTAACATTTAAGGTTTACAAAGTATTTTACATATATTATCTCATTTCATCTTCACAACAACCCTTTGAAGTAGGTAATATTATTATCTCCATTTTACAGATGAGGAAATTAGTTCTGGGAGAAGTTAAATGACTTCCCTAGGGTCATCCAAGTGGTGTCAGAGGCATGTCTTCCTGACTCCAAGTCCAGTACTCTCCATCTTAGTTTCAATGATAAAACTACTAGGCTATTAAAGGGATATTTTTCATAGCTACATAAAAGAGCAAAATTCATTTGAAAGAACAAAAAACCTAGAAAATCAAGGGATAGTCTAGTCTTCAACAAACCTAAAACATAAATTATTTAGGAAAGAAGTCCCTGTTTCTCTGGAGGTGAATAGCATCTTTCATCATAAGTCCTTCAGAATTGTCTTGAATCGATCAGAATAGCTGTAGTTGATCATCGTACAATATTGCTGTTACTGTGTACAATGGTCTCCTGGCTTTGCTCACTTCACTTTGTGTCAGTTCATATAAGTCTTTCCAGGTTTTTCTGAAACCATCCTATTCATCATTTCTTGTAGTGAAATAGTATTCCATCACAATCACATACAATAGCTTGTCCAGCCATTCCTCAATTGATGGGCATTCTTTCAATTTCCAATTCTTTGCCAACACAAAAAGAGTTGCAATAAATGTTTTTTGTACAAATATATCCTTTTTCCTTTTCTTTGATCTCTATGGAGTATAGACCTGGTAGTAGCATTGCTGGGTGAAAGGGTACACAATTTTATAGCCCCTTGGGCTTAGTTCCAAATTGTCCTCCAGTATGGTTGAATCAGTTCACAACTCCATCAACAATGCATTAATTCCCCCAATTTTCCACATCCTTTCCAACATTTGTCATTTTCCTTTTCTGTCATCTTAGCCAGTTTGATAGGTGTGATATGGCACCTCAGAGTTATTTTAATTTGCAATTGTAGGAGATGAATTCTTAACCAAACAAGAGATGGAGATAATTACAAGGGATAAAATAGATGATTTTGATCATGTGAAATTGAAAAGCTTTTGAACAAACAAAGTTATTGCATCTAGGATAAAAAGGGAAGTGATCTATTGGGGATAATAATCTTTAAATTATTGTAAATGAAATTTAAATTTAAATTATTTTAAATGAAATTTCTTAGGTAAGAGTCTGGTATCCACAATATATAGATAATTATTAGAAATATGCAAAAGATATGATACTACAATTGTCAAAAGAAGAATTTCAGTATCCTAAAAGCCAAATGAAAGAATACCCTAAATTGTTAATAAGAAGAGAAATACGAACCAAAGATCCAGGTTTTATCTTTTATCCAGCAAAGTGAGAAGGGTAACATATATATATATATATATATATATATATATATATATATCTCAAGACATTTATAGTAACACTTTCTGTGGTAGAAAAAAAATAGAAGTATACATCCATGACTTTGGGAATGGCTAAACAAATTGTGGTAAATCAATGTAACAGCATTATTGTGCTATAAAAATGATGAGTATGATGAATACAGAGAATCATGGGAAGACATACATTAACTGATGCCAAGTGAAGTAAACAGGGCAAAGAAAATATACCCCAGGACTTTCAAAATGTAAATGGAAAGTACAACCAAAAACGATATAATGTTTTCATTTTACAAAGAATAAGCTCAGCCACAAAGGGGAGATGAGAGAAAGTATATTCCCTCAATTTCTTTGCAGAGATGTCAAGCACACACAGGGTTACAGAACAGTGAATAAAGTCAGATTTTTTTTTGATGTATTGATTGATTTTGCTCATTTTTTTCTCTTCTTCCTCTTAAAAATGTCATAAGGGTCACCTCATGGAGGGCATGGGAAGGGGAATACAAGGGAAAATCTGAGTGATATATAAATCAAATCTATTAAAATAATTTTACTTAGTATAACATTATTTGTTAAGCCATTTCCCTAATCACTGGGCATGTTTTTTTTTTCATTTTCTTGTAGATAAATAATGCTCCTGTCAACAACATTATATGTCTTTTCTTGCTGATATTACCCTTCCTCTACCCATGGATATAGTCTCAGTAATCAGAAATGTGGGTTAAAGGTTATTAACAATTTCTTTACTCTCAGTTTGATGGCTGGTAGGTTTAGATTCATAACCTAATGTGTGGCAAAGGTGCCTTGCATTAAATCCTGATCAAAGTATTAGAGCTCTGCTGTCCCCAAGAGTCCTGTGGAGTAGAACCTAACCTTCAAAAGCCAGGCAGGGATGAATTCAGTTTGAAAATTTGAAAGGGTCATCTAACAAGTACTACTCTCTGATTTGGCATGCTTTTTTTTTTGTTTTGATTGGAATCAGAGATACAATGGACATTAAATATCAAGAATTTCATTAGAGTATGGTAGGAGCCATGAAGGTGACAGGTAGCTCAGCAACTTAGTTTATTTTTGTTCATTTTTTTGGAGGGGATATAATCAAATTCATGGTTCCATTGGTGTATGGAACTCTTTCTTCCAATGAAGATCAGCACTTGCACTGACTATACTTACAATTAAAGAGGATTGCCTTGGACACCAAGAGGTTAAGTGACTTTCCCAGGATCACGTAGCTGGTACAGGTTGAAATTTTGTCTTTCTGACTCCAAGGTCATGATTTGATCCACTGTACCAAGTTGCCTCTCAGTTGGTCAGTGCTGGTACTGATAAGTCTAAGGCCAAATATTTGACTTTGAACTTAATAGTTACTTATGTTGTAGTCTTGCCTCCCCATTTTATATTTTAGTGTTCTTGAGAGCAAAGATCTTGTCTTACTTATCCCTCAGGACCTACCATGGGATTTTGCACATAGTAGACCCTTAATTAATATGTGTTGAATTGAATATGACTTTCTGTTACTAAGGTCCAATCAGCACACAACCCCCAAATATATCAACATAGAGGAAATAGTTACTATACCATATCAACCACATGATCTATGATTTATCCATCCCCATTACAACATATATTCTTTGCTTGACCATCAAGGTCAAATTAGTCAACGAGAATTTATTTATTGAGTGTTTACTATGTGTAAGTACATAAATAAATATGTAAGTATTTTATTTATTGAGTGTCTATTGTGTAAGGCCTCTGATAGGATGTACCAATAAAAGAACAAGAATTCTCAAGGAACTTATATTCTACTGGGGGAGATAATGCATACATATTAAAAATGTATAAAATATACACCTATTGAATACAAGGTAATTCTCAATGTAAAGCACCTGTAATTGTGGGGAGGAGGACAGGAATGGCTTCACTGAGAGAGAGGGACCTTGCCTTCTCCCAATGCACCCTTCCTGGCTTAAGTGGAGAATATCCCTGTGATTGGGCTAGAACTAGATGTGTTTGGAGATAGTAAAGCTTGAACATTGGCAAAGTTCCAGATGCTGGAGAAGAATGAGTTAATTCTAAGGAAAGTTTCAAAAGTTTAATCTAGTATTATTAGTGTATGTAATGTGTCACCCCTAGCCCCCCATCATTCACTACGCTCACCAAGAAAATTGGTGTAAATTTATGTGGAAAACTGAGTGTGGGTATAGATTTTTTTTTCCACTGGAACAGAAAAAGCATAGAATTGCCATGCAGTCATATTCCCAAAAGGCCCCTCATTACATCTTAGAACACATACTCAAACACACACCTTTATATATACAAACTCACATAATGGGCCAAAAATTATATATACACAATATAATGGGGACTAAGAGTTTTATATGTATGAAACACATCCATAATACAGTCACCATGCCACCCACACCAACATTTAAAATTTGTAATTTTTCTTAAAGGTCTAAAAATGTTTTTACGTGACAACAAAACCTTTCGGGAGAAAGGGAAGATCAGAGAAAGCATTCATATCCTCCTCTTGTTACTAATAGTGACTGTGACGGTAATAAATATGAAGCATATGTTTAAAAACATCTAAAGTGAAATAAAACACAGCACTCATTAAACTCCCACTAAAGTTTTTAAATAGCAAATTTAATAGGAATGAAGGCTGTTCTATGAAAATGACCCTTTGCTTTGGAATTTCTGAGACCAGTTAAAAAAGCTGATTTTGCATTCAGCAGATTCCTCATTCCAAAAATGCTTGCTTGGACTCCCACCATTTAGATTTAGGGCATAATGCTCTGGAACTTGCAGGAATCAGGTCCAATCAGCACGCAAACAGGTTCATCTGCCTATTTGGTTTTAAAAATAAGACTTTGACAAGCTGTTATTTTTTAATAAAAGAGTAGTTTGCTCTTTGGTATTATGGGATAAGCATGAGGGCAATGAGAAATACTTTTTTTTCTATGGGATTTCCTCTGTTAAGTCCTTACTGAAGTTTGGCTTTGAAAACTTCATGAATTAGGCTGTGATGTTATCAGTCGTTTCAGGATGCCAAGAGCTGGTCCTTAAACTTTCAGAATCTCAGGCATGCTGTTTCCTAAATCCAGGAGCAAAATAAAATAAAATAAAATAAAAATTTGTTCCATTCAAACTTTTCTGATTGATGTCATATTTCTCAGATAGATAAAGAAATGATTCAAATATGAATAGGAGCCATTCTCCAATTAATAAGTAGTCAAAGAATATAAAAACATGCAGTTTTCCAAGAAAAACCCAGAAGCTGTCAATAGCCATATGAAACAGTATTTCCATTATGAATAATTAGAAAAATGGAAATGAAAGAAACTCTGAAGTCTCACTTCACACTTATCAGATGGGCAAAGTTGGCAAAAAAGAGGAAATGATAAACTTTAAGGGAATTGTGGGGAAACAGGAGCATTAATACATCGTTGGTGGAGTGTGATAAATTAGTTCAGCTGTTTTGGAAAGCAGTTTCGAACTATCCCCGCAAAGATACTGAACTGCTCATGTCCTTTGACCTAGGGATACCACTACTGCATCTATACCCCAAAGAGAATAGAGAAAGAGGAAAAGGACCCCATGGGTGAAAATATTTAGAGCATCTCTTTGTGTGCTGATAAGGAGAAAACTAAGGCAGTACCTATCAATGAGAGGGGGACAATGGGGAGAGGGTGACTAAATCAGTTATGGTATGAGAACGGAATGGAGTACTCTTGTGTTGTAAGTGACAAAAGGGACAAGAAAGTTAGGAAGACTTGTATGAATTAACCCAGAGGTGGGAAGAATGGGAGAAAATTTTTACAATAACACATTCTAAAGACACTTTAAAGGACTTAAGAATTCTGATCAGCACCATGAAAAACCACAGTTCCAGAGGACTCATGATGAAGAATACTATCCAACAGCCTGACAGAGAAGTGATGCAAATTGTAGACACACACACACACACACACACACACACACACACACACACACACTTTAACAAATGTAGTCATGCAAAACAAATTCCCAAACTTGTCTTTATATATATATACACACGGCATCTTTGCTTTGGACAGTTCTCAAATCTGTCCTTCAGATATTTGCCAAAACAATCTTCCTGTTGTTCAGAAATGACCACGTCACTCCCTTGTTCAAACTTCAGTGGCTCACTATTGTCTCTAAGACAAAATCCCAACTCCGCTACCTGATTCTAAATACCCTCCACAACTGCTTCAGATGATCTTTTCCAGGCTAATTCTATATTATTCCCTTTGCACAATAACTTTCAGCCACAATGGCCTACCTGTTGTTCCCTTAACTCAGTAGTCCATTCCTGGCCTCTGTTCCTTTATCCAGAGTGTCCTCTGGATCTGGAAGGTACTTCCTCCTCATCTGCAACTTTTAGAACTTTTATCTTCCATTTGGGTCTTACAGATGAGCCACCTCCCAACCAGAAGCTTTTCTACCTTGATAGTACATTTCTTCTCCTTAAAGAATCAAGTATCTACTTAACTGTGTTCCTGCCCTACTAGACTGTAAGCATTTCTAGGGCAGGAGCTGTTTTCTTGTTTTACTTTTATAACTCCAAAATCTCATAAAGTATCTTGTATATAGAAGATATTTAATAAATGCTTGCTGGATTAGATTGAATGGTTTCCAAGGGGGACTCTGGGTTTTTGAGTAAGTAATTATGTGAAATAGACTATTAGCTAGAAATAGATCCCTCATTAAGAAAGCAATATCTTAACCTATATGAACTAGTTAATTCCTAAGTTATCTGTTTATTGCTATGTATCTGTACTCTCAGGTAGAACAATTTGATGATTGTTTTTTATCTAAAAGGGAACATAACAATCAACAAGAATTCCTTAATTGTTTGTTCCTATGTGCCAGGCACTGATCTACAAGTCTCTGTCCTCATGGAGCTGTCAGAGAACTGGGCTAGTCTCAAATATCCCAGCTTGCCTGTTTCTGTCAAAGGCATGACCATCCCATGTTTCACCCATGTATCACAACCTCAGAGTCATGATTGACCCCCACATTCTTCCTCATGGCCCTTATCAAATTAGTTGCTAAGTAATTCTTTTGAATTTATCCCCTTCTCTCTCCTTACATAGCCACCACCTTACCTCAGGCCCACATCCACTCTTGCCTGTGCTATCGCTTTAGGTTTTTAATTAATCTTTATGTCAGTCCTTCTCTCCATTCTATCCTCTGAAAAGCTGCCAAAGTGATTTTCCTAAAGCACAGGTCTGACCACATTACTCCCATGGTCATTAAACTTCAGTGGCTCCCACTTGCTTCTAAAAGAAAATATGAGATTCTGTTGGCATTTAATACCATCGCAGCTGACCTTTTTAGGATTTCTGTACATTAGTCCTTTTCACACATTCTGTGGTCCAGTCACACCAGCCTTCTGGTTGTTCCTCATGTACAGCAGTCTAGCTCCTGTCCTCTGGCTGTTACAAGGGCTATCTCCCATAGTTGAACATACTATTCCTGATCATTACCTCTTGAAATCCCTTCACTCCCTTCTAAGTTTAGTCCAAGAAGATAAGGCTTCTGCATGAGGCCTTTCCTGATTCTCTCAGCTTCTAGTAGCTCCCCAAATTACCCCAGACTATTTTGCATCTACTTTCTATATGTTTCTATTCACTTGTATTGGTATATGTATTTCCTTGGCAGAATATAAGCTTCTCCGTGATGGGGACTGCTTTGTTAGTCATAAGCCTAGAAGTCATTTACATTATGTCTGAAGTTCTCTGAAAGAGAGTTCTGTGCTTACACTATCCTCAATAGTGGAACTTACCCATCCTCCCATGGAGCCATCTCATTATTTCTATTGACTTCGTCCTTAAAGGCTAACCTAAATCTGTCTTGCTACAATTAAAGTCCATTACCTATCCTTCTCAGTTCAAATAAAGACACATTTCTTGAGCTCCTGCTGTTGAAGGGCAAGAACCATGATAGGCCCTGGAGATACTAAGAAAAAATTAAAAAAAAATAGCTTTTGCCTGGGGACTGAATATCTAGACAGCCAGGAAATACATGGTCTTTGGAAGAGGAAGAGAGCCCTAAAAAGAAGGGGCATCAAGAAAGGCTTATTTTAGAAGGTTGGATTTGACAGAGCCTTGGAGATAAAAAAATATGGAGGTGAGGAGGGAATGCAGTCCAGCCTGAGGGACAATCTTTACAAAGGCATGTTAGAAACGGGAGATGACTTGTCATGTTTGGGGAGCAGGTAAGCTAATTTAGTAGGAACATAGAATGTGTGTGTGCGTGTGCATATGCACGTTTGTGTTGTGGGAAATAAGTCTAAAAAGGTAGTTGCAGATTGTGAAGGACTTTAAAGTTAAACAGAAGAGCTTATATTTAATTCTAGAGGCAAGTGAGAGCCATTGAAACATCCTGAGCAGGAGAGTGACATGGTAAGAGCTGTGCATTAGGACAATCAATCTGGCAACTACAGAGATAATGGATTAGGTGGGGTGAGACTGGAAGCTGGGATACCAGTTAGGAGGCTGTTATAATAGTTTAGAGTAGAGAAGATGAAGGCCTGGATTAGAGTGGAGAGATTGAGATGGATAAAAGTTGTGACAGAGGTAGAATCAACAAGACAGATTGGATATGGGGTGTGAGGAAGAGGACAAAGTCATGTGCATTATTGAGTACAGAGTGAGATAAGGCTAGAAAGGGATGCTGGGAAAAGATTGTGGAAGGGCTTTAATACTTCAAGGCAGAGTTTGCATTCAGTGCTACAGTACATCAGATTATCCATGTCCTTATTACCTGTCCTTTTGGATTAGGTCTCAAACCAAGCACTGATGTTAATAAAGGTCTAACTCATTCTGAATGTATTAATTAATAGACATGACCCAAGTCAAGTCCATGAAGTCAGTCAGTTAATCTGTAACCATATATGAAGTGCTTATATATATATATATATATATATATATATATATGTATGTATATGTAATCTTATATTAATGTGCCAAACATTGTGCTGGGCTCTGCAGATACAGCGAAGTACAAAAACACAGCCCCTGCCCTTGAGGAGCTCACATTCAGATTGGGGAGACAACATGCAAATAATTATATACGTACAAGGTATGTGCAGGATGATGGAAGACAATCTTAGGTGCAACTGTCTTAGGTTAGATGACAGATGAATTAGTTTGATCAGACAATTTGAGCTGAAATGAGTGTCTTTATGCCTGAATCCTCCAAAAGCTGTTTGCATTTTAACAAGAACCCTCAATGCTTTTGCCCAAAGCAGTGACAAATATGGCAATCGTAGGCTTTGGCAGAGTCAGCTGGGGAGCTATTTTGGGGTCAGAGGGTTTTTCAGCATTCCTGAAATCACACTCTGCAGGCAGCTGCCTATCCTGCCTCTTTGTAAAGCCATCTTAAGGATAAGCTTGTAATACTTATGTCATATAATTATTAAATGTCTGGCTGTGTGGGAAGAGCCATGAACTTAGGATCTGTTAAGAATCTGAATTCTGCTTCTTCCTAGCTGTGTGCCCTTGGACAAATCAATTAACCTCTGAGCTTTGAGTCTTACTACTCATCTGTAGAATAGGTATCACAGTACCTAGACAACCTATTTCACAGGGTCATTGTGAAGATCAAATACACTAATATCTAAAGTACTATATTAACCTTAAATACTATAGTAATGAAAGACAGCAATCTTATGTAGGCCTTTTTGTTTTATCCTCCCCTACTGCTGCAATACATATAATGTAAATAATAATAATAATAATAATATAGTACTTTAAGGTTTACAAAGTGATTTATATATATTATCTCAATTGATCTCTATGCTTTCCTCCAAGTATTTCTGTCAAACATGAGGCTAACTGTCTCCTTTTTCATACCTCCATTTCTTCAAAATTGTCTTTCTCCTCTAAAGTAAATGATCTAGCAACTTTCTTAGATACTACAAATAATGGAGCTGGCAGATGGTACTGGACTTGGATTCAGGAAGATATGCATTGGATTCTTGACTCAGATGAAACTCTGGGCAAGTCTCTTGACTCCTATCAACCTTATTTTCCTTTCCTGTAAAAAAAGAGGGGGCTTCCTTATAGGATTGTTGTGGGGCTCAAATAAGATGTCACATAAAAAGTGCTTTGCAAAATATTATACAAATGCTAGCTATCGCCATTAATAATCATTTAATAGCATATTTTAGTTTCCCCTTTGGAACTTATTGGAATGAGTGTTTTCTCTTCCTTAATCCTGTAGTTTTTGTTTTTTTTTTTAAACACCAGGGCCTTGCATGAACATAGCTGCTTTTCCTCAGTTACAGTGCCCTTGATCATCTTTGTAAAATATTTGGTGCCGTTACTTCTCACAGATTCAGTGAATTCCCACATGCATGAGATGACATCTCTACTTTTCTGTCTTCATCAAGATTAATTGGTTCTATAGACAGATCTCCAATTTACTCTATGGAAATGATCAATCCTCAGTTAATACTTCATTTTTTCCACCAATTGAGCAATTTGGAAAGTATTTTAATATGTCTAGGGATGTTGGAGCAGAGATGAATGCCTGTCCTTAGCATATCTGTTTAGAGATGGCTTGAGCCATCCATTGATTTCTCTGCCCTACCATAGTTTGCTTTGGTTGTTAGTGAGTAGTACAATAATCCTTTGTTTTGAAATAACTTTAACTTGAAACAGAGGTTTTTGACCCTTTTTTTTTGTGTCATGGACCCCTCTGGCAGTCTGGTGATTCCTAGGGCCCCTTCTCAGAATATTTTTAAATGCATGAAATAAAATATATATGATTACAAAGAAAACTTGTTATATTGAAACTGTCCACATTTAAAAAAAAATAAAAGTTCACATTCCTGAGTTAAGCACTCCCAAAAGCTCCGTTATTTTGTTAGCATATTTACTACCTTCACCAGCCACAAACTGTCACCATAGTATGCCTCAGTGGGCAGGTTTTTTTTTATTAGTTGTAAAGGCCAAAATAGATCATCCTCTGGCATCTTGCCTTCTGAGGTTGTGACTCTGAATTTAGGCAAATCATTTTTAGGCGAGGAATTCACATTTAGAGTACCAACACTTTAATAAATGTTTGTAGACAGTCTTTTGAAATCCACTCTTTGTCCCCTTTTCTGCCATAGTGACTTTCACTGTGAACAAAGACAAGGGCCACACAAAATGAGGACTATTTTGTATGGGCCAACAGGGCCAAATCAGTCATTACTTTATAGCCAACTTTCTAGTCATATGCCTTCTTTGGATTTAGCTAGGCTGGTGCTCAGACAGGTTTTTTTTTTTTTTTTTTTTTGAGGGCGGTTGGGGAGAGTCTGGGATTGAACTCAGTGCCTTTCCAACACTGTAGAAACTGCTATAATTTGTATTCTACTGACATATCATTTCAGAACCAATCCCCAGTCACCTTCAGGTATAATAAAGCATCAGAAGTTTTTTTTTATTTAAAAAAATTTGTTATTGTTATTTGTTTGCTTGCTTTTGAGGGCTATGCCTTAATCTATAGGATATGACAAATGCCCAACACAAGAATCATTTTGAAATCATCTACTGTTATCCAATCAGATCATCATATGATTAGAACAAAGGTCAGAGTTGGAGCCAAATAGAAGAAAGGATGAGGGTAATATTCTGAGTGGGATTGAAACAGCTCCAATCTCATTGGATGATTTTGAAAAATGGACAATATTAAAGATGTTGGTAGTTATCGGCATTTCTTAGAGAAATTTATCTAAATTTTTTCCACAAATGAGCCAAAAGAGCTTAGAAATTCCTTCAGCCCAATCAACACTTAGTCTCATGCTCAAGTACAGTGAATAGAAGCCAAGACAATACTGGTCTAAAAGTCAAGTTCATTTTCCAAACATGGAGGAAGAGGATGGAAGAGGAGAGACAGAATTCCCTTACCCAAAGGTAAAAAGTAGTTGAGGTGGAATTGAGCCTGTAGAGAGGCAAGAGGGAGATTCAACTAAGACAGATCATCCCCAAAAGCAATTTTAGAGGCAATGGAATGAAAAAACATTTATTAAGTGTTTACCACATGCTAAGCATGGTGCTCAGGGCTAGGGATACAAATAACTAAATTATTAAATAAACGCTGTTATCAAAGAACTCACATTCCAGTTGGTGGAAGATGACACATATAGAGGATGACAGGTAAAAAATGAAACAGATCTTGTTTTAAAGAAACTATGTTTTCTATGTTTTCATCAGTAACAAGGCTGGAACAATCATCTTTAGATTCTACCACCTTAGGACTTTAAACCTTGAATGTACTTTTTAACTGTGATCTGCCATACCCACATTAAAATTATACAAGATTCTGTGACAGATGCAGGGACATAACTCTGTTCAATGCACTGCTGAGTATTGACATTAAATGAGATGTAAATCAGGGAGAAATGTTTCCTTCAGGTGTTCATCATTGTCATGGAAGATGTCTTGCACCAATTCCAGACAAAAGTTGGATTCTCTGTTGATGGCAAGTTTTTTTTTTCTAAATGTGCTTACTCACAGATGACATTGTGCTAAATAGTATTCAGCCCTCAGAATGAAATATCATCACCGAAATCCATGGACAGTCAAACCAGCCACCCTGGAAAAACTAAATGTATGAAAAATGTATTGGCCAGAATAGGATAGACAGCTGACCTGAGTAATAGTCTAGAAGATGTGGGTTCAATTTCGTCCTTTTATCCCTACTAGTTGTGAGAACAGTCTACCAGGGTCCCAGGCAGCTCTCTAAGCCTATACTTACACGTGAATTACTAGACTATAGTGGTTGAGAGAATTTCCATACTGGTAGAATCACAGGTCTAGATCAATGCATACATCTATTTATATACACATATTATGGAGAGAGAAAGAAACAAAGTAACAGAGGTAGATTTTATGAATATGTACATATATATGTATACATTTATGTGTATGTACATACACACAGTATACACACACACCTATACACACAAGCACGAAAACTTCGAGTGTAAGCCTAGTAATTGACTACCTATTTGTTGTCTAAGGACCAGCCTAGCAAGGTTTGGAGGGACTCACCATCAGTTTGGCCAAAAGTTAATGAATTTTTGGCCTTAACAACTCTTGAAATCTGTCTGTTAAGGTGTTGAGGAAATACACCGTGTCAGTGGAGAGATTAGACAGATGAATAAAATTGTACTTGCCCACAAAGACCTGAAGACTATCTTACAGAGCAGCTGCATGTGGATAATGAACTGGAGGAGAAGAAAGATGAAGCTAGGTCTCCATTGGAAAACTGCCTAGTGTTTTCACTGGCCCCAAGCTGCAAGGCTCCATTCCTTTACCACTAATGTTCTCCTGGTGATGATAGATACCTGCGAATCATGGAATTTTATTTCTTGGAAGATTTAAAATTGTAAGTCATCTAAAGGACAAGGGAAAGACACATTGGGGGCATCAGTAGATTCTAGTATATTACTTGTGATTACTTGCTTATGACAAGGGAAATAAAAGACATCATTATGGACATATATGGAAGGAAAGGGGAGATGGGCTGGTCTTGTAGCAAGAGAAAATGATGAGGCAAAAGAGAGACAGCTTGTGTAATGTCACTCTTGGGATCGAAAATTAAATCAAAGGAAGACCTTGAGTCCCTTGGATGAATCTTCTGTGAAGGATTTATGTAAAGACATACCTGTGAATCACACAAAATGAGAAGCCACTGAGGACTTATGATCTGTTTTGGAACAGGGAGTTCCAGTACCAATGAAATCACTCTTCACTTCACATAAAATTACATCCTTGGTGCAAACTCCTTAATGAGAGAAATGGCTATTTCTGAGAGCTTGGCACTTTTAGAGGAAACGCCAAGACTACAATCTGTACTTGGACAGAGAATGACTGTGGTTATCCGCTTTAGACACCATGGAGTTTCTCAGTATGCCAGACTTCTATTTACAAGGCTCTATTTTAGTAATGATTCACCCAAGTGCAGCAGTTCCTGAACTTTAGGGTCTTAAAAAATACTGACGATGTCTTCCCACTAAGCTTTTATATGTGTGAGTTATATCTTTTGATATTTAGTATGTAAGAAATCAAAACAGATCATTTTAAAAATATTTGATTTATCTATTTATATATCCATTATACATTTATAATAATAAGCATAACAAATACATTACATATTTATCATCACATTTTTATGAAAAGTAACTATATATATATTTTTTAAATTGCTGAGTAGTAGCATTGTTTTACATGTTTACCAATCTCTTTTAATGTCTAGCCTGATAGGAGAGAGCTAAATTTTGATCTCCGCTTCTGCATTCAATCTGTTGTGATATTGTTTTGTCTGCAGTATATGAAGAAAATCTGGCCTCACACAACAGATATGTAGTTGGAAAAGGGAGGGGTATTTTAATAGGCAAATAACCGTATTATTATGCAAATAGTTTTGACCTCACAGACTCTGAAAGTGTCTTGTGGACCCTTAGATATCCTCAGATCACTGTTTGAGAACCACTGACTGATGACATACTTGCCATTTTTAAAAAATTTAATTTTCTTTTAGTTTTCAACAATCACTTTCGTAAGCTTTTGAGTTTAAAATTTTCTTCTCCTCCCTCCTTGCCTCCCTCCCCAAGACGGTGTGCAATCTGATATAGGCTCTACATATACATTTCTATTAAACATATTTTCACATTAGTCATGTTGGAAGGAAGAATTAGAACCAATAGGAGGAACCACAAGAGGAAACAAAACAAAACAGAAGAAAAAAAGAGCAAATAGTATGCTTTGATCTGCATTCAAACTCCATAGTTCTTTCTCTGGATGTGGATAACATTTTCTATCACGAGACTTTTGGAGATCCTTGCACTGCTGAAAAGGGCTAAGTCTATCAAAGTTAGTCATCACACAACATGGTTGTTACTGTGTACAGCTTTCTTCTGGTCCTGCTCACTTCACTTGGGATCAGTCCATACAAGTCTTTCCAAGTTTTCCTGAAGTCTGCTGGTTTATCATTTCTTTCTTTCTTTTTAATTAATTTATTGATTTATCAGCAATCATTTCCATAAGCTTTTGAGTTTTAAATTTTTCTCCCCCTTCCTCCCCACTTCCCTCCACAAGATGGAATGCAATCTGATATAGGCTATACATATATGTTCCTATTAAACGTATTTTCACATTACTGATGTTGTAAGAATTAGAACCAATAGGAAACAAGAAAAACAAAAACGAAGAAAAAAAGAGCAAATAGTATGCTTTCGATCTGCATTCAAACTCCATAATTCTTTCTCTGGATGTGGATAGCATTTTCCATCATGAGACTTTTGTAGATGTCTCAGAGCCTTGCATTGCTGAGAAGAGCTAAATCTATCAAAGTCAGTCATCGTACAATGTAGCTGTTACTGTGTACAACATACTCCTGGTTCTGCTCACTTCACTCAGCATCAGTCCATACAAGTCTTCCAGGTTTTTCTGAAGTTTGCCTGCTCATTATGTCTTATAGCACAATAGTATTCCATTACTTTCATATACCACAACTTGTTCATCCATTCCCCAATTGATGGGCATCCAATCAATTTCAAATTCTTTGCCACCACAGAAAGAGCTGCTATAAATATTTTTGTACATGTGGGTCATTTTCCCATTTTTATGATCTTTTTGGGATATTTTTTGTCATTTTAAAGATGGGCTGATATCTTGTAGAATGGCTGAGCTGATTCTGTGTTAGCAACACACTATTGACAAGACACACAATGTTCTCACTGCTTGGCTTCAGTGCAAATAAAAATGCTGAAGGCACTATCAATTTTTCACTGATAAGTAAACACATCTGATGCCTCATGGTATGGTGATGAACCTGAATTGTCAGAGGTTTTCCGTTTGAGACAGGGATGGATCTGCAACAAGACAAAGGGTTGCCTGGGATGGCAGTGCATTCCCTGTCATTGCAAGGTCTCTAGCAATGGCTGGATGGCCATTTATTAATGCATTATTATGGGAATCTTTTCTGGGCTATGGGTTGGACTGAATCGCGACTGAGCCACTTCCAAATATGAAAATCTGGGATTTGGTGATGATGAAGCAACAGCTTTGGCAAGCCTCACCAAGTGGACAGGTTTCTCACATGTGGGTGAGAAGTGCCTGTTCCATTGCTTAAGGACTAGTCAGACTGAATTCACACTCATGCCAGAATTTTGGCAACTAGTTGATGATTTATTTGGTCAGGTAACTCATCAAAACCATCTACTAAGGCCAGGAGTGGTTGCAATTTCCATAAGTGCAAGGATCACCAACAGCAAAAATCAGGGTATCTGAAGATCAAACACTAATGTTAGGAAACATATGTGTCCCTTTTTCCCTAGTAAATAAGTCTGAAATCCTTATGTATGTGATTTTTAGCAAACTGGAACTTCATATTTAAAGTATTTTTTTGATTTTATTTTTAAAAAGGAACCAAAGAGGAAAAGTCAAAGTGAAAAGAAGTGTGGAGAGCACATTTAGAAATTTTTAAAGGTGTGAGTAATGTATTCTGGAGAAAAACAAGTACGTAAAAGGTAATTTTGAGACTATAGTGATATATCTTTTTTATGATGTCACACAAAAGATCAAACTAAAAAGGTTCTTACCTTTTCAGCAGGTAAGGTTTAGGTAAGACATAAACACCTACCTGACAAAAGAAGTTCTACAGGGGAACAAGCTGTCAGAGATGGCTTTCTTTTCCTGCCAATGCTTAAGAAAAAACTATCATTAATCTCAAAAGATATATAAACCAAGGATAAACAACCCTAATTCAACTGTTGCAAGCCAGAGTCAATTCTGAATGCTATCCTCCATGCTGGATTTAAGATACCAGCAAGTTTGAAACAACTTGGAGCTTAGGAAGGGACATAGACTGATGAATTCTAAGTTGAACACAGCAGAATATTCCTTTAAAAACCCGTAGAATCTTAGAACTGGAAGGAATGTCAGAAATCAATTAGTTCAATCCTTACTTGATAGGGATCCAGTATAGTCGTCGCACTCATTGCTTCTCAAGATAGCCCATTTCGTTTTTGCCCAACTGTTTTTTTTTTTCCTTCTCTCAAGCTGAATTTGGTCACTGCAACTTCCACACATTGTTCCCATCTCTGCCAGAAAATTGCTATCGTATCCTGCCAGCATGCCCTGCTCCCCTTCCCCACCTCATATGCCAGTCTTCTGCTTAAACATTCCCAATGCCTACAGGCAACTGATTCCTTACATGCCAGGGTTTCAAATTCTATTACCACTCCTTTGGATATACTCTATTAACTCGACGTCCTTGCTAAAATATGACACTTAGACCTAGACACTAGTACTAAAAGGTAGAGAACAGAAGGACAATGACTTCCTTTGTTCTGAAAGCTGTTTCTAATAATAGAGCCTAAAAAGTCATTACCTTTTAGGATAGCTCCAGTTATCACATCAACGTGTCGAGCTTGTAGTCCCTACAATGCTATCTTCATAGTTTCATGCTGCTTGGCTACTTCTCCCTCATTTATTTCTTGGCACGTGTGTTTCAAATTTGTGCAAAGGACTCCACATTTTTCACTGTTTAATTTGATCAGAATTTAGCTCATCATCCTAACCCCACATCTTTTTTAGCCTCTAGTCTGTCACTCAGTCAGCTGTCTTTCCTAACTTTGCATAACCTGCAAATTTGATAAGCCTGCTGCCTTTATCCAAATTGGTGGTATAAAATGTTGAACAGAGTTGAGGGTGACTTTCCAGGGGCACTCTCTTAAGAGACATCCCTCTAGGTTTCAAATAATTAAATCAGTTCTGAAAACACATTAAACGAACATCCCAAATGGTAAAGGTCTCATGAGAAGTTTAATGAAATGCTTTGTTTAAATCAAGTTTTTGGCTTTCCCTTGTGTTACCTAAATAAATAGTATCAAAAATGGACATGTAGTTTGGCAAGACATCCTCTTGATAAACCCAAAGTAACTTATCATCATCAGAAATGATTCTATCAATAATTACTTTATTATTATATTGTTGATATTGTTAGTAATATTAATATTATATAGCATTATGGAATTTCATTAGGAACTGAAAGTGAAGTTCACTGGCCTAAAGTTTAAAGATTCTTTTTGAAAATCAGGACCATCGCCAACCTGTTATCTGCAGTATCTCCTTATTTTGAGTATTTTCTCCTTGAAAATAAAAGAACCTAAGATTTTTAAAATAATCGCTGAAAGATCAACTTTCCCACAACGTAAGTTACTCAACAATGTATTTTTTTATTGTAGTAAAAGTATCATTAAACTAGAAATATAAAAACAAAAATTCAAAATTTTCAACAATCTGGGCAAAAAGACAAAATGCCCATGGTAGCGTACAGTCAAGTTTCAATAAACAGCTATTTACATGAAGTACCAAAAGTACCCCCAAACAATCAATACAAATGATTGATATATATAGCTTCTGGCTATATATGCTAATTGGAGCGTTTTGTCACTTAACATTAACATTGTCAAAGGAATGGAACCATCAGAGTTCAAGCAACTTTGTCAACTATCCATTTAAACAACTTAAAACGTGCCTTTGCTGTGTCTGCTATTACATCCACTGGTAGCAATTCTAAGAAGGGGCTGAAAAGCTCCTTTTCACTTTTTGTTTCAAACAAAACAAGAGTAACTAGGAAACAAACAGGTCCTATTCTACACAAACACAATTGTAAAGTACATCATCTGTGTAAGAGAACGACTAAGAACAAAACATCTTTTTGGAAGACATCCAGATAGAACAGATCATGTCACACTCTCAGGCTGCTCTTCTAAGATACTCCGGAGGGGCAACCCCATAGTCATTGGCACTAAACAATGCACTGAAATTCTCCGCTAAATACGTTAAGAAATCATGCAAATGGCTTAACAATAACGCCTGGCTCCTATCGTCAAGAGGGGTGCAAGCTAGCATTCCGCCAATTCTCACAAAAAGGCGCAGCAGATGTGGGGCCCCGTAGACCTGAGACATGGCGATATTGGGGTGCTCGACCAGGATTTCGGCATACTGTGGCCGCTCAAATTTGTAGAGCAGCTGAGCGCCCAGCATCACATTGAAGTACTCTCTGATCCCGTTCACCAGTTCCAGAACATTGCTGGCATTCTGCTCTCCGGTTCCGGTCTGGGCCTTGGAGCGGACGTAGTCCTCCAGGATGGAGTCCACGGTCATCTGGGCAGGAAGGCAGAACAGCTGGTTTTGTTTGGTGACCAGGTCCCAGTCATCCACGAGCCACGGCTTCAGAGCCTCGGGGATCTCCACCTTGACCTCGACCCTGCTCCTGGCCTCTTCTTCGCTCTCCACCGTGGGGTCCCCAGGGTCCGCGGGGATCTTCTTCTTCCGCGGGGACTGGGATGGCTCGCCGCTGCCGCCCCCGCCACTGCCTCCCCCTCCCTCTGCGATCCCCGGGGCCTCCTGGGGGTCCCTTCTGGCCCTCCCCCCGTTTCTCTGCTGCTGGCCCGGCCCCGGGATCTTGCGGGTCCGGAGCCCCCCGCGCGCCTTGGCCCAGGCCTGCTGCTTCTGGTGCTCCCTGAGCAGCTCCCTCTGCCGGGCCAGGTTGACCTCCGAGTACTCGAGCACGCGGCTCTCGGGGACCCACTCGTCCCAGTTCTTGTTCCAGCCCGCGTAGTGGATCAGGTACATCACGGAACCGGCCTCCCTCTCCGCCTCCGCCTCGGCCGCCACCTCAGCCACCCGCACGCACTTGGCCTCGTAGAGTAGGGAGCCGTGCTGGCACAGCAGCCGCTGGCCGGCCTGGAACTGCGCCTTCGGGACCCCAGCCTGGGACTGGAGCCGGCTCTTCCTGGAGGCCTTGGTTGACATCGCAAACAGCACGGCTGGGGCTGCCCCTGGGCTTGGCTAGGCCGCTGCTCTTAAAGCACAGAACCCTGGGCCTCGACCAGCACACGCAGCTCCCAACCTAGTCCCTTCAACGGCTGCTGAGACTGCCGCGGCCACGCAGGCGCACAGAGCTCCTCAGGGCTCACGGACACCACTGCGCAGGCCCGGAGAGGAACGAGAGCCAATGGCTGCACAGAATGTAGCCCCGACAGTGCCCAAGTGCAGCCTAGGGCAGGAGGATTTCCCCTAGTAACAGTGCGGGAGTCTGGCCAATCACAGCCTACTCCATCTGGCCAATCACAGCCCATCCACTAGTAGCTTCCTCCACATGCCTGCGCAAGCTTAAAAGCACCAACTGCAGCCATGAGGCTGGTGTCACAGCACAAGAAACTAGAAATGCTGGTGATAATCCAGCTGGTGGCTGCCCCAATATGCACATGTTCCAGTCATTATGCGCATTGGTGGCAGCTGCCCTTGCACAGGCCTGAGGCTGCCACTTAGGTGTGCTGTGGCTACTCAGAGCCACAGCTCCACCCTGGCTTGGAAGAGGGGCCAGAGAGGACCAGGATGAGGTTAGCCACAAGGCCTACCCGGCCTCTGTTGGGATATGGCCTGCTGTGATGTAGGAGGTTCACACTGCGCAGATACAGAGCTGTTCTAGCCAATCAGAGCTCACGTGAGGCCTCCCTTAGCCAATCAGAGCTCACGTGAGGCCTCCCCTAGCCAATCAGAACTCATGTGAGGCCTCGCCTAGCCAATTAGAGCTCACATGTGGCCTCCACTAGGCCTCGGCCCCTCTCATGGCGGTCTTCTCCTTCCGGGGTCAGAGCGGGGGCTTACGACTTGCGCACTGTTTCCTTTTCTCTTAGTTGTCTGCCTCCCCCACCTTGGAGGCTTGGGCCTCTGCCTGTGCCCTCCTGAGGCCGGCTCCCCTCGGTGCCCACGCCAGGAGGGAGGATGAGAAGGCCTGTCTGAGGAGAGGCCTGAGCCAGGCCGTCCCCAGGCCAGCACGGGAAGTGGGGGACAGAGGGGTTGGGATGCCCATTGTCCACGTTGTGGGAGCTTCGACCCAGGCGCCCCGCAGCCCCACTACACTTTTTACCCATGAGAAAACTGAGGCCCATGGCCTGCGCACACCAGGCACGTGGCAGGGCTCTGACCCAGATTCCCTGGATGGCTCTATGCTAGGCCCAGGGTCTTCTTACCATTTCATTCTGCTTTATTCCCAGCCCGATGAGTGTGTCCCAAAAGTCTTGGTGCAACTAGTTTAAAACTGCACCGAAACTTTTGGGACACTGGATATACTTCAAAACCATCTACCTTTTCACCTCCTAGCAGCCAGAATGTAAGCCCATTGTGAGAGGGGGCATTGTTTCATTTTTTGTACTGGTATCCCAGAGCCTAGGACAGTGTTTGAACCATAGTAGATATTTTATGAATACCTAATGATTGAATTCTTATTCCATGGTCCTCTTCATCCTCCCCCTCCTCCTCCTCCTCTTCCTCCTTATCTAGCTTCAAAGCACTTTACAAATATTATTGTCATTTTACTTAATTAGCAGTCAAGCAGTTAAATTAATACATTGAATATGTTACTTCTGGCTTCTGAAAAAAAGAAAAAAAAAAGAAAGAAAAAAGGAAGGAAGGAATCTTTTTTCCTGGCCTGGATTAACTTCTTCTTTCAGTCCTGTCCTCTGTTTTTCCAAACCGTACTCAACACATAGCTAGCTCTGTGAAGACTTGTGAAATCTCTCTCCATTTCATTGCTATTGATTCTGTCTTATCAGTTGTTTTATAACTATTAATATTGTATCACATTCAACTTTTTATATGTATTTTTTAATATCTGCCCTCCTAATGTATGTTTCTCTTCTCTCTACCATTAGATAAGCTTCTTAAGGCCAGGGAAAGGTATGGAATTTATATTTACAGCTGTGGCACTTTACTACCTTGGAAAGCCCCTTTTATGCCAGCCTGCTACTCCTAGAGAATGTAAATTAGGTAGCTTGGTGTAGTTTATAGAGTGCTAGAATTAGAGGTACATAGAACTGAATTTGAATGCCAGACGCTAGGTGTTTGTTTCTAGGCATTTTATTTGACCTCTTTCATTCTTAGCTTTCTCATCTGTATAATGGGAATAATAATGGCACTTACCTCCTTGGATTGTTTTGAGAAAAAAAAAAAGAATGAAATAATATATGTAAGGTGGATTGAAAACCTTGAAACTCTCCACGATAGATATTATTACTTATAATTTCGTGGATTTTGGTGATTCCCTCCCATTGTACTAATCATAAGCCTTTTATACCCTCTCATTTTTGCACAGTTCTTACTCATATTTCCCCATAAAACCTCCATTAAGAATCTATCAACATTCTGAAGCCTTATCCCTCCCACCCCATTCTGCCCACCTCCATACCCCATAGCTTAGAGGACTCAGGATGCCAACCTCTCACATTTGCTTTGTGATTGGCTTCACAAAAAAGCTATTTATTCTTAACTAGAGTCTATCGATAGTGGCACTTCAATTTTGAGATAACTGTTCTATATCTACAGTAATATTATTGCATTTAGATTATTTAGTCTGTATTCTATATAAAATTTTGTATCTCTGTGATCTTGGGCAAGCTTCATATTCTTTATGTACCTCAGTATCCTTACCTGTAAAATGCAGGGGATTGGACTAGAAGACCTATAAGAATCCTCTGAGATCTAAAAATTATGATAATTTAATTTTTTTGGAAATAATCGTTCAAGGCCCAATTACATCATTGGAATCTTCTTTAAAAAATTTCTTGGTGAGACTCTAGAACAATACTTTCCACTTCCATGAAGGGTTTGGAAACATTACAAGCCCACACTAGCTTTTGACAAATCTACTAAAGACGCTATTAAACCTGCTTTTTATCATTTCAGAAATGTAGCTTGAATCAAGTCCTGGACAACTCCTGTAGATGTGGAAATTGTTTTCTATATCTTTGTCGCATACAGATTGGATTAATGTAATTCTCTGTTTGTACCTTTGTCCATATCATCATTGTAGAAATCGCAACACACTTGGGTTGTGGTAATAAGTATGATCCACAGTTCTCGTGGGATAGTGAAAAATCTCACCAATGCTGAAGTCTCTCTATTGACTTCTTATTCCTCACTGACTTGAATTTAAAATTTAGGATTTGTATGTCTGTTACTTAAATAATATGTTCACATGGAATAATTTGTTCAATTCCAGAATTAAAACTTCAGGTCAGTTTTCAATCCTCATGGATAGCTGATCCCGGACCCCTCGATATGCAGGGTAGGCCTACAGAGAATAAGGCAAATATGACCTCGTTTTAGACATTGGCTGAAACATTCTTCCTTTCACTCCTTCCCTCCCCCCATCAAACCTTACTAGAATTGCCAATGAATACAAAATTTGATGTATTTGAGTTTCCTACTCTTGCCCCCTATTTCTCTCCCCCGGTGGTATTGATGATGAGTAGTGAAAGAACCAAAACATGTATGATGGAATAGTCTATACACTTGAAGACCTAGAGGGCCACATGTGGCCGTTCACCACCCCTGGAACAGGTTACAGAAGTACATGAACATAGATAGTTGCCATACTGACTGTCAGACTTCAGGAAAATGGGATCTGAGAGAAAAAATGATCTGCAACTGTATTTGTCTTTCCTTTATTATCTGGGGAATCTCAGAAAGGAAAGAAGAAAACAATCATTTATTATACACCCAGTATCTAACACCATGCACTATGCTAAACATTTTATAAATATTTAATTCATCTATAGCTATATCTTTCTATCTAAAATCTTTTTTTTGATCCTTATAACAACCCTGGGATGTAGGTGCTATTGTTATTCCCATTTTATAGCTGAAGAAGTTAAGGCAGATGAATGTTAAGTGACTTGCCCAGGGACCCACAGCTAGTAATATCTGAGACCAAATTTGAACTCTAGTCTCTCTGACTCCAGGCCCCAAACTCTATCTACTGCACTATAGTTGTTACTTAATTGATGATAAAGATCTGGGTAAATGATCAGATTTATAAATTTGGAATCATCATGCTTTGACCAGTCATTTGCCAAGTTTCTACAATATCTCTCATCTCTCCCCTGTCAATGTCAAGTAAAACTTTGAGTCAGGGCAAACTGGTTTCAGATCCTTTCTTAGGTCCTTAAGCTGTTTTATTGACTCTTGGCAAGTAATTTATCCACTCACTTAGGCTCAGTTACTTCATAGTGATGATAACAGCTGAATGAAGATGAAGATGATGATGGGCCTGACTACGTCACTCTCATGCCCAAGAAAATGCAATGATTTCCTATTGCCCCCAAAATGCCAACTCCTAAGTATTCCTTAGTGTTTAAGGCCATTCCTAGTCTGGCTTCTGCCCACCTTCTTACCCTATTTCACATTATTCTCTTTAACAAATTTTATATCCCAGATAAACTGACATTCCTCCCATTGCCATTGCAATTGCCCTCCCACTTTAGTGCGTTTGTATATATAGACTTTGCTTGGGACATCCTCACCCCTGCCTTTTAGCATCCCCAGCTTCCTTTAAGCCTCAGCATGTATAATACCACCTAGGGGAAGCCTTCTTTGATCACCAAGTGGTGAATGTTTTATCTTTGCTCAGATTGCCTTATCTTTACCCATCTATGTATACATAAGTGAAATAAAATTTAAGAAATCTATGGACAGACATTTAATTTCTATCTCTATTCCCAATACTTGGCACAGCCATTGCACATAGTAGTCAAGAATTATTATTATTATTATTATTGTTATTATTTTATTATTTTGGCTAGGCAATGGGGTTAAGTGACTTGCCCAGGGTCATACAGCTACTATAGGCAAGAATTAAGAAATAATTCTTCATTTGAGTCGCACTATTCCATCCGGGTCTTTTGCTTGTACGTATAAGGTCAAAATTTGACATGTAGAAACAAAAGGCCTGGATAGGATCTGATATGAAATGAAAATGACCAAGAGCTAATCTTACTCTGTTTAGCCTTTATTTTATTCTACAATTACATGATGAAAATACATTGAGAATACTAAACAATCAGATTTTTCCCCCTGAAGAACTAAATAATGCTTTTCAATCATTTTAATGTGATATGATGGTGTCATGTAGACGTACACTTTTTTTCCATAAGGTAAAATGGAAGGCAGTAACCCAAATTATGGAATAATAGCAATTGTTCAGATTTATGCAAGTTTGTGGTTTATTTAATTTGCTCTTTATGTAGATAAGAAAACTGAGTCATAGAGGGATTCAGTAACTTGCCCAAGTATATACAATTAGCCAGTGACCAGGCTTTATGTCTTCTAAATCATTTGGTTTACTTATTTACACATATTCCATCCATAACATATTTCATTATTAGTTTCCATTTAAATTCTCTAGTAATTCTACTAATGACAGGTTGAGTCTGTTCAGGTTCAAACGACTACTTGGGTTGCTGTTGATGGACATGTCTACGACTACATTCGATGATAAGGGGACAGAACTCTCACGTTTAATATTACTAATAAAAAAGGAAAGAAAATTTTATGAACTAAAAATGTGTCACGATTTCCCTTTCTCATAAAGGAGTATATCCTGCTACCATGGAAATGAATGATTCTACTTTGTGGTAAAAATTCATCTTAAACCATGTCTTTACCATTAATATCCTGGCAGATCTGCTAATATCTTATTATGGTGAGTTTTCTGGTAAGGCAAGAAAAATTCATCTTTAAATTGAAGTGACATATAATTGATTAAAATTCTTTGTCTTCTGCACACCATCTACTTTGTGCTGTTAATGCATCACCTGCCTATTGGAGTAACATTACATCTCTTCTTTAAATTATTCTCCTCCCAATCTTACAAAGTGGAATCATTCATTTCCATGGTAGCAGGATACACTCCTTTATGAGAAAGGGAAATCGTGACACATTTTAGTTCATAAAATTTTCTTTCCTTTTTTATTAGTAATATTAAATATGAGAGCTTCTGTCCCCTTATCATCAAATGTAGTTGTAGAAATGTCCATCAACAGCAACCTAAGTAGTCGTTTGAACCTGAACAGACTCAACCTGTCATTAGTAGAAGCCATTCTCTCTTTATGTAACAGGATTAATATGGTGTGGTACTTACAATCTTGGACTCTAAAAAACCACTTGCATCTGCTTTTTAGTCAAAGAATCTTGGAAGTGAGCCAGGTTTATGTAGCGATCAAGCCCATTGCTTACGTATTTGACAGTAACATCTGGCAGCACAGATGCTGAATTCTAGAGAGCCATAATTATTTTGAGAAGGGGAAGACAGTGTCTCACACAGTTATTATCATGCTTCTACCGCAGGTACTAGAAAGAGGGGATCATTTTTACTTTCCTGACAGCATATGTTTTCACAGCTTTGGAGATGAAATTTCTTGATGATGTACAACATTGAGATTAAGAATCATTATATGTTTTTAAGCAAGAGGAAGGTTAAAAAGAGCATCAAGGTTGTGAATGAAAATGTTTTGTTGTCCAAATGCCAGTTCAAAAGTTATTGAGTGTGATGCCAAAGTATGCAGGATAGCCTATTACAAGAAAAAGCTGATGACAACAATGTCTCTTGGTTCCACCCTATGTCCTGGAGGCACTCATAAATAAGACTGTCAGATTCGGTGCCAATGAAAGGAGTTTACTGTAGGTTTGTTTATCTCTGCTGTGAAGATTTTCCCATCCCTCTCTCAGTCAGATTATTATTCGAAAGAAGATGACAGGTGCCACCACGTGTCTGAGAGTTTGTGTTTGAGAGGGAATATTGTATGTGCTCAGAATGCATCAACAGTACTAATGGACACGTTTCCTTTTTGCAACCCTGCTACTGTAGCATGTAGTGGAAAACTCAGATTTGTAGGTCACTAGAGTAGCAAAATAGATGGATAAGCAGCTGAAATTTCCTCTCATTACCAATTCACAAAGGATCCAAATAGGTTATTTTAAGGAAGTATGAAGATGAATAGGGTATAATGTTCACACGTTGCAGTCCTTCCTCCCCCAGGTACACGACATAGTATGCTTTAAGAGTTGTGATCAGAAAACCCTGAGATGACGGTTCTGTATAGAGAATAGTTGTTGCTTCAGCATTGGTTGTAGTCTGCAGTGAGGGCCATGTGACCTTCCTCCATCTACTGTTTTATATTGGAAGCAAGTCGGGGGAAGCTTTGTATCTGTTATAATAGTTGAACCACAGCTCATCTGGAGATGAGAGAGCTCAATGAGTACTCTGTGCAAGGATCCTGCATGCTGATTCATCCTCTGGTTATGGGGGACCACTGGCCCATACTGACAGCTGGCGGTATTCTTGCTTCTGCTTGGGGCTGTAGTAACTAAAGTACTTAAAGGAATAGAAAGGACAGGAATATTTTCAGCAAACTCACTGTTTCAAGTTTGCAGTATACAGAGATTACGTGGAGGAAGAGGAAAGGAACAGACATTAAGATATTACTATGTGCTTAGTAGTACATAGTCCTATTACTATGCACTTTACAGGTATTATCTCATTTCATCATCACAACAACCCTTTGAGATAGGTGTTATTATTATCCTCATTTTATAGTAAGTGAGGAAACTGAGGCTGAAAGATGTTGAGTAACTCGCCCCAGGGTCACACAGCTGGTAAGTGTCTGATGCCGGATTTGAATTCAGGTCTTCCCGACAACAGACCCAGTGCTCTGCCCACTGCACCATGTGGCTGGGAGGATAGAGGGAAATCAGGGCATAGCTAGAACATGGCAACAAGTATTAATGTTTAGGAGTTTGAGAGTATTTCCCCATTGTATTTGAATTTGCTTTCATCAAGCTGCCAGTCCTTTCAGAAGGGTGACTGGGAACACAAGTGGTGAGTGTCTTGTCCTAATTTGGGTTCACCACAGTGTGCCTCATACCGAGCTGTCATTCCCCATCGTTGCCCCATAGCACCTTTAAGGCTCTTGCTGCTGAGTGGGGAACAGCTCTAGAATGCAGCATACCGACGATGCTTTCAATTTAATTTAGTCTTTATAAAATTCAAGGGCCCCAGTAAAATGGCTTCTTGAGGAGGGAATGTACACAGTTTGGAAAAAATAGATAAGGAGTCAAAGGACCTGTGTTAAAATTCTGCCTCTGTGTTTTCCTACCTTTGTCACCTTGGACAGCTCACTTCACTTTCCTGAGCCTCAAGTCCCTCGTCTGTAAAATGAGGGCATTAGAATAGATGGCTTCTCAGGGACCTTCTAGCTCTTAACCAATGATTTTATCTTCATATATACATCTCCATTTTAGATTTAATGGTTGACAGAATTTCTTTCATTTTAAGCAACATCTATCCAGTCACTTTAGTAAAATATACTAAAATTTATTATAGATTTAAAATAAGGTATATAATTTACAATACTAATTTTCAGATTCTTTATTCACCTAAAATTCCTTAGATAAATATTTTTACCACCACAATGTAAATAATATTCATAATTTTTTCTTGCATATATACAGATATTCATTTATGGATTAAATAAAAGTATGTGCAACTGTGACTAATTTATTCCCCTCTGCCTAAAGAACAGATATGTTACATTTTGCTTTTCCTTCAGGGATATTTGGTATGCTTAGGGTTTTTGGGGGAGTCTCTCATTTCTGCCATTGGTTCAACTCCCCAATTTTAGGGGCCCCAAAAATGCCAGTTCCATTTAACTACTTAGCTTCATATATAGCGTTCCCTCCTATATAGCATTAATCCCACCAAGTTCCAAGTCCAAAGCTCCTCTAGGCTTACTTCCTGAGATTCTGCTTCTCAGGGCTTCTTTGTTGGACTGATTGCAGCACTTGGCTTATCATTCTGTGGCTGTATGTTTGACATAGCTTAAGTTTCTGGGTCTGGGACTCCACTCCCTGCACCTAGATCTGAAAATGATAAACAAAACAAGAACAGAACCCCAAGTTTCTTGGTTCTCCAGGGCCTGAGAGAATGGGAAGGTGGCTTTAGGCCTGAGCTCAATTACTGAATGGTGATAATCAGTGAGTCATCTACTCCATGTGCACCATTGGAAAGACAGAGAGAGCAATAGAAACTATCCCAGGCTGGTGGTTTCAAAGACCCAAGGGGTTCTGGATGTGCAGCTAATGGAGAAAGGATATTTCACCAACTTCATGAACACAGAATGTTTTTCCTTAGAAGCAGTGCCCCAGTGCTTCCTACACATAAGCAAATACACATCAATGTGTATATGTATATGTGTATGTATACATGCTTATATAAACATGCTGTGTTTATGATTGTGTATGATACAATCAGTGATTGACCATTTAGTTCTCACTTTTTATGTTCATGAAGTATTAAATAATATTTTCCATTGGTTTTGAAGTATAGAAAGAGAAATACTAGAGTAGAAGATAATACATTGTCAGATATCTATAATGTTCTGTGTTTTGAAGTGATTTAAAAATATCAGTGGCTGAAATAATTTTTGCTAAATTACTGTATCATATTTAAAGAGTTTTGTCAGGTTGTGAGGTGTACAGTGGATAGAATTTTGGGCCTGAAGTAAGGAAGACTTATCTTACTGAGTTCAGATCTGGCCTCAGACACTTACTAGCTGTATGACCCTGGGCAAGTCACTTAACCTTGTTTGCCTCAGTTTCTTCATCTGTAAAATGAACTGAAGAAGGAAATGGCAAGCTGTTACAGTATCTTTGTCAAGAAAAGGACAAATGAGGTCATGAAAAGTTGGACACGACTAAAACAACTGAACAACCATTTAAAGAGGTCACTAAATTATTGCAGAAAACGTAAGAATATGATTTTAGACCATGCACAGATAACTGTTTCATGAGTTGATAAAGTTATTATTCACTGTGTGGACAGTGGAACTACTCTGTGTTTGATAATACTTCATGTTTAATCACTGCATGGTCTCTTTGAGATATACATTAGCTTAGAACTTCAATTTGCCCATAATATTTGCTTGATTTGGTTGAGGTTGGGCCAATAATATTTACTCTATTGATCTCATTGTGATGTTGATGCTACAGAAGCTGAAGTTAGAGTTCTTATAAATTATTCAAACAAGTATGACAGCAATGTCTTATATTTGTATTTGCTCCCCCCACCCCAGCCCCTTTCATTCTTCATGAAAATAGCCTCTTTCCTTCCAGTTCAGCTCACTTCATCATGCTTTTATTTCTTATTGTTTTGATTTGACTGTTGACTCTTCTGTTTCCGTTTTGTCTGCCCCTCTTCCCTCAATGAAAATCTGACCAGTTACAAACAGGACTAACATGAGATCTGTATTAATACTTCATCAAAACTCACTCTTGCATTCTGTCTGCCTCTGCCTTTCTGTTTCTCTGTTTGTCTCATTCCATGCTCTCCTGCTGTTTTTTTTTCCATTTTCATAATTTTCTCTAACTTAAACCAACTTCTCCAAGCATATCTGTCCTCCTTTAAGGGTTCCATTAAAAGACCAACAAGATGGAAAGCATTTATTATGCTCTTATTATATGCTGTTCTATGCACTAGAGACACAAATAACAGCAAAATGACAGTATCTGCCCTCAGGGTGCTTATTCTCTATACATATACAAAGGAGTTGAAAAAAGGAGGACAGGAAGATAGAAGAAAAATGGAATAGAGGAGTAAAGTAGTAGGTGTATGTCTGGCCTGGACACTTCCTCATAATGGAACCTCTCTGAGCCACCAAAACATGGAACTTCTCCGTGAAAACACATACAAGAAATTCTGCTGATGAAGTTTGCATTCCCATAAACCAGAGAATAGAGAAGTCGCATGAAGAATAGATTAAATCTGAATATTTCTATTTTATTTTATTTTAATCTTCATTTTTAGCAGCCCAGGCTTCAGAAATTTCCATCTGAACTGGATGACTCTAGGTCGAATAAAGTACAGGTCTTTGGAAAGTAGGGTATAGAGACTTTGACTACCATTATAACTATTCTGAGAGTCAACATCCTGGGGTAATGAGATTAATGTCTTCACAGTAGTTTAAAACCAAGATCACATTTTAATATAAATGGTTCTTATGCTAAATTAGCATGCCCCATTACCCATGTCCTCTAATTGAAAAATTAGAGACAAGTTAAATGCTGGGGGAGAATCTCATGGCATGCTATATTTAATAAATAGCTTATAGAATCATAGAATTTTAGGGTTGGAAGATTCTTTTGAGATCTCCTTTCCTAAACCCTTCATTTTATAGAAGAAGAAACTTATATGCAGAGAAGTTAGGAAATTTGCCAAAGGGACATAGGAAAGCAAGGAGGCAGATTTAAGACAAGAATCCAGATGTCCTTATTCTGAGACCAGTCTCCTTTATTTCATAAAATCAGTTCTACAGATAGAATGGTCAGAAGTCCCCTGGATGTTTTTCCATAGAATTATAATTCATGAATCTGAACCTCTCCATGTGGTTTTCAGTCCCAAAGTGGTGTAGCAGACATTTTTACACTTAATCCTGATAAAAGGCATGCAGAGGGCAAAATCAGTATTCAGATCTATAGAGTCAAAATGCTTTATGCAACCATTTAATTACATTCCTAGACCTGCTCAATTCTATGTAGTCCCCTAATTACTAAAGAGATTATTGTGATCAACTCTACCAGAACTGATGTTATCATGTCCAAGCCATTTTTTTCATGAGAAGAATAAAGCTACATTTCATAGCAAATCTATTCCTATTTAATTTCTTATGTAATCCACAAAGGCAAGAATTGTCTTTAAACTAGGCTTTCGATATTCAGTGGAAATTCTTCCAACTTAAAGGGACTGTAAGTCACCTAGCATCCATGAAGCATCCATATATTCAACAACATTTTTTTTCTTTTTAAACCTACTGTGTGCCCAGGCACTGGAGATACAAAGAAAAGAAAGGATAGTTCCTGTCCTTGGGTTTCATTCCACTTAGTGGGATGAGAGATAATGTGTTAGGAGTATAGATGAGTACAATACAAATTAGTAAGTGATAAGAGCAAAAGAGAGATCCAGACAAAGTGCTCTCGGAAAATTTGAGAGAAAGTACTTTCTATAGCTATTTGTGACTGACAGTCATATAAACAAATAGTCTTAGTTATATACAATCCAAGCATCATCATATGACAAATTTCCAACTCAAATTATAGATAATTACACTGAACATATAATTCTTTGGTAGGTTGATTGGTATGGAATTGAATATGTAAATTAACTTAAGTAGAAATGTAATTTTTATTAATTGGCTCGGTTTACCCATAAGCAATTAATATATCTCTAATTGTTTAGAGTTGTTTTTATTTGTGTGAATGGCATTTTTTAATTGTGTTCATATAACCCCTGGGTTTCTCTTAGCAGATAGACTTGCCAATATTTTATATTGTCTGAAGTTACTTTAAATGAAATTTCTTTTTCTCTCTCTTTCTGCTGAGTTTTGTTGGTAGTATATAGAAATGCTTATGATTTCTATAGATTTATTTGATATCCTACTACTTTGCTAAAGTTGTTAATTCAACTAGTTTTTAAATTGATTTTCTAGAATATTTAAGGTATACCATCATATCATCTGTAAAAGGTGATAGTTTTGTTTCCTTATTGCCCATTTCATAAAACCAACTCCTAGTTTTATTTATTAGTTAGTGGTGTTTTTTACTTTCAATTTTATTCATTTCTTTTTTGGTTTTCATTATTTCCATTTTGGTATTTAATTGGGGATTTATTTATTTTCTTTTTCTGGCTTTGTTTTGTTTCAGTTAACAACCTAATTCATTGATATGCTCTTCCTTTTACTGATTTAAAATATAAAAATATATGCAGATATAAAATTTCCCATATGTATTGCTTTGGCTGCATCCCACAAATTTTGGAATGTTGTTTCATTGTTTTCATTCTTTTTAACTAAATTATTGATCATTTCTATAATTTGTTCTTTGGCTACTCATTGTCTATGATTAGATCATTTAGTTTCCAATTAACTTTTAATATATTCCCCATTAGTCCTTTATTAAGTGTAATTTTTTGCACTATGGTCTAAAAATGATGCATTTAATATTTCTTCTTTTCTACATTTGTTAGTGAGGTTTTTAAGCCCTAATAAAAATGGTCAGTTTTTGTGAAGGTGTCAGGTATACTTGAGAAAAGGTATAGTGCTTTCTATTTCCGTTAAATTTTCTCTAATCATCTTTTATATCTAATTTTTCTAAAATCCTATTCATTTCCTTATTTCTTATTTATTTTATGGTTAGATTTTCTAATTCTGAGAAGGGAAAATTGAGGTTCCCCACTAGTACAGTTTCATCATTTCCTTCTGTAACTCATTTAACTTTTTCTTTAAGGATTCAGATATTCTGCCATTTGGTACATATATGATTAATATTGATATTACTTCATTATCTGTGGTGCCTTTTAGTTAGATTACATTTCCCATCTTATCTTTTGTAATTTTATTTTTGATTTTGCTTTATCTGAGATCATGATGCTACCCTTGTCTTTTTTACTTCAGTTCAAGTGTGTGTGTGTGTGTGTATGTATGTATGTTTATGCTATGCTATGCTATATTCCATCAATCTTCTATTCCAGCCCCTTATTTTATCTCTGTGTGTCTTTCTGTTTCAAGTGTGTTTCTTGTAAACAACGTATTATCGAATTCTAGTTTCTAATCCATTCAGCTATCCACTTCCTTTTTATGGGTAAGTTTATCCCACTCATATTCATAGGTATGATCACTAGCTATGCATTTCCCTGTGTCCTTTTATGTTCTCTCTCTCTCTCTCTCCTGCCTTCTGTCCCTTCTCTAAAGTATGTTTTGCTTCTGACCAATGCCTTTTTTATTGGTCTTCCCTTTTATCTTATCTCCTTTCTCTCCTACTTCCCTTTGGGTAAGATGGATTTCTATACTTGATTGAATAAGTATTTCTATTTTTCCCTTTTCAAATCAATTTATATGTGAGTTTCAAGTGTTGCCCACCTCCTCCCCACCGTTTATCCCTCCACTATAAAAAGTTCTGTGTACTTCTTTTGTTGAGCTGAATTTCCCCATTCTTCCTCTTCCTTCCCTCTTCTCCCAGAGCATCCCTTTTTCTTGCCTGTCCATTTTTTTTGCATCATCTCAACATAATCAATTCAATCTTGTACCCTTTTTCTAGATAAAATCCTTCTAACTTCCCTAATAATGATAAAGTAGAAAAATAAACAGTTTATCCTTATTGAGTCCCTTATTATTTTTCTTTCATGTATACTTTTCGTGCTTCTCTTGAGTTTCTTATTTAAAAGTTATATTTTCTCTTCAGCTCTGGTCTTTTCTTCAAGAATGCTTGAAAGTCCTCTATGTCATGAAATGTCTACTTTTTTTGAAGGATTATACTGAGTTCTGCTTGGTAGGTGATTCTTGCTTATAATTCCAATACTCTTACCTTCTATAATATCTATTCCAAGCTCTCCACTTCTTTAGGGTTGAAGTTGATAAATCTTGTATGATTCTGACTGACTCTCTGATATTTGAATGATTTCTTTCCAGCTCCTTGAATTGTTTTCTCTTTGGTCTGGGAGCTGTGGAATTTGGCTGTGATATTCCTGAGAGTTTTCATTTTGGGATCTCTTTCAGGAGGTGACTGACGGATTCTTTCCATTTCTATTTTACCCTCTGGTTTTAATTAGCAGGTCAGTTTTCCTTAATAATATCTTGAACATGAGATGTAGTTTCTTTTTGATTATGGTTTTTGGTAACCCAACAATTTTTAAATAATCTCCTCTTAATTGATTTTCCATGTCAGTTTTTTTTTCCAAAGAGATATTTCATGACTTCTTTTTTTTTTTTCTTTTGACTTTGTTTGATTGTTTCTGGATATCACATGGAGTTGTTACCTTCTATTTGCCCAATTCTAATTTTTAAGGAATTATTTTCTTCAATGAGCTTTTGTACCTCTTTAAAAAAAAAAAAAATCACTTCCGGGAATTCTTCTTGGCCTTTTGTCTAATACGCATTTTTCTTTGAGGCTTTGCTTGTTACTGTTTTGACTTCATTGTCTTTTGAGTTTGTTCTTGATCTTTCCTGTCACCATAAGTAGATTTGTATGGTCATGTTCTATTTTTTCTTTTGCTCATTTTTTCTATTCTGTTTCTTGATTTTGAACTTTATGTTAAAGTAGAACTCTGTTCCCAGCATAGAGTGGAGGAAGCACTGTCCCAAGTTTCAGATTTTTTTTTTTTTGCTGTTGTTTTCAGAGCTAGTTCTTGTAGTTTGGAAATTTTCATTGCTTCCAAGATGGTGTCATCTGAAAAGAGGTGTAGTCACTGCTCCCCTTGTCTGCAACCTGGTTATTACCTTGAAAAGGCCCTTGACTCCTTGGAATTACAATCTTTATTGCTCCTCCAGGTCCCTGTTCCCTTGGGGCAAAAGTGATACTATTCCTCAAGGTCCTGATCCCTTCTGACCAAATGTGATACTGTTCCTCAGGGCTCATGTTCCCTATATACCAAAAGTACTCCTTTCTACTCTGGAGCTATGACCCAGAAGTGGGTATAGGCAGTCAGTTTTGCAAATAGCATCTGTTCCTGTACCCAGTGCTAGCACAGGGTCCCCTATAACCTCTTCCTGTTCAGCTGCCAAATCCCCTTACTGTTTCTGACAGGAGAGCTCTTGAAGCTGCTGTTGCTTCTGTTGCTACCACCAAGTTCCACCACTGGTGTTTCATCCACGTGGTCTCCATGCCAATCACCACACTTGTGTCATAAACCTCTACTTCTGACCTCTTAAGTTGTCTTTGGTTGGCAAAATATCTCACTCTCAGTTTTTTGTTTTTTTTTTTTTGGCTCTATCACTCTAGAATTTGATTTGAGGCACTGTTGTAAAATTGTTTGGAGGGGAATGTTGAGAGAACTTGGCTGAGTGATTTCTTTACTCTGTCATCTTGGCTCCTCTCCCAAAAGTCCGTACTGTATATTTCTTGTCAGTACCTTCCCATAAGGTTTCCAGTCAAGTCACCTAGTGCATTAAAGGCCTTCCATTAGGTTGTTTAATATTTTGTCAGATCTTTCACTCTATCTTTCTGTTCTCTTATTTGAACAAATAAAATGAATCAGGCTTGGGAGTTTCTAAGACTCCTTCAAGCTCTAAATTTTATCATCTTCAAGTACTCATCGAGAGTGTTCTTGAAAATCTCTAATCTTGGTTACCCCACTAAGTCCTGAGACAATCTTCATTAGTTAGAGAGAAGGAAGAAAACACACACACACACACACACACACACACACACACACACACACACACACACATATACTGTGGGTTGTGCTTAAAGAATACAAGGAATGGGAGGATATTTCAGGACTAGGGCAATGCCTTTAGAAATAGTAGAATGACTATGAGAAGCCTGAAGAAGCACATTAGCTTTCTGCTTTGAAAAGTTTATTCCAAGGGCAAAGTGCATAGAGATACATGCTTTTTTCCTTCTAGAATCTGTAAAAGGATAGGGAAACATCAACCCTTTCTTCAGATGATAAATGGGATATATTTCTAATGACCTGAGTAGGAGGAGTATTTTTTTTTTTGCAGTGGTAGTTTCTTAAATTATTGTTATTCCCCCCTAAAAAACTTTGTTCTATAGAATGATGGAGGGGGAATGAGTATCTATATAGTTTCATGCTTCTCTATTGTTTAAAAATGCCTTGGAAATCTTAAGGTGCTATACAAATATTACTGTCATCATCATCATCATCATCATTATTATTCAGCTCATTCTTCTCATCTCATCTGATGTATTTTAACTAGAATGATCCTAGGACAAGTTACTTTTTTTTATAATAATGATAGCTAATATTTATATAGTGCCTACTATGTGCCAGGCACTATGCTAAGTCCTTTATAAATATTATCTCACTTGTTTCTCACAACAGTTCTGAGAAGTAGATGTCACTATTATCCCAATTTTGCAGATGAGAAAATTGAGGCAAGCAGAGGTTAAGTGACTTGCCTGGGATCATACAGCTAAAAAGTAATTTAGACTAGATTTGACTGAGGCTCAAGTCTTCTGACTGTAGTTCTAACACTATCCACTGTGCCATCTAGCACCTAATATTACTATGTGTGTGTATGTGTGTGTATGCATGTATATATGTACATGCATACACACATGTATATGTGTATACATACAGACATATGTGTGTATGTTTATGTGTGTACATGTATATACATAATACATACACATACACGCATACATATACATACATATACATATACATACGTGCATATATAATATATATAATATATGTGAGAGAGATATATATATGAGAGAGAGAGAGTGAGGAGAGTCAGAGAGAGAGTGAGGAGAGAGAGGCATTGTTATTGTTCAATAGTTCAGTAGTGTCTGACTCTGTGACCCTGTGGACTAACTGTTCATGGGGTTTCTTCGGAAAGATACTGAAATGTTTTGCCATTTGCTTCTCCAGTTTTAGGGAGGCAGGTGTTAAGTAACTTTCCCCAGGGACACACAGCTACTAAGTGTCTGAGGTCACATCTGAGCTCTGGTCTTTTTGACTCTAGGCCCACTGTTCTATCTACTGGACCACTTAGCTTCCTACACACACACACACACACACACACACACACATACACAGAAGCTCACATATGTTCATATAGGCATGTGTGTGTTGGGATATAATAAGTTTATCTTTCCTAAGGTCACTAAAAGCATCCTTGGGACTTCTCTAACAGAAGACAAGGTTATAGAAAAATGATATACCTAAATAGATTTAAATTCTCTTAGGACTCTGTATTTTCAAATATGCTTTTTTTGGTGGAATTCTCAAGTATATTTTGAAGCTCATTTTTTTTAAGTACAGGAATTGGTCATCAGTTTATAAGTGAGTGAATTCTGATTTGTTATTCTAGCCACTGGGTTGTGTCTTTCTAAATATTTAGTCATTGTTAAAGTTTTGTAGCCTGGAAAATAATAATAACAACAATTATTGTTATAATGGCATGGACAATGGGGTTGGAATTTGATTATGATGATGATAATTATATTTTAGTGTTAGGGATTAAACCTGTAATTTCATTTGTATAGGAAATTCATGTGTAATGTGGGGCTAGGTTTATTATATTTTATCCCCACAGGGTTCTCTGGTACCCCGAAAAGATTGAGGAGTCTTTCTTTTCTGTCATTGGCTTGAATCCCCACTGATAGTATCCCCTCTTTTTAGGTACCTAATCACTTATACTCCAATTCCTTTGACCACTTAACATCAGATAAGCTCTTACAAAGGGATATTTATTTCAAATATATAGCAAGAAGAAATACAAATCTAGCTTCCAACCTTATCCTTCTAACAAAAAGATTCTCATCAAAGCTATCAGTGATTTCCAAATGTCCAAATCCTTTTCTCCATCCTCCTTGTCCTTGGAGTCTCTGCAACCTTTGACACTGTTGATTACTTTCTTTAGTGCCAATGCTCTGTTTGGGGTTCACAGCTTTAGCCCCCTCATCCCACCACCACCTTTCCAGTCTTCTTACACCTTACTCCTTGTCATGTTCTCTTCGATACAGTGACACTGGGCTCCTGACTGTTCTTTGAACAAGACCCTTCATCTCTAGACTCTAGGCATCTTCTCTGCCTTTTCCCTGTGCCTGCAATGTTCTCCCTCCTCATCTCTGCCTACTGGTCTCCTTCAAGTCTCAGCTGAAATCTCATCTTCTACAAGAAGCTTTTCTCAACTTCTCTTAATGCTAGTGCCTACCCTTTGTAAATTATTTCCTGTTTATCCTGTATGTAGCTTGTTTGCCCACATTTGTTTGTTTGTTTCCCACATTAGGATATGTGTTCCTTGAAGTCAGAGAGTGTTTTTTGCCTCTTTTTGTTTCCCCAGTACCTGGCACATAAGTAGGTGCTTAATAAATGCTTACTGACTGACTGACTGACATGCAAATATTTCCCCCAAGACCTTGAGAGAATAATACTCCTTCTCCACCTTGGTCTCTGGGAAGAGGGAGGATTAGACTCACCAGTTTAGCTCATTTCCTAAAAAGTATTAATACTACAAAATTTAAGTCCAAATCTATCTATGCTGGCTACAGCACGCTACTTGGATTCCTGGATTCCCAGATCCCTGTGGTGTGTGCTTGCAGGCTGGATTTGGAGGTGCTGGTCTCTATACCTACAAGAGAAAAAAAATACCCAAAGACCCAGGGCTTATGTGTCATGTGACCTAATTTGGGGAGGGAGAAGGAAGCAGCTCTTGGGCTTTCCTCTCTGCATGATATGAGTGAAAGAATCTTTCATTCTCAGATGGAACACAACAAAAGCCACCCAGTATTGCTTAATGAGCTTATTTTAGATGCCTTTGCTTCTGGCCACATAGACAATGGAAAAAGACTTCTCCCAACCTTACTGCAAGCCAATGCTGAAGGTCCACACATTTTTCAATCTTACAGTCTCCCAGAAGCAGGTCCTCTCGTGTTGTCCACATGGATGATACTATCTTAGGTGATCTAGGCATATAGCAAACCCTCAGTGCACATTGATGAAGAAACTCCTTCCAGTGGAGGCTGACTTTTTCTCTGCAAGTTATAGTCTTTGAGAATGGCCTGGCACAAAGAGAGGTTAAGGTATAGTCCCAGGGTCACATAGACAGTGTGTGTCAGAGGTGGTACATAACTCAAGTGATCCTGGCTCCAAAGCCAGATTTCTATGCACCATGCCAACAGTGTCCAACTCAAATAAAAATGGAGGCCACTAGAATGTACATATGGACCTCACATTTTGACTTAGTTATAAAATGTGTAATATGCATGTATATAAAGATATTTAATATCTATATTTAATGGTATTTTTATTTATTTTGTTAAATGTTTCCCAATCACATTTTTATCTGGTATAGGCTGTGCTTTGAAGTGTCATGGGCTACATGTGGCTAGCAGACTTTGTTGGACACCCCTGGATTCTGCATACTGCTTCTATTCATCATTATTTTATTCCTGTGAAATTATTTGTCAGGTTCAGTGGCACATATCTCTGTAGCTTGATTTTTTTTCTTAATATAGTCAGATAATTTATTTTCTAAATCACTCAGCATGTCCCTGTTTCCATCCTGCTCGCTATCTTGAGCTATAACTGGTTGTTTACACAAACCCTGGGTGAGTAATGTAAGAGGCAGCCACCCTCACATATGGAAAAGAATCCATTGAGTCATGAATGCACATACGGCCTTTGCCTGGGAAGCCACCCGGATTGTACTTGTTCCCAAAAAGACTGCCTGCAACTTCCATTTTCAGCAATTCAGAAATTTGAATGTGAATCTGATTCTGATCTCACTTTCTTGTAAAGAAGCACAAAAACTCAGAAATATCCATTCTTTAAAAACAAATGGAATATTTAAAGCAATGGTGTATCATGCTACATAGGACATCTTATTTCATTTGCTCGTCTGTTTGTCTATATAGTATAGACCCAATTCCCAAATATATATGTACATATACATGTACATACATACATATATAGATTCATGTGCCTTCTAACATAAAATTTAAAATAATGATAAAATAAAATTTAATGATGGTCCTTATTAATAATAGTCCATATTTACATTGTTTTATATTTTCCAAAACATTTTGTTCATAAAACCATTATGAGACAGATAGTACAAGTAGTATTAAAATTCCACAGATATTTATTTGACATTCACTATATGTAGGATACTGTGGTAGGGATGCCAAAATGAAGGACAGAGTCCCTAACTTTCAGTAATTTACAATATTGTTGTTGACATTTAAATAACGCTTTAGGGTTAGCTGCCGGGCATATTCACTGCCAAATCCAATATCCTTCCTACTATGTCATTTATCTGGATTTACAGTGAAATATCTTCTCAGAGAAGACAAGTTTATTTTCATTAATCATATGCTAGTCTATGGCTTACAAACAATTAAAATTCTTTAAGGGAGTAAATGTGTGTGTATACTCGGGGCAGAAATTACAGAAAGAAGACTGGATCGAAGTTAGGAAACAAGACAGGGATAAATGATTACTTTCTGGACTAGAGAAATATTAGAAGTGTTGATTGATTGATAATTTAGTAGCTGCCACAATAACGTAAGTTATCTGCAAGGGCTGAGTGCATTGTGATACGGCCAGACTTGTAGGTTGTACAACAATCTTCCACTTATTTTAATGCTAAGTGATCAGCCTGATATGCTTTGAAAAAAGGCCAACATAATACTATGTATCATTAGGTTTTAAAGAGTCTAATAAGTAAATCTCTGGATTTATTATACACCATTTTTTCTTTCCTTTTATTACTTTACTGTTTGATTTTCATCAGAATTAGTGACAGATTCTTCCTACCATCCATTACAAAAGCCCAATATATCTGGCAATTTGTTGTTCAGTTGCTTCAGTCACGTCTGACTCATCGTGACCCCGTTTCAGATTTTCTTGGCAAAGATACTGGAGTGGTTTGCTGTTTCTTTCTCCAGCTCATTTTATAGATGAGGAACTAAGACAACAGGGTTAAGTGACTTATCCAGGGTCCCATAGCTAGTGAATGTCTGAGGCTGGATTTGAACTCAAGTCTTCCTGACTCCAGGCCCAGTGCTTTATCCACTGAGCTACCAAGCTGCCTCCAAGACAGAAGTTAAATGACTTGCCCAGGGTCACACAACAAGTAAGTGTCTGAGTCTGGTTACTGGATTTGGACTCAGGCCTGCCTGACTCTAGGCCCAGTACAGTGTCCACTGAACCATCTAGCTGCCTCTTTCCTCCATGTGGCCACTCTCCAAAAAGGTAATATACCTTCTCCCTTATCTTTTCTTATTCAGGCTAAATATCTGTAATTTTTTCAACTCATTATTGTATGGCATGATTTTAAGTTCTGTTGTTAACCTGGTAACTTTCCTCGGTATATGTCTAGCAATGCCTCTTCTTTGACTTGAACTAAACATAATATTCCAGAAGTGGTAAAACAATGACGTTTGCAACAGGAGTATAACTGCACCCCTTACCTGCGCCCCTACACCTCTCCTCGATTGTGCCCCCTCATTGCTGATGATATAGCTTTAGACCCCATGACCTTGGCCCAAAATTGATTAGGTCCCAATGGTGCATCCTATTTTTAAGGAACACTCCATTTTCTTGGACTTACCAGGACAAATTACCCAAACAATGTATCTATAAATAACTGAATATTGTCACACAAAGATGGCCCTGCCATTGCTGCCTCTTGCTTCTTCTTTATACTCCAAAGTACAAAATAGAGCAACCTACAAAACACCGAGAAAACATTTGGCTGCTCTCTATCATTCAATCAGCAATCATTTATTAGGAGGTTTGAGAATCAGCAGGATAGAGATGGAAATTAAATCCATGGGGGTTGAGATCGCTATGTGAAATAATATGGAGGGAGAAGAAAAGAGGGCCCAGGATTCTTCGGAGCCTGAGGGACACCTACAGTTAGAGGGTGTGATCTTGAGGAGGATCTAGCAAATGAGACAAAGAAAAAGTGGTTAGATAAGTAGAAGGAAAACTGGGAAAGAGTGGTGTCCCAGAAACCTAGAGAGAAGAGAGTATCAAAGAGAAATGACTGATCAACTGTCAGAGGCTTCAGAGGAGTTGAGGAGAATGAGGATTAAGAAAAGACCATTGCTTTTGTCAATTAAGAAATCATTGGTAACTTTGGAGAGAATAGTTTTAGTGGAATGGTAAGGTTAGAAAATAGATTGTATGGGATTAAGAAGACACTGAGAGGACAATGAATGGCGGCACCTATTGTAGATAGTTTTTTGAGGAATTTAGCTACAAAAGACGAAGAGGCTAATTAGCAGAGATAGAAGGACCAAGTGAGGATTTTTTTCAGGAAGGGGGGAGACATGGGCATGTTTGCTTTTTCTAATTTTTTTTTAAGGCAATTGGGGTTAAGTGACTTGCCCACGGTCACACAGCTAGTGCCAAGTGTTTGGTCTGAGGCCGCATTTGAACTCAGGTCCTCCTGACTTCAGGGCCAGTGCTCTATCCACTGTCCCACCTAGCTGCCCCCTATGTGGGCATATTTGTAGGCAGCAGGAAATGAGCCAGTAGAGAGGGAGAGATTGAAAATGAGGGAAAGAGTGGGGCTGACGAGGGGGCATCTGTTGGGAGACTGTATAGAAGGGGACCCCTTGAACAAGGAGAGGGATGAGCCTTGGTAAGGAATAAGGGCACTTCATCATGTGTGACAGAATGAAGGAGGAGGGAGTCATAGAAGGTACCTGACTTGTGGGAGTGAGGTGGTGAGGGCTTATACCAAGATGGCAGTTGCCTGAGTGGATGGTGGTGATTGTAAGTAGCCAAAAGAAGTAGAGATATGATATGAAGTTCTAAATTTGGATGACTATGATAGGAATTTAGCCAGCTTAAAAACATTTTTATTAGACTAAAAATACCACATTACGTTAGATAGATATTCTATCAGAAATCTTGGGAAGGTAATGGACAGGGGTTAGAGGGCATGGAGACATATTTCCATATGCACTGGTTGAAGAAAGACCACATCAGTGCATCCATTTTGCTATTTTTAAGTATAGCTGATCAGGACTAAGATTTCTTATTCACCTCCGTTACCCATACCACCAGAAAACAAATGAACCCCTCACTCTTCTCATACCCAATTTATTCCAGTTTTTTATATATCTTAATAAATATTTTGATGTATATCTTTCATGGTCTATCATAGCTACCAAACTAGATTCATCACTTGGTCATTCTGATCTATTGTACAGGAGTTGGTTATTGAGAAGATGGGGTAGAAATATTTATTTCATAACTATTCTATGGAAGAGTAATATAATAAACATAGCCTTTAGAGAGTTTTTGGTCAGAACTATTTTATACTCATTATTTTTTTGAAACACGAATACAAGCTTCAAATCTGAGTAATCCCTCTTAGATAACACCTAATTCTCATGTAGGCTACCTGCACCATCATTCAGAAACTTGGCCGTTGGTCATTCCTTGTACCATACTCTCATTGCCCATATTTCTCCTTCCTCCTTTTCCACTCCCAAGCATTTAGCCCTTATCCTTTTATTTTTGCTTTATTGCTTTTTGCATCCAGGCTATACTGCTTCCCTTGTCATTTTCTGTACCTTTGGTGTGGACGTCTCCCAGAGCAGATCATTACACAGGTTTTGCCAGACTTTGATGATAGCTATTCTGTCAAATGTTGGCTCTTTTATTATTTTGTTGCAAGTTACATAGGTATGGATATCTGGAGACACATATTTGTTAATTCCGTGAGTTGGCATGTAGTTGCAAGTGGTGGTTTATACCATTTAGCATCATTTTCAAGTCTCTTGTTGAGAATTTTTCTTAGCATTTTGATGATATGGAGAAGTTCTGTACATTTTATTCCCTTATGTCAAACATTTTTTTTTTTTAGCACCTTCCTGTTTCACTATACAGAACACTGTATATTTTACCTAACTGACAACTTTCAATTCCATTTGGATTTCATGTTGGATCAATCTGTTTTTGTTGAAAAATAGACATACAATGTCAGTTATATAATCATTTTAAGTTAATTATCTAATTCCTGTTTCCTCTCAAAACAAGCATATAATAGGTTAAAAAACACATTGCAATACCCTCTATTTTTAATTTTTAAAAATATTTTTATTTCAATTAACTGTCTTCCTGAATACATGTAGAATACAAGTAAATTTGTGGGAATACTCATTTAAATTTCAAAGTAGAAAGAAATATCACTAGTTGTACTTTGGTTACACATTTAGTTTCCTGTATTTGCCTAGAAGACATGGTCTTGTAGATGTTGTGTCTGAAATTTTAAAATTTTGTTTTCTGAATACAAGAGAGATGACTTGGTATAACAGAAATAATTTGGAAGTGAAAGGAGCTAGTCTATATTCTCCACTCTTCCACTGTTTTTGTGATGTTCACCAAGTCATTTATACTCTCTGAGCCTTAATTTCTTTATTCGTCAAATGAGGAAATTCTAGATAATTTCTATGGGTTCCTTAAAGCTCTCAGTTTTTTTAGTTAATGAAATAATAATAATGATAATATTATGTTTTCCTCTGATTTCTCCTTGTAACATGAAGGTAACATTGAGAACATTGAGTTCTCAAAGGTTATACCAGCAGAGTCTAAGTCTAAGAGGGTTTTACCACATTGAAAAGGCTTTAAGAACGAAATAAGAGATCGACTATAAGTTGTCTAAGGACTAAATGAATTTTATTCATATAATCAACATTATCAGTGCCTTTTTCACTCTTACTGATTCCTCTTCTGGGTATTCCTATGCTTATTTCAGAGGATCCACCCAAACAGCTAGAGACCTTCTAACATTTAATGAGTACTTGCTAAGTGCTCAGGTTGACCATTAGTCGCCCATCTTACTCCATTACCAGCCCAACATTCTTGCTGTATAGATTTATTTGATACTGTCCTATGAATATGCTACCCTTAGCTATATATTTCAATCCAGTTACAACCAACATATGCATATGTGTCTCTGAAGCTTGGATCCACTGAAATTGTTCTTTTTAGGCATACCATGATTCACAACTATACGACTCTACTGAAAGAGTATTGTTGTTGAAACTATGGGTTCACAAAGTCATAATTCTTTCCTTCTAAGAGGTGAATTAGCCTTCAGGAACCTACAGAAGGGATGATACATCACTACAAAATGCTAGTGTTGAACTTCTGAAACTTTTTACAAGACTTTATTATATCCACTGTTAAGAAATACTAAGGTAAAAATAGGCACAGCCTGTAAAGTCTCTTTTCATTGCAGCCTTTTTGTGAAGTAAAGCTAACATGCTAGATCTAATAAATCGAATAGAATGTTTCTTCCATAGAACTCCTCACTTAATATTGTACATTCCTTTTATGCCACCAAGATATATTGAAAACCAACTCTGTATGCTGAAGGTAGAGTGAGAAATGAATGACAGGGCAGGCATTACAAAGATTTGTGGTGTGCTACCTAAACAAATCAATGATTTCCATCCCAACTTTTCATGAAATCAAAGGATGATGCATGTTATTCATCATAGATGACTAAGTCATAGAATTGAAAAGGATATGCAAGGTCAATCAGTTAAACTATTTTGTAGATAGGGAGGTTGAAGCCCAGAGAAAGTAAGCGACTTCACCAAAGTCCCCAAAAGAGATACGGGCAAATCTAGGAAGAATTAGCAGTAGCAGTGGTAATGGTAATAGAAGTCGTCGTCATCATCATCATCATCATCATCTTCATCATCATCATCATCATGTGGCTTTTGTGGTTTACATAAACAGAGGGGTTTGTGATAATGATTCAGGATCAGATCATCTCTACCCAAAATAAGAAAGGGGTTATTCTTAATAAGTCTGGACTTGTTGATTGATACAGATTATATAAGGAAACAGAAGAAGCTGTATATTACTGCTTGTTACGGCAATTAACCATTTAACAAATACCTAAAAAGACATGTTTGAGTAGTCAAAATTATATGCCAAAACTTTACTATGCTTAATAAATTAACAGTGAAATCCCCATACAATTTCCAGACTATGCTTAAGAATTAAAAATAAATAAATTGTACTAGAACTTGCCTATTACCACAGACAAAACTTTTGCCCACAATTGCTCAGACCTACCATAAAAATTATAAAATGATGGGTTTTTTTAGATTTTGCTATACCAAATATTCGTAGTCTCTGAATTACATGGAATGAAAAACTTTACAAGTATAGAGGTATAGCAGAAGAAATCAAAATTGGGTGGAAACAGGATGGAGTACATTTTATCTCTATCAGCATGTCTGTCATTGAAGTTATTTTAATGATGCTTTTAGTGATTGTACAAAAAATGAGTCTTAATCTCAATACTTCTATATTAAATTACAGAAATTGATTATTTTATCTACCTGTTCAGTGGTCCACAGAACATTAAAGATAAAAGGAAAATAAAATGGTAACCACGCCCAGGACAATTTCTGCCTGAACTGATCAAGAAGATCAGAAAATGAGCTAATAATTAATTATTATTAATAGTTAACATTTATAAATTGCTTTAAGGTTTTCAGAGTGCTTTATGCATTTGATCTCAATTGCTTGTCACAATGGTCCTAAATGAAGAAGCAGGTTCAGAGATAATAGGCGTTTTGCCCAAGGTCAAATATTTTGACTCAGCCAAGGCTGTTTTCTGTTATATTCTGTTCAATTCAACAAACATTTATTCACCACCTACTATTTGCCAGGCACTGTGCTTAGAGCTGGAGATGTAATTAAGAAAAAGGAAGACAGTCTCTGCCTTCATGGAGTTTACAATCTAATGTAGGAAGACAACACACAAAAAAAGGCAGGAAAGTCAGGGTAGGGATTGGGATATGAGGAAGGTACAGCAGAAGTACTTGATATAGAGGCATCTTTTTCCAAAGAGGTGAAACCAGGCAGAACTTCAGATGCCTCTCCATTGCTTTAAGGGATGTGATAAGATTTTTAGAAATAAAATTTGATTATGATTCACTGAAGTAAATGCATAATATTGATGCTAGAAACTGAAATAGTTAGCATTTTTTAGAATGCAAAGGAGGTGATAATTAGAATTGACATTTATATAGCACATTAATATTTGTAAATCACTTTGCCTCTGTATGTTGTTGTTCAGTTATTTTTTAGTTGTCACACTTTCCATGACCCCGTTTGGGGTTTCTTGGCAAAGATACTAGAGTGGTTTGCCATTTCCTTCTCCAGCTTATTTTATAGATGAAGAAACTGAGGCAAACAGGGTGAAGTGACTTACTCAGGGTCACACAGCTAGTACATGTCTGAGGCCAAATTTGAACTCAGGAAAATGAATCTTCCTGACTCCAGGTCCTGCCCTCTATTCACTATGGTGCCACCTAGCTGCCCAAACATTATCTCATTTGATTCCCATACAAGTTATGGCAAGTGCTACAAATATAATCCTCATTTTTCAGATAAGGAGATTGAGAATGAGAGGTTAAGTAACTTCCCTCAGTATGCAACTGGCATAGTCTGAAGCAGGATTGCACTTGCTGACTAACTCCAAGTCCAGAACCAGTCGACTCTGACCTAAAGTAACAGTAGTTTGTCAAAACTCCAAAGAAGTGGGGAATCATCAAAGTATGAATAAAAAATAATGATAATAATATTTTAAAAATTAATAACAAATAAAAATTAAAATAAATAAATAAAGAACTAAAAATAATCAAATAATAAATTTAGTAATAAAATTTAAAAATAGTATTTAAAATAGAATTTAAAAATAATTGCCAATGTTAATTTAACAATATATTTTTCCAAATTTATTATTCATTAATTTAAACATTCTTTTATAATTTTGAGTTCTAAATTCTCTCCTTCCCTCTCATCCCTACCCCAATTATTGTGAAGACAAAATGATATCAGTTGTGGATGTAAAATCATGCAAAATATTTCCACATTGTCCCTAGCACCAAAAGAAAAAAAAGAAAAAAAATAATGAAAGCAAGATAATTATACTTCAGTTTGCACTCAGAGTTCATCCAGTTATCTCTCTGAAGGTACATAGAACAGCTTCATTATGAAACCCTTAGAATTGTCCTGGATCATTGCTGATCAGAGTAGCTAAGTCTTTCACAATTGATCACCATTACAACGCTGCTGTTACGATGCACAATGATCTCCCAGTTCTTCTCACTTCACTTTGCATCAGTTCACATAAGTCTTGCCTTTTTTTTTCCTTCCTGAAATCACTACCTTCTTCACCTTTTACAACACTATAGTATTCTGTCACAATCATGTGCTACAACTTATTCAGCCATTCCCAAGTCAATGAGTACCCCATCAATCTCCATCATAAAAAAGAGCTGCTACGAACATTTTTATACATATAAGTTCTTTTACCTTTTCTTTATTTTCCTTCAGGTATAGACCCAATAGTGACATTTCCAGGTCAAAGGACCTGCACAGTTTTATAGCTTTTTGGACATAGTTGCAAATTGTTCTCCAAAATAGCTGTTTGCAACTCCACCAAAGATTTTTCAGCGTATCTATTTTCTGTCATCTCCTCTTGCGTTTGTTATTTCTGATAGGTGTGAGGTGGTACTGCAGAATTGCTTTAATTTATATTTCTCTAATCAATAGTGATTTAGAGCATTTTCTTTCTTATGGCTATAGCTAGCTTTGATTTCTTCTTCTGAAAACTGCCTCTTCACATCCTTTGACAATTTGTCAACTGGGAAATGACTCTTATTTTTGTTAATTTTACATTTCTTTATATGTATATATAGCAGAGATGAGACCTTTATCAAAGAAACTTGCTCTAATTTTTTTTTATATTCATTGTCTATGATACTTTTTAGTAAAATGTTGTTCTGTTGATTATCTGTTTTAATTAGGTCTATTTTCGCTTTCACTTTGTCTGAGATCATGATTGCTATCCCTGCCTTTTTTTTTTTCACTTCCAGCAAAGCATAATAGAGTCTGCTTCAGCCCTTTATTTTAATTTCATGTGTGCCTTTCTCTTTCAAATGTGTCTCTTATAAATAGTGTATTTTTGGATTCAGATTTCTAATCCATTCTGCTATCCACTTTGGTTTTGTAGGTGAGTTCACCCCATTCAAATTCATAGTTATGATTACTAACTGTGTATTTCCTTCTAGCCTATTTTCTTCTCTTGATCCTCTCTCTCTCTTTATATTGTTCCTCCTCAAAAGTCTGTTTTACTTCTAACCACTACTTCCCTTAATTTACCTTCCTGTGTGTGTTTGTGTACATTTCCCTCTTTGAACAAATTCTGATGATGGTGATATTCAACGATGACCTAGCACACTCCCTCCCCTCCCTATTTTCCTACCTATTTTAAATCTCTTCTTCCTTGTGTGCCTCTTGTATGTGAGGATAATTTCCCTATTCTACCTCTCCCATTCCCCTTCTTCTAGTGCATCTTTCTTTCTCACCTCTTCAATTTTTTTGAGATTATCCCAACATAATTGACTCACACCTTATGTAGATTCCTCCTAACTGCCTTCATAATGGTAAAGTTCTTAGGATCTATATGTACAATTTCATCATATAGGAATGTAAATAGTTTATTGAGTCCCATATGATTATTCTTTCATGTTTACATTTTTATGTTTCTCTTGAGTCTTGTGTTTGAATGTCAGATTTTCTATTCATCTCTAGTCTTTTGATCAAGAATGCCTGGAAGTCCTCTATTTGATTAAATATATGTTTTCTCCCCTTAAGGATTATATTCAGTTTTGCTCGGTAGGTAGTTTTGGTTGTAATCCTGGCTCCTTTAACTTCTAGAATATAAAATTCCAAGACCTCTGCTTATTTAAAATGGAAGTTGTTAAATTTTGTGTGATTCTGACTGTGAGTCCACAGTGTTTGAATTGTTTCTCTCTGGCTACTTGCAATAGTTTTTACTTGACCTGGGAGCTCTGGAATTTGCTATAATATTCCTGGGAGTTTTCATTTGGGGATCTCTTTCAAAAGATCTTTGGTGGATTCTTTCAATTTATATTTTACCCTCTGGCTTGGGATATTAAGATATTTTCCTTCATAATTTCTTGAAATATGGTATCTAGGCCTCTCTTTCTTTCTTTCTTTCTTTCTTTCTTTCTTTCTTTCTTTCTTTCTTTCTTTCTTTCTTTCTTTCACATGAGTTTGAGGTAATTGAACAATTCTTAAATTATCCCTCCTCAATCTATTTTCCAGGTCAGTTATTTTTCTAATTAGATATTTCACATTTTTTCCTTTTTTTGGGGGGGGGGGGGATTCTTTTGACTTTGTTTTTTATTATTTCTTGATGTCTCATGGAGTCAATAGTTTCCACTTGGCCAATTCTGCTTTTCAAGGAATTATTTTCTTCTCTGAGCTTTTGTACTTCTTTGTCCATTTGGCCAGTTCTCCTTTTTAAGGAATTATTTTCTTAAGTGAACTTTTGTACCCTTTTTCCATTTAGCTTGTTCTGCATTTTAAGGTCTTCTTTTCTTCAGTAAACTTGTTTCTCTTTTGTCATTTGGCCAATCATGTTTTTTAAGGTGTTGTTTTCTTCAATATTTTTGTGCCTTTTTTTTTTTACCAGCTATTAATATTCTTTCCATAATTTTCTTGCTTCACTTTCATTTCTTTTCCAAATTTTTCTTCTATTACTCTAGTCTCTTTCTTTAAGTCTTCCAGGAATTCTTGTTGGATTTGTTTCCAGTTAGTGTTTTTCTTTGAATCTTTGGCTGTAGCTGTTTTCACATTGTTGTCTTCTGAGTTTAAGTTTTGATCTTCCTTGCCACCATGATCGCTTTCTATGGTCAAGTTCTTGTTATTGTTGTTGTTCTTTTTCTTCTTCTTTTTCTCATTCTTCTTCTTGTTCTTGTTCTTCTTGTTGTTGTTCTTCTTGTTCTTGTTCTTCATATTCTTGTGCTTGTTCTTCTTATTCTTGTTCTTCTTGTTCTTGTTTTTCTTGTTCTTCTTGTTCTCCTTGTTCTTTTTGTTCTTGTTCTTGTTGTTCTGTTTTTGTTCTTGTTCTTCTTATTCTTGTCTTCTTGTTCTGTTTTTGTTCTTGTTCTTCTTGTTCTTGTCTTGTTCTGTTTTTGTTCTTGTTCTTCTTGTTCTTCCTCTTCTTCTTCGTCCTCCTCCTCCTCTTCCCCTTCTCCTCTTCCTCTCTCTACTCCTCTTTCTCCTCTCTCTGTTGCCACCGTCATCATCTTCTCCTTCTCCTCTCATTTTCCCTACCTATCTCTTAACTTTGAACTTCACGTTAAAGTTGGTCTTGCTCTTTGAACAATGGTAGGCATTGTTCAAAGCTCTTATCAACCATGGAGTTGTGACCAGGGCCACTGCTCTTCTGCAGCTGTAAACACTAGTGCTCCTCTCTGCCTTGGATCTGTGACCAGGGTCCCTGCTCCCTTGTGACTAACCATAAATCCTCTCCATCCATACATAGACATATATATCTTCTTAATATATAAAAATAAATTCAAAATTATTCTAACAGTTGGGCGAATTCTATTCACAGTGATCTCACTAATGAAAAAAACAAACTTGTACTTCTAAGAAAAGAGAAATAGTGACTGAACACTCCTTGATAAAGTTAGTTTGCATTTTTCTTTTTTATTATCTATATATGTTATCCATACTATACTTATATACATTAACATGAATAACTCATAACTGACTATAAGAACAAATTATTTTAATGACTTATGTCATTATCTACAGAATTCCTGAATGAAAGGAACCATGATTAGCAGGTAGTTTTTTTTTTCCCCCTTTAAAGACCTTGTTATCAAACTGTATATTACCAACATGAGAAAGAAGCTAGAGACTTCAAGGAAATGAAAGTTTTCAATAAGACAGTGTATTAAAAGGGATAGTTGTTCATTCTTATATGTCATTGTAAATAGATTGAATCAGGACAAAAACTAGTCATATTTTTCAGATATATTCCTATTTAAGACTCCTTCAACATTTCCATTTGGTTGAGTATACCTTGACTTCTAAGTGTTATTTTATATTAAGATACTATTGTACTTTGTTAGATGAATTGTCGTTTTATTAGATAAATGTGGTGAGGAACATTTAATTAAAAAAAAAATGAGTTACTGAAGTAAATTGTATTTACTTCATTTGAATGATTCTACTTCTCTGTGGAAGTAACCTGGATGAATGGTCAGAGGAATTAAAGATATTTAATCAGTAGAAGATGAGAAAGTGAACGTGATATATGTGAAGGTCTTTTATATGGAAGATGGATCAGTGTTTTTGTGCATTGCTCCAGAGGACAGAACTAGGGCCATTAGGTTGAGAATTTTTGAGTCACTGAATTCAATGAAAAACGTCTGGAGAAATAATCCTTTTGTCAGAGTGCCAAAATTGGAAGAAAATATACCAATAGCCATGCATTTTATTTTTAAAAATCTTAACATTCTTTCCTAATATCCTATTTCTCTGTGTATCCAGGTAGGTATTGGACTTGATAATACTGATAAAGTAGATTGGATAGGATTAATTGAAGGTTGCCCCCAGAGTCTTATGTTCTTATGTCTTGCACTTAGGCTCTATGAGATATGTATGTCACATAAATTATCAGATTTGAATTGTCAGGAGGTATTTAATAGTCAGTTTCATCAAAATATTGACCTTCATTGTTCACATCAATGTAACTCATGTGTGTCTTGGCAATATCTCATAGTTATAAAAAAGGAAGTCTTCTATAAGACTTCTATAAAAGACTAATGTATTGGATTTGTAGATGGTTTATATGACTCTGATGATTTTTGGATCCCTATTTCCCAGTCTACTAAATGGGACTTGATTGAGGTTGAAGAAAAGCAGTGGCCTGCTACATTATTATGATTATGATTAACATCATGATCATCATCATCATCATCATTGGAGCACCTGGCTCATATAGAAATTCTTTTTCCAACTAAAGTAGGACTCAGGTTTCCAGGAAGGAGTTATCCATAGGACATCTCTTTAAAAAAAATTAAATGAGTTATTTAATTGTGTAATGAGAATAAAGGATAACTTATATGCAGTCTGTGCAAACATTTTATCCATGTATTATCATGAAAAGGAGAGAAAACACATTAAGTGAATTCCCTGTGGCAGATTTATGGGAGGACTTGGACCAAGGCCACCCAAGAAGGGCAGGCATGGGTGATTGGTGTCAGCATCTTTGGAAGAAGTACCTATGCTGATAAGATCTCAAATCTACTAGCATTTCGGAGTCGTTAATTATCATGTACTTAATTTTAAAACATAACAAAACTAATTAAACTCATAAACTTTAGCATATAGATATCGATAGCAAATTTTAAGTTATCTATAGTAAATTTTGAGTTATATACACTTCGGCTTTCTATTGCTTTTGTTCACTTTGTTTCTCTGTATAACTCGGAACTTAATTCCATTTACAAAGGATTTCTCTCTCTCTCTCTCTCTCTCTCTCTCTCTCTCTCTCTCTCTCTCT
>NW_020954588.1:24677664-24899492 GCF_900497805.2 Vombatus ursinus | reverse complement strand
TCTCTCTCTCTCTCTCTCTCTCTCTCTCTCTCTCTCTCTCTCTCTCTCTCTCTCCCTCTCCCTTCCTCCCTCTCTCTCCCCCTCTCTTTTTCCTTCACAATTATGAAATACAATGAATAATCTTGGCCAATGAGGAAAGGCATTTAAGTACTCCCAACATGAAGGGGGAAATGTTTATATATTTGCTTTTGTTATACCTTTGAAATATATATATATATTATATATACACACACATATTCATTTGTAAATGCTATTCTCATGTTAAGTAGACAAATGGAACTAGAATACTCCCCATGCTACCCCTAAAATCTGGAGGAACACAATTGATTTGGTTTCAAATCAATGGCAGTGACTAGAGGACCACCCTCTCCACCTACATTCCCTTTTTGTACTGAAGAACTTATGGGAAGGGATGACATTTAATACGAGTACCCTTCAGAGAGTGGGGCCATGATAGTGGGGTGTGTGTGTGTGTGTGTGTGTGTGTGCACATATATATTTATCTATCTATATATATATTCATTGATATAGCTTAGTGTAGTCAGAGTATATATTAATCTGATTCTACTTTATCTTATGTCATATATCTTTCCATATTTGTATTTTTCATATTTTTGACTCTTAATTACTTTACAGCATTGTACTAGTTACATACTATAAATTTTTTTCAGCCACTCCCCAGTTGTTGGAAATTCAGATTGTTTCCATTTTTTTGATTATTTTATTTTATGCATTCACACACATAAAAGCATCTTAACAATTTTATTAACTTTTGGGGGTTTTTTTATAACATTCATCAGTTATGTTGTCAGGAACGAGATTATTGGATCAAAGATGTGACTATTTTAAAACCCTTATGGTATACTCCCAGATTCTTGCCATTTTTAGTTCCTCCTTCTAAATTCAGTTCTTTTCAATTCAATAAGCACTTTGTTGAGCTCAAACTATCAAACAGGCATTGATGATTCTGGGGCTACAAAATCAATGATGAAACGGTCCTTGCATCTCCTGTGATCTATATCCTATCGGGGAAACAACATACACACACTTTAAATACATTGAAAATTTATACAATGTAAATTCTAGGTAGTTTCCAAGGGGAGGCACTATTGGCTGGTGGCATTTGGAAAAGCTTCATGTCAGAAGTGGTGTCTGAGCTGTTTTTTTGTTAGAAACCAGGGATCTTAAATAGGCAGAAGGGAGGAGAGAATGCAAAATGCCTAGGATATGGCCTATGCAAAGGCATCAAGATAGGAAATGAAATATTGTTGATGAAGGATAGGCAACAGGACAAATACCCTGGATTTCAGAGTATATGAAGTGGTGCAATGTAAAAATCTCAAAAAGCAGTCTGATCTATGTTCCTCCCCATCAAAGAAAAAAAATTTTTTAAAAATTTAAAAAACAAAGCTTTGGATCTTGAAGTGGGACATGACATAGTCAGAGCTGTTCTTTTGGTAACTCTTTGGAATAGAGATTGAAGACTATAGACTTGATATCTTCGCAATATATAGAGACTTAGATCTTTCAGTCTCCAGAATTAACATACCTTCCTCTCTTTTGTTTTGTAAATATTTTTGGATAATTTTCGATGTCTTAATAGTAAAATCATCATTTGCTAGATTACTTTGTTGATTATGATACATTTTCCTGATCTGAGGATTATTTGTTGCTTGAAGTTTTTGTTTTTGCTTTTGTTTTTTTCTCATGCCATTTTGTGACATTTGCCAATGTGTGCCCATGAATACGTGTTTTTTTTAAAGGAAAATACTATTTTATCACTAGTAAAACCAATAACAGAGAGGCAGTATGTTGTATTTAGAGCTAACCCCAGAGTAAAGAAGACCTGAATTCTAATTTCATGTCTGTTGGCCTTTCTGTGTGACTCTAATGATTAACATTTTTCTGTGTTTGTCTTTGTTTCATTGTGTATCTCCAATAAATTCAAAGTAGTGAATCAAAAACATATTTCAATTTTAATGATTAAATTTTTAATGCTCCAGGGAACTGTTTATGATTTAAGTGGTAAAACTGGTATGAATTTCAATTGTTATAAAAAGTTCCTCACGGTGAGCTACCTATACCCATGAAGTTACAGATCTGTTAAAATCATCAATGAAACCCTTAACTTTATATAATGAAAGCTTTCAATAAAAAATATCTAGTTATCTAGCTGTCTGTCATGTCCCATATTGAACATATACACATGAATAACTGTATATGTGAGTATATCGATAGGGTATTTTTTTTCTATTTTTTTTTCGGGGGGGGGGGTGAGGCAATTTGGGTTAAGTGACTTACCCACAGTCACACAGTAAGTGTCAAGTGTCTGAGGGCAGATTAGAACTCAGGTCCTCCTGACTTCAGGGCCCGTGTTCTATCCACTGCGCCACCTAGCTGCCCCCTATAGGGTATTTTTTTAAAGAACATCTTTGCTGATGGCTAATCATGGAGCATAGCCTTTGCTTGGGTTAGATGCTCAAAAATGTTTTTTGAATTGAATTGAATTTTTTTATGGTGTGTCTTAACTCCCTCCCCCTGCTCTGTAGTGTAACTTTCTTTTAATATACTGTGATAAAATTGTAACAGCTTTAACCAACCTCACCCTACTGTCTTACCCAGCATAACAATACAATTCTAAAAATAAATCTGAATTTTGAGTGTTCCTTATCCCCATACCCATATCCAATGCCATTTGCTTAATTCCTTTTCACTTAGAAGAAATGGGAATTGTATTCCTGTAAATTTATTAATGGTGGGTTTTGGGTAATAGCAAACACTTATGCAGAATGTCAAAGTGAGAGGGGATCTTTTAGGTCAGTTAGTCTAGCACATGCATGAACGAGAATACTCTCTACAATACACTCATTAAGTGTGCCTTAGTCTTTGAAGATTTCCAGTTGAATGGGAAACCATTGCATCATGAAAAAGCAGCCCATTCATCTTTTGGATAGTCTTAATTTTTAGAATATTTTCCCCTGTGATATTAAGCTAAAATCTGTCACTTTGCCACCTCCGTTGATTGTTCTGGGACCAAAATGAATAAATCCATTCTCTTCTTCCATGTGGCAAACTTTCCAATACGTGAAGATAACACTTTTATTCCCCTTTATTCTTCTCTTTTCCATTCTAAACATTTTCGTGTAGCATAATCTCAAGTCATTTTATTGTCCTGGTTGTTTTACTTTGAATACTCTCATTTGAACAATATTCTTTATGAAAGTTGGTACTCAGTGTTGAATTTTCTCTATCATTATGTCCTTAAATTGTTACATTGTTTTAAAAAAGACCTATCCTGATAAAGTGGCTTTTTTATTCATTCTAGTACCCCATCACCAAAAATATGACAAGCTTTAGGCTAGATTATAATGCAAAGCTGTCTCCCTGTGACATGCACATAATTTTCCTCTCGAAGAGTGTAGCTGTTGATTAATAAGTAGGGGTCTCAAAGGAAAAACTGCCTGAGTATTTGGACATAAGATAATTTAGCATTGTCCACAAAATAATCACTCCTAACCCCCAAATTCAACATCTTTTGTACTTTGATCCAAACTTAACATCTGCTTCCAAATCCTTTTGCTCCTCAGTTGTTATATTGTTTTAATTAATATTATTTTCTTCTTGAACTAGTTAAATCTTGAAGTAGCAATCACAGGCAATTATGTACTTGGAGTTAATGTTTAGTTGTCTTTAGCATTGGTCTGTCTATTTCAATCAACTCTGTATCTTACTCCTTCAACGTTGCAGATAGCTGTTTATTCCTGGTATTTTATTGCACATGACTCTGTTGTCACAATGAATTTCCTCCATTCAACTCCTAAACATTGTTATATGTCTTAAATCAGAACGTTCACAATCTCTTTAGCAGTGGTTTATTTGCTACATATGCTATTTTGCAATTTATTCTATCATTTTCTATTGTCTAGGTGGCCTTTCATTTTAATTTATTTTCCTTTTTTCACCATTTCTGAATTTTTTATCCATTAAAAATGTTTCCCCCCCTCTGGCCATGCCATCACTATTTGTGAATCAAACATTAAATACTTAACTTACAAAAGCAATGTGAATTTTAAAATTCATAATGGCATGTTGGGAAAAAGAATGTCTACATATAGGTACAAAATTAGACCTAACAGGGAAGCATCCAATATCTTCTGTATTTCAGAAACACATCTTCCATTTTTACCAGTGCTTGCCATCTTTTTGCATCCAGGCAGTTATTTATGTTCTAGAAAATATACATTATTTCATGCTATTTATCTGGGAATTGTTCCAAAAAAACAGCAGCCTATTCTGATAGAATAAAAGTTTTTTATAAAGCCCATTTTCATCAAGAATTGTTTTATGTGAGTTTGTGGATTTTCTTACTGAGTGATTTTATATTGGCATGGATAAAGTATTTGTAAAGGTGTCTTCTGTGGTCATAAAGTTGTAATTCTTTTTTTCCTGCTGTCTTTAAAAATGCCGAAATCCTTTAGAACCATTTGATTTCATTTGATTTTAATGAATTGTCCCTTGTCAGACAAATGAATGGTAATATTTTGTGATGGGAATAACATGTGGATATGTTAAATAGAAGAGACAATGCTCAAATTATAAACATATCAGCAGAGGGAATCTTTTATGATAACATGCCCTAGTTCTTTGTCTTTGGCCATTAATTCCTGCATCTTCAAAGATGATTTTGTGTATTTTCACAGAATTGGGTCTTGTGAACATGGGAATTGAATTACAGGTGAATTGACAACTCAGGAAAACAATTTTAGTTCAACTTTATATGTTTATGTCAGTTTGTTGTTGAGTTATTTTTCTGTTGTGTCTGATTCTTCGTGACCCCACTTGTGGTTTTCTTGGCGAAGACACTGGAATGGTTTGCCATTTCCTTCTCCAGCTCATATTACAGACAAGGAAACTGACACACACAGGGTTAAGTGACTTGCCCAGAGTCACACAGCTATTAATTGTCTGAGGCCAGATTTGAACCTAGGAAGAGGAGTCTTTCTAATTCCAGGCCTGGCACTTTATCCACTGCATCACCTGGCAGCCCTTTAGTCATTTACATGTTACATGTAAATGTGGAGGAGATAAAAGAAATTGATTTCATTTATTTAGCTAAATGGTTCTACTCCTACTCTTTTCTTATCCATAATTCTTGAGAGATATGCTAGGAAAATACTACGTGTGTCTGCTTCAACCAAGAAGGAAGGGCTTTGAGTATGAGCTCAATGACATAATTGATATTGTGTTGGACCAGTCTTCCTCAATTTGGAGAGATTTACCTTGGGGTTGACTACAAGGCCATAAAATTTTAGCTACAGAAACTATCAAATATCGTTAACAAAGTCAATTGAAAGATTATCAGCTGTGGTGATGAAGGGAATATCAGTGGCAATAAAATCATGATTTTTTTGATATGCTGAAGTATGTGTTTCTATCTGCAACAAACTTTAAGAGAAATCATTATGGACTAAATGATAACAATGGCAGAAGCAGTGCTACCAAATCCTTGCTAGTACAACTTGGCATTTGGAATGTATTTTCACCGTTCTTTGGAACTTATCAACCAATTAATCAACAAGCATTTATTAAACATTTTCTGTGTGTCAGGCATTATGGTAAATACTGAGGATACAAAGAAAGAAACAGTTCTGTCCCTCAAGGACCATACATTTCTTCTTTTTTTGTATAATATTTTATCTTTTTCCTCCAATTACATGTAAAATATTAAGTTTTTTTTAAAGTTTTGAGTTTCAAATTCTATCACTCCCTTTAACACCCCCTTTCATGAGACAGTAAGCAATCTGATATAGGTTATATATGTGCAATCATATAAAACACTTCCTTATTAGTCATTTTGTGCAAGAAAACTTGAAAATAAAGGAGGGAAAGGAGAAAGATGGAAGGAAGAGAAAGGAAGGAACAAAAGAAAGGAAGAATGAATGAAAGAAAGGAAAAAGAAGAGAGACTATGTTTTGGTCCGTATTCTGACAACATCAGTTCTTTCTTTGGAGGTGGATAGTATTTTTCATCATGAGTCCTTTGGAATTGTCTTGGATCATTGTAAGGCTGAGAAACGCTAAGAATGACACCTAATTTTGTCATTCACAGTACTTCATCTGTACAACATTCTCTTGGTTCTGCCTACTTCACTTTGTATCAGTACATATAAGTCCATTAAAAAAAGAAAACATCCTGCTTGTCATTTCTTATAGCACAATGATATTCTTTGACAATCATATACCACAATTTGTTCAGCCATTCCTCATTGATGGGAATCCTCTCTTTCAAATTTTTAGCCACCACAGAAACAGCTGCTATAAATAGTTTTATGCATATAAGTCCCTCCTCCCTCTCCTTTTTTTGGATCTCTTTGGGATACAGACCAGGTAGTGGTATTGCTGGATCAAAGGGTATGCACACTTTTCTAGCTCTTTAGGCCTAGTTCCAGTTGCTCTCCAGAATGATTGGATTGATTCACAACTCCACCAACAGTGCATTAGTATCTCAGTTTTCACACATCCCCTCCAACATTTATCATTTTCCTTTTGTGTCACATTAGCCAATCTGATGGATGTGAGGTAGTAACTCAGGGTTGTTTTAATTGGAGCATACATTTCTAATCTAGAAGACTAAGCATAGATAAGTAAGTAGATATGCATTTTATGCATGCAAAGTACGTAGGAAGTAGCATTAAAGGGAAAGGCTGCAGCAGCTCGGAAGATTGGGAAAGACCTCTTTCGGGAGGTAGCATTTGAGTGGAATCATGAAGAAAGCAGTGGATTCAAGGAGGAGAGTGGCTATTTGTAGTCTATGGAAATTGCTGCTTTCTAGCAAAGCCTAAATTTTAGGTACTATCCTGTTATCAGTCTTCCTGAGTGAATTGGCTGAAATTTAAAGAACTCTAATTACATTTTAATTTTATATTTATCTTGGTTTATTGTGTCACTTTTCAGATGGCTTATCAGCTACTTTATCTTGATTTATAACTCAGTATAACACATTTCAGATTAGACTGAATCTCACAAACCTATTTCTGATGTCAAGGAAACACCATGGATATTCATAGATTTGTGTTTTTTATGCTAAGCACATACACTGACAGCAGTAACTCAGCCTGGAGAGCCACAATTAAAGTTCTATCAGTCACACCAGTTTTGTTCTTGTTGTAGTTGGTTTTGTAGCATTCTTAGCAGACCATGAGGCATTTGTTTATAGCTACTGACATGAAGTCCCTTAAAAGGTAGTGCGAACCAAGAAAAGAAAATATTTAGCTTGTACTTAATATGTACTAGAATATATTAGATTGTTGATTTAGAAATACCTAAATATTGCTGACATTATTTTTTTTTCAGCCTGATAAGGATTGGTTATTTCAATTCACTTAGCTTAAAGATTATGTTGAATGCCGCTTAAACGTTGTGCACATTTCCCTAAGATATCAGATAGGGTTTGCCTATCATGACTGTGGTGGTGGTAAGTCATTTCAATTTGGAAAATAGTTCTGCCTTACTTTCCCAGAGTCAGGCCTCTTCTATCTCCCCTCAAGGCTGTAGAGTAGCTTGAGGGAGCTGCAGTTGTCATCTATTAGCTGTGTGTCCCCCACCAGATGTGTTCTTCCACCACTATTAGGCACCAGTGGCTAGTACCCAGTTCCATTTAACCATTTAATGCCAATTGGCTTTTACAATGTTTATTTACTTCAAAGATAAAGCAAGAACAGATGTACAAATATTTCTACATTACCTCCAGGTCTGCTCTCCTCTATACCACTTCAGTCTTAGGGTGGAGTAGATTTAACTCAGCTCAATTTCTTGGTCCCTCCAAGTTCATTTCCAGCTGTAGCAAAGCTATTGGATGAATCCCCTTCTTGGCTTCTGCTGGCTCAGTCTAGAAGGTCACTCACTCCCTGTGGTCCCTTCTTGCTCTTTAGGGCACTGATGCAATGTTGGCTTCAAACCCCTGTTCTGGAATTCTGGGACACTAGAGTACCCTCTGGACCCTTTGAACTCAGAAAGTTGGAGGCTTTGCTCACCACCAAAAGAGGAATACAACAATATAGAGACCAAGGACTGAGGTCCATTTCTCAGAACCACAGAAATTCGGAAGGGAAAAGGTCCCAAGGTCTCTCCCTTTATAACACTTTCACTCACTAGATGCTGTGAGCAAACATGTCACATCACCAAAATGCAAGTGGAAGATAGTGTGTATGAAGAAGAAGGGAGAAGCCACTGGAGGCATTTGGAATGCCTCTATAACCAATTAAAGAGCCTTCCATTCACCACTGACAAAGTCAACCAGAACCAAGTGTCTCTTCAAGGCATTTCCTTGTCTATCAGCATGACTTTTCCAGATGTGTGCTGTCTACCTCTCAACATGTAGAGACATAATCCAAGGCATTCAGTATATATACCAGTCTCTCATTATGTTGGTATGACCATTGATTTTTCCCAAGTGGACCTTTTAAAGCTTCTAATACTAAAGGGATTTTCAGAATTTTAGTGAGGAAGAGAAATGGAACCCTGAAGTGGTTTCTATAGGTAGGATGCTCACAGTTGTATAAAATGTACTTCTCTTCTTCTATGAAGCACTCACTATGACATAGCAACCAAGAAATCTAATGCCATATTCAGTTGTATTAGAGCCATAGTGTTCAGAAGATAGAAAGTAATAGGGAATTGGAATCTGCATTCCCCATTACTACATTCAGTTGTGGGTAGCACATTTTTGGAAGGATGTTGACATGCTTAACAAGTCCAGAAGACAGCAGCTGGGGTGATGAGAAAACTGGAAACCATACCATATGAGATCAATACAGTGCAAACTCCTGAATGGCAAAGATTGTAGTCAACTTGGTCTTTGTGTGCCCAGCACTTTGCACAGAGCTAATTTACTAAGCACATCGAAGATGCTTAGTAAATCCTTGCTAAATTGAATGATGACAACAATAACAAAATCCAGACACTCTAGCCAGGGATGTTTAGCTTGAATAAGGCAAGATTTAGGGAAATCCTTCATGTATTTGAAGGACTGTCACATAGAAAATGGATTAGTCCTTGCTTTATCTTGGCCCCAGAGAGTAGAAGCAGTACATTGCAGAGAGACAGATTTTAGTGTATGGGGAAACAACTGAAATAGGTTGCCCTAGAGGTCAAGTGCAGTCTTGAAGACCACTTCTCTGGGATGATGTAAAAGGTTTCTTACTCAGTTCTGGGGAGGACTAGAAGTCCTTTGTGATTCTGTGAGGTAATACCTCTTTGATGAATCACTTCTATTTCAGCAGTAATAATGGTGACGCTACCAACATCAACATGAGTGGACATAGTTATGCAGCTATGTTGACCTTTACAAATTAAAATGATACCCTGACCCACTGCTAAAATACATGCACTTTGAAGTGCTTTTCCTGAAATGATGACAGACCTCCCCCACCACCATTAATAATGGCTTAAACCAGGTGTTCTTAACCTTTTCTGTGTGCCCTGGACCCATTTGACAGTTAGGTGAAGCCTAAGGACTTTTTCTCAGAATAAATTTTTTAATGCATAAAATAAAATACGTAGGGCTTTGAAGGAAACCAATTATATTGACATTTAATTATCACAATATTTTTTGAAAAACAAATTCATGGATTCAAGTTAAGAACCCTTGGTTTAGAAACCTCAAGTGAAGAAAAGGGAAAAAAAAAATATGTTATAAAGATCTCATGCAGCATACTACAGTATCTACTTCAAATCCAAACTTTGCTATTCATGACTAGCATGATATTGCCCATGTCCCTTTCCCTCGCTAGATCTCAGTTTCCTCATCTTTGGGGCAGTTAAGTGGCACAGTGGATAGAGCACTGGGCCTGAAGTCAGGAAGACTCATCTTTATGAGTTCAAATCTGGCCTTAGATAATTACTAGCTGTGTGACCCCAGGCAACTCACTTGACCGTGTTTGCCTCAGTTTTCTTATATGTACAATGAACTGGAGAAAGAAATGGCAAACTACTCCAGTATCTTTGCCAAGAAAATCCCAAATGGGTTCATGAAAAGTCAGATGTGACTGAAACGATTGAACAACAACAAAGCTCCTCCTCTATAAAATGAGATTGGATTAAATAGTTTCTAAGCTACTTCCTAAACTTAGACTTCCTGCAACTTGATTTAAAACAGAAGAATTTCTATTTCTGTTACAGTTTTTTTTTCATTTTTTATACAAATAGGTCATCAAAAATTCCATTTTTCATAAAAATACCATCTCTTTGTAGTTGATGTCTCTTCAAGAAGCATCACTTTCCTAAAGATGATCCACATTTTGCTTCCATTCACCATAGCTTCAATAGATGTTTTCTCCTCCTTTTTAAGCAGCTCAAGGTATCAATCTACCACATTGAACTGAATAATTTAGAAAGGCAGGAGTTTAAATATTTGACCATCTGAGTGAAGCTTGACTATAAATGTTCTAAATGTTGACTATAAATTGACTATAACTTGACTATAAATGTTGACTATAAATTGACTATGACTTGCCTATAAATGTTCTAAAGCCTGAGTCCTGAAATGATGAGCTCAACTTTAATTGCAGTGCCAATCTTCATTACACAGTGATTTGAAGTGTGATCATCACTAGTTGTGAGGCATTTCAGCCAGGCCTTCTACCTTCTCACTGACCTGCAAGGACTTCAGGTGATTCTTTTGTCACTGGCTGGGATTCTTTTCCCCTATTCTCTCCAGCCCTCTCTAATTGTTCTCAGCTTTTATGTCTCCCTCATATAGATCTTTTGTCTTTGAGCTTAAATACTTGTTGCTACTTTATCTGTCTTTGGTGTATCCATTGTAAAACAGAAAACTAAACACATTTATCTCATTCTCCCCTTAGCCAAGATGGAAGTTCAACTCTCCCCCAAACCCCTCCAAATACTTGTAAAAAATGACTAAACAAATTCTAGACCAGCAGAACTCACAAAAAGACAGAGTGAAACGTTTCCAGCCCAAGACAATCTGGATAGTTGATAGGAAAGGTCTGTTGCATTGGGCTGGGAGAGGAGCACAGTTCAGCGTGGGCAAAGATAGGGTCTCCAGGAACCTGGAGCAGGCCTCAGGGGACTGAGTCATGGGCAACTGTGGCAGTTTCTAAACTTCTCAACCCACAAACACCAAAGACAACTTAGAAGGTTGTAGGAAAAGTCTGTCGGACCTGGCTGAGAGAGGAGTATGGTCTGGTGCCAGCCCTAGCACAGCCCCAGGGTGGCAATTGAGGCAGCTATTTCTACAGATGGTGGGGGGATTGAGTGACTGATGAGAGGGGGATTGCAGAGATCTCTTTGCTGGTGCTGAGGCAGGATTCTGTTGCTTTACCTGTGCTTGGATCTGGGTCACAGTTCTGGGTGGCTATCCTTGTGACAGTGGTAGAGAGGGAATCCTCCTCATAGCTCCAAGGCAGAAAAGAGTGCTTGGGTTCACTCACAGGCCAGAGCACAGGCCAGGAGAGGAGTAAACACCTCTCCTTTGATCATACCATCTTGGAAGAACAGAAAATTTACAGGTCCCTAGAAGTATCTCTGAAAACAGCTGCACAAAACCACCAAAGCTTGAACGATACACCCTGCACACTGGAAGTAGAGCCTACCTTAACAAAGAATTAAAAAGTCAAGTAACTGGCTGGGAACATGAACAGACAAAGCAAAAAAAAAAAAAAAAAAACTCAGACTATAGAATCTTACTTTGGTGACAAAGAAGATCAAAACATACTACCAGAAGAAGACAACAAAGTCAAAGCTCCGATATCCAAAGCCTCCAAGAAAACTCTGAATTGGTTTCAGGCCATGGAAGAGCTCAAAAAGGATTTTGAAAAGCAAGTAAGAGAAGTAGAGGAAAAATTGGGAAGAGAAATGAGAGTAATGCAAGAAAATCATGGAAAACGAGTCAACATCTCGCTAAAGGAGACCCAAAAAAAATACTGATGAAAATAACACCTTAAAAAATAGACTAACCCAAATGGCAAAAAAGGTCCAAAAAGCCAATGAGGAGAAGAGTGCCTTAAAAAATGGAATTGGCCAAATGGAAAAGGGAGTCCAGAAGCTCACTGAAGAAAATAAATCCTTAAAAATTAGAATGGAGCAAATGGAAGCTAATGACTTCATGAGAAATCAAGAAATTATAAAACAAAAATGAAAACAGCTGACATTAAACTGGATTATTTAATCCAATGCTTGAATAATAGCTCTCATTGTTATAATACTTTAAGGTTTGTGGAACTCCTGAGCCTCATCAACCCTGTGAAGTAGATGCTATTATTTTTTCTATTTTACAGATGAGGAAACTTTTACAGATGAGGCTTAGAGAGTTGAAATGACTTGTCCACAGTGACACAGTTCATAGGTATTAAATGCAGCATTTGAACCTACATCTTTCTTTCTGCCTTGCTGCCTCTCAGAGAATGGAAGTGATGTGATGCCTCCACAGATACATTTTGAGACCTTAGGATGCCTTAAGATGGGGTAGTCATGAGATACCTTAGATGAAGAAAACATCCTTTGACCATTAATCTCTGGCAGTGAGCCTTCTTAAACTGAATTAGCCTGATGTAGCTACAGCTAGCCAATTGTCACTAGAATCATTTCCAGCACCTGCCTCCTTCCAGCACATACTACATTAATCAGGAATCCAACTTGGCCATTCTTCTTAGGTGTGGTGGATACAAATAGACTACTGTATATTTCTAATGAGTACCTTTAATCAAGAAGCAGAGGCAGATAACCTGTAATTCCAGCTGTCAGAAAGGATGAAGTAGAAGATCTCTTGAGATGAGAAATTCTGAGCATCAGTGGGTTAAATTGATCAGGTATCTGCACTAAGTTTGGCATTATTATGGTGAATCTTCAGGAAGTGGAGGCCAACAGATTGTCTAAAGAGTGACAAACGGGTCCAGGTCAAAGCTTCTGTGCCTATCAAAGTGGGACCAGGCTCATGGGTAGCTGCTGCACTTCCAGTTTGGGTAAGAAAGGGTGATCCCATCTTAAAAAAATTAGTATAAGGAATATCATCAAGGAAATATACTGATATTGTACAAGAAAAGATATTGTATTGGTCCAGTAATGAGAGTGAGATTAAAATAGTTAGGTGGCCCAAATGTTCTACTGTTAAGATCTAGGGGAAAACTGATAGCATGTTGTATGAATCTTCTATGGAAGAAGAAGGATTAAAAGTTGTTTTGTGATCTGTACCAAAGGGGAAGGCATAACTCACATTGATGAAATCACAGATCTTTTGAAAAGGATTTAAAAGATGTTAGCTTATTTTTTTTCCTGGATAAAATGTTTGCCAAACAGGAGATAGACAGACTACCTGCCATATATCTTCTCCAGCAAAATGCTGAAAATTGCACCCAACCAAAACATGATCAAGACATTCAATGAGAAGCTATAGTAAATGACTTCTTCCTTCCCTGAACTATACAGAAAAATTAACCAGAAGTCCACAGGCAGCAGAAAGTTCACATGGGAGTGGAACTGCCAGTAAAGACTGTGCCAGTGTGAACACACCAGTTGACATTCTCCCAGTGAGACTAAAAATAGGCCAGAGAAAACAGTAGCTTACAAGACTGTATCTGGAGGCAGTTTGAATGAAAACCTCCCCAATGAAAGCTCCAGGAGTTGGAAGACTCACAGTGGTGACCTTGAAAGTTACCAGGAATGGCATAGGTCAGTGTGGTAGTAACAGTGCTGAGACCAGGATGCTTCAGATCACCAAGATCTCTAGTGCTTTGTCCTGAGATGTCATAGAGGCTGCCAGACATCCAACCATCTGAACCTAAGATATCCCAGGAGACCTAAATCTGAGAAATGGAGGTCAGCACAGGAATACAAGACACCTGGGTGGGTAAGGTCCAAGGAGGGCTGACCACTGTGCTCAAAAGCAGAGCAGAGGTAGGAGCCTGTCTCTGGCACAAAGCTACATTGCATGAAATAAAACTGGAGAACAGAGAAAATCAAAGACACGAGTCACTAAAAATTATTGTCAATCCAGAGATTCCCCCAAATCCAGCCTAAAAGGAGAGTAACTCTATAGTAATTGCAATGTGAGACTCAATGGGAAGAAAAATGGATTTTACACAAGAACAGCATGAATATCTGGAGAAAATGAACCAAGAAATTAAAAAAAATTAAATAAATGCATTAGAGGAAAGAACTGAAAGGAGAATCAACCTTAATTAAATATGCCTGAACTATCTCCAGAATCCACTTCTCCTTATTCTATTGTTATTCTTCTCTTCATCTCTCCTCTCTTCATTGGTAACTCTGCAAGTCAGATGGAAAGGTCACTTGGTCCTTAGATTATGATGGCAAAGTAGGTATATGTCTCTTCTGTAATATCATTTCCACTGATGAAATCATATTGATTTCTAATGTTTAACTATTTTACAGTGCCAAGTGTTTTGGTGGCAAAAAAAATTTTCCGGGTGTTTGGAAGCTATGAATATAGTTCCTTTAGAGGTTTTGCTAAGCTGCATCTCCACAGCGATTACTTCCCAGCATAATGCCTATGGACATTGTACTGGAAGTGTTGGTATTCCAAATGCTGTCGGGTTCAGGATTCTGGGATGTCTCTATTGGATCTGAGGGAAAATGGTAATCACAGTATTAATGGTGGTTTGACTTGACCTGGCACATGATGCTTCCTACATGTTCTCCTGAAAGCTTACCTGTCCTATCAGGGGCAGTTAGTTTGTAATTACTGGGGGTGGCTGGTCCTTTCTCCACAGGAATTTCTTCTCCATATATTGGCTATGAAGAGTATAAAGAATGTTAATGAAGGAGTAGAGGGAGTGGGCATCAGGTGACCCTCACTCTAATCTGAAACAGACAAAGGAGAGTTGGACATGTAGTTTGGAGTAGAAATATCTAACTTAATGGTGAAACAAAGCAACATTGATGGGAGAGGGAAGAGAGAGGGGATCAGGAGAAGGGGAAGGGGGAAGAGATAGAGAAAAAGAGAGAGGAGTGAGACAGATTGGAGAGGGGTAACTGGAAAGGGGAGAGAGGAGGGGAAGAGGAAGAGGAGGAGAGAGAGAGAGGGAGAGATAAGAGAAAAAAAGGAGAGGGGGAAGAAAGAGAAACAATTTTTTTTAAATGTGTAGCAGAGAAAAGAAAGATCAGAAAGGACTTCTAAAGGAAGCACAAAGACAGTTTTAACATAATGTGTACATTTATTATATATTTTAAAAAGCAAATGATATGAAATAGAGATGGAAAATTTCATGTATATAATCCCCTTTTTCTGACTTGTCAGACTTTTCAGCCTCCTCAGCAGTCTCCTCATCCTAGAGTAGTCTCAATTGTGTGAGCTTCTCCTTTAATTGGCAAATCCCTAGGGATCACACTTCTATCCTGACCGTCTGTTTACTTTTACACTTTGCCTTTCTAACCCTACCTCTGCCCTCCGTGTTCCAGTTCTTTTTGATATGTTGTCTTTCCCCCAATAGAACATAAGCCCCTTGAGGGTGGAGACTTAATATTATTATTATTTTTTGTTTATACTTGTAATTCCAAAAGCACAGGGCCTGACACATAGCAAATGCTCAATAAATATTTTATCAGACTTTTTTTTTTGGTAGGTTCAAAACCATTAGAAAAAAATTAAAAATAAAGATTACTCAAAAGTAGCTTTTAAAAAGATGAATACCTAAAGGATAATTTGCCATCTTCCACATTAATATCTTACTTTTTTTATCAATTCACTTTGAGTTTTAATTTACAATCCAAAACATTTTCTGGATATTTGTCCTTAGTCTTTGGACTGGCTTGGTCTCAAAGCACTCAGATTTCTTATCCCAGAGTATACCCACCTGTCTTTTCACTGTTTAAGCTATAAGCATGATATTTATCCCATAAAGCCCATTCTGGCTAACTGAAGGAGTCATCTTAATCTCTTTGTTATCTCCTTCTATCTGCAGAAAATGAGAAAAGCTAGAAAAATTAAGAATAGAACACCAGGGCTTCAGTAATAATAAATAGCATTTATGTTGTACCTAAAAGTTAATAAAACACTAGTGATCCTCACAACAGCCTGGTGAGATATGGACTATAGGTATTATCTCCATTTTATGGAAGAGGGAACTGGGCCCATAGTGAATAAATAACTTGCCCAAAGTCATGCAGCTAGTGACAAAACCATCAAAGGAATCCAGACCTCCTAATTTATAGCCCTGCTTTCTTCAGTAGGAAGGAGATAACATTCTATTTCTCTTTTAAAGTGGGAGAGATTGTTTAAACTATAATCATGAAGTTGTATATTGGTAAACAACTCGAGCACCAGTCAGATGATGGGTATGCTGTTCCTAGGCCTGATATGCAAGATCTTCCATAACATAACTCCAGACTACTTTTAGGAATTTATTGCTCTCTATTTCAATAAAGGAAAAATTGGCTTCTTGCCTTTTCTAAGACATGCCTTTCACTGTACTAACATTGTTCATAATGATCTTTGTGATTGAATACCTACCCCTACTGTATTTCCATCTTTATAAATCTTACCCATCTTTCAAGGCCTGGATTAAATAATTCCTATGTAAAGCCTTCAAGAGCAGTTAGGTGATACAATGGATAGAGTAAAGGTACCCAGGCCTGGAATCAGGAAGACCTGAGTTCAAATCTTGCCCTGACCCCTGGGCAAGTCACTTAATTCTGTTTGCCTCAGTTCCTTCATCAATAAAATGAGCTAGAGAAGGAAACGGCAAACCACTGCTGTATCTTTGCCAAGAAAACCCAAAATGGGGTCACGAAGAATCAGACATGACTGAAACGAATGAGCAACAAAAACATATAAAACCTTCAGTGATCCCTGCCAAATGCATGTGACCTCTACCTCCTTTTGTCTTACAGGATGTTGTTTTTTCTCTTCTGAACCTGATCACATTCTACCCCGTACAAAAGTTTGTTTTGTCCTTTTATCCACGTTTTAAGCTCCCTGAGGTCTTGAAGTTTGTCTTATGCTTCTTTGTGCTTCTGGTGACACCGGAGAGCGCCTCACATTGGATATGCACTGCTGCCCTACCTCTGCATCTGCCAAAATATGTTAAATGGACTAGTGGTTTCTAATAGAAACTGTTCCGAGTAAAGGAGAATCCTGTAGTTGGTGTTCATGGTTGGGACGTGCCAATATAGTAAAAGTGATATTTAAATGAAAGAATTAGTGTTTTATCAATTAAACTACCTAGAGAATAGCAATTACAAATCTCAATTTACCCTATGAGGCTTTAATTATAACCAAAAAAACTATTTGGTTCTTGTAAAGTAGATCAGTGAAATAGACTAAGGATGCCCTTTTTTTTTTTAAATCAAACTTAAAAACCCACGGTTTGATAACCTTAAGCACAAATATTCCTTAGGAAAGAAATTCTTATTTGACAAGAATTACTGGGAAAATTGCCAAAGAGTTTGGCAGAAATTAGCTTGAGACTAATACTTTGTAAATTATACTACAAATAAACTCAAAATAGACATGTGATCTGAGCATTAAATATCATATTTTAAAAAAGAAATAGAAGATAACCAAATTAGGTATCTTTCACAGCTACAGGTATGGGGAAAATTCTTAATTAATCAAGGGATAAAAGCAGTCACAGAAGATAAATAGTTAACTTCAGGTACATGAATTTGAGAAGATTTTGCATAAACAAAATTAATACAACTAAAATAAAGATAATGGTTAATTAGGGTGGAAACTATATTAAATGCCAATCAATCTTCATTTATTAAGCACTTACTATATGTGAGATACTATGCTAAACACTGGAGATACAAAAAGAAGCAAATGATAGTTGCTACCCTCAAGGAGTTTACAATCCAAATAGGGGAGACAACATGCAAGCAAACAAACTAAGCTATATATAATCTTAATAGGATAAAGATAAATAAGATAAAGACAATTAAAAAAGAATTACAAGCTATTCTTGGGACTTAAAGTATAACGTGTAGTAAATTAAATTTTAAAAAAGTTTGCAAGCTATTAACAGCCATATAAATGCTGAATCACCAATATGAGAAATACAAATGAAAACAAGTATATTTTTTCTCACTCCCATAAAATTGGGAAAGTTGACAAAATATCAGAATACCCGGTGTTAGAAAGGTTGTGGCAAGATATAGATACTAAAACAGTGTCGGTTGAACTTTGAAAGCATCCATCCATTCTGGCAAGCCATTTGGAGCTATTTCTTGAAAGTCATTAAACTGTCCATGTCCTTTCTCCTGCTATTATGCATATGCTTCCCAAGGAGGTCAGCAAAAAAGAAATGCCAAATACTTCCCAAACCATTTATGTCAGCCTTTTGTGGTAACCAAGAACTGGATACAAAGTTGATGCCTATCATTTGGGAGAATGACTAAACAAAATTGTGCTATTGGATGGTGATTATGGTATGGTATGTTGACTGGAATAGAATATTATTGTCATGTAAGGAATGAGAATGATACTGAGGAGCAAAGAAATGTTTGAGTGAACTTATGTAAAATGAAGTAAATATATTAAGGAAAATGATATATAGAATAATTGATGAAAATTTAAGCAAATTTTGGATCTGTAAGTAATGTAGCCTGTCAAATAATTGAGACAGTTTGGGTGTTCTAGACCTATAAATACCCTTAGTAGAAAACATAAAGAATATATTTTCTGATGAATCACCAGAAAAATGAGGTTATTCTCCTAAGAGATCAAAAACTGGTTTCCAGAGTGTGTAGGAAGATCCTAGCTCCATAACTGAGGCTCTGATAGAAGGTTAAATGTGCATCTGAATCCTTGCTGTTTTGTAATTATTAATTTAATAACTCAATAATGTATTATATGATAATTAATAATTAATATTAATAAAATATTGATTTTTTTTTTACTTTTCCATTCAGAGGAAGGGATATCTCTGTAGGTTGATGGTACTTACTCTTTCCCCAGTCTAGATTTATTTCTTATTATTTCCCTTTTAGTCCAAAGTTAAAAATGTTAGAGTCATTCTCGACTCTCATTTATGCCTATTCTTCCCACAATAAACATGCATTTCTACCTCCCAAATATATGTCACACCAATCCTCTCACTTCCCCTTCAGTCACCCACTATGGTTCAAGCCCTATCATCTGCCCAAACCATCTCCTAGTCAGTTATTAAGATATCATTCCCTAAACAATGCTGTACCTATCCTTCCTTTGCTCAGCTTCTTTCAGTGGATCCCTGCTGCCTCTGGAATTGAGTTAAAATTGTGAGACTTGGCATTTATGGCTTTTTAGAATCTGCCTCCTTCTTTTCTAGGTTCATGCCCTTCAGTTTCCCTTCATGCTGTCTATGTTCCAGCCAAGGTAATTCGCTGATGGTCCTGCACACTTGGCATTCCACTTCTGAGCTGTGTACCTTGACATGTTTGCTCTTCACCTTTACCTCTGTGCTTTCCTCAAGACTCAACTCCTCACATTTGAAAGTCTTCGCAATCTAGCCCCTTCCTACTGTTCTAGACATTTCACATTTTTGCTTTTATTCACACACTATGATCCAGCTATAAAGGGCTCCTTGTTGTTTCTCATGAAGTAGTCTCCACCTCCCATTTCCAGGTATTTGCACTAGCTCTTCTCTATGCCTGGAATGCTCTCCCTCCTTACTTCCATCTCACCTCTTAGGTTCTTTAGTTTCCTTCATGACTTAGATTCCATAGTAGGTAGAGCACAGGATTTAGAGCAGGAAAATCTGAGTCCAAATTCTGCCTCAGACCCAAGCTGCGTGGCACTGAGCAAGCCCCTTAAACTCTCTGTGAGTCTGTTTTCTCATCTATAAAATGGGAATAATAATAACACCTACCTCTCAGGACTACTTTGGGCATTGAAAAAGACAACATCTATAAAGCGCCTTTTAAACCGTAAGATATGCTATAAACACTAGCTTTATCATTAAATGGGATCTCCTGCAGGGTGTCTATACCAGTTCCCTGCCAGCTGCTACATCTGAGGGGAAGACAATATCCTCCATATGTAACTTGTATGTACCTATTAATTTTCATGTTATTTCCCTTTTAAAATGTAAGGTCCTTAAAAGCAAGGCAGCATTTTTTTTTTTAGCATTTCTTTGCCTCCTCAGGATTTAACATAGTTCCAAGCACATCATAAGCACTTAATGAATACTAGTTGATCAACTGACTCTTGCCACCTTCTATTGGAAACTTTCTCATCCCATGCCCCCAGTTGTCAGCATTTTTCCTGTCCTCAAATCATCATGTAAATAAATGTTCATCTGTGTATACTTCTTGAGAATCGAGACTGTTTCGTTTCTGTCTGTATCCTCAATGCTTAGAAAAATATGGCACCCAATAAGTGCTTAATAAAGAATGATTGCCTATCATAGTATCTAACATATAGTAGGTATGTCATATTAAAAATAATTGTTTTGAATGTGAAATGATTTCCCAATCTATATTTTGGAACTCATTAGATCTTCCTTCCTAAAAGACTTTGTTACATATACTTACATACTTTTGTTGTTGTTCAGTCCTTTCTGTTGTGTCTGACTTTTCATGACCCAGTTTGGGTTTTCTTGGCAGAGATACTATAGTGGTTTGCTATTTCCTTCTCCAGCTCATTTTACAGTTGAGGAAACTGAGGCAAACAATATTAAGTGACTTGCCAAGGGTCACATAGCTAGCAGGTGTCTAAGGCCAGATTTGAACTCAGGAAGATGAGTCTTCCTTCTTCCAGGTCCAACACTCTATCCACTGTGCCATCATCAATCTACCTTCCACTTACACACTTAGTCTTTGTCTTTTCATTTCTCCATATACATATACATTGGCTTCCTCACTTCCGTCTTTAGACTTATACATTTTTTCTTAGATTTTGAAGAAAAGAAATTAATTTAAACCTGTTGTCCCATTCTAGTTAGTCTCACCTGCGCATTTTTATATTTCATACCCAAGCTTCTCGAATAAGTGATTTTCATCATTTTTATCCTTAATCACTTCAGTTTGCATGCCATCCCCCCCAGGCCAGTAAAAGTTATCTAAGATTCCCCGGGTTTCTTTGTGTCAAAACAATGTCCTCATTTAGCTTCTCTTTCTCTTTTACAAATTATCTCTTTCAATAAATAGCATTCTTCCTTCCTTGGTGTCTATGGCTTCTGTTATCACAGAAGGGCAACCTGGCTTCTCCTCCTATTTCTTGGGCTGTTCAAATTAATAAGTCAACAACATTGATTAAGTGCTTTCAAAGTGCCCAACACTCTACTATATGCTAGAAATATAAACACAAGCAAAAGACCTATAGTCTTTGCCCTCAAGGAGCTTACATTCTAAGAGGGGAGCTGAAAGGCAACCACATGAATGGAAGAAAAGAATAGCGAAGAAAGGAGAGAAGGTGGGAGCATTGGGCAGGCCTAAAGACTTTCTCAAAATGGAGGATCACTAAGGAACTCACCAATCACAGGATAGGTGTAGGTATGGAACCTCTTCTATGGTGAGAAAGTTGCTTGTCTGACTGTTCACTTCTCTGCCTCTACTTCTTCCTTGTCATACATCCTTACTTTGAAAGGTCGATCTTTGTTCCCTACCCCCTTACTCCTTCTGAGCACTTATCCAGTCTGAGTTGTATGTTCTACTCATATATTTATATCTGGTATCACCAACCCACTCTCTTCTCAATCTCTTGCATTCTGGCTTGCTCATAAATAATCTATTAAAACTACTAATTAACAATTGTAATGACTTCTTTTCCAGTCTTCATCTCTCTTGAATGCTCCATGTCACTTGTCACTCTTGACCACCCACAGGAGAAGTCTCTTGTGTACTCACCCCACGTGGCTTCTGAGTCACCATATGTTCCTGATTTTTCTCTCCCTCTAATTATTCATTCCTTGTATTCTTATTGATTCTGCCTTCATAATATTCTTATACTTATCTTTTCCTCTGCATTCACATTGCCACCAACAGAGTATAGGACCTTGTTATGATTCACTGTAACTATTTCTGTAACCTTCTGACAGGTCTCCCTGCCTCTACTCACTTTTTCCTCCAGTCTGTTCTTCACTCTTCTGTCAGTCTATAATCATCCTTTTGCAAAGATCTAGTATCGCTCCTCATCTCAAAAATTTTCACTATTTCTGTTCAATGATTTCAGTCATGTCCAACTCTCTGTGACCCCATTTCGGGTTTTCTTGGCAAAGATACTAGACTGGTTTGCCATTTCCTTCTGCAGCTTATTTTACAGATGAGGAAACTGAGGCAAATGGTTAAGTGACCTACTCAAGGTCACACATCTAGTAAGTGTCTAAGGCTGGATTTGAATGCAGGTCTTCCTGACTCCAGGCTCAGCATTCTGTCCATTGTGCCACCTAGCTTCCCCTTTTACTATCTACCTGTGGATTATAAATTACAGTTCTAAATCAATTACCTTGCATTAAATACCCTCCCCAATATGTCTTCACAGTTTTGTCTAAAATTTAGCTTATATTAATGCACTCTAGATTCCTTCTAATCCCTGACTGCTGCTTTACTGATTTAGTATCTTTACTCACAAAGTTTCTGTTCCTAGAATGCCCTCCCTCTACCACATTGATTATTTAGTTTTGTCCCATATTTTAAAGCCCTATTCTGATTCCATCTCCTACGTGAAATCCTCTCTGATCTTTCCCTCCATCAACAAACTTTTCTCCAAGGACCTCACAAAGGATTTTGTTTGTACTGTCTGTTGTACCCGTCATGTACTTTTGTCCATCTCACTGTCTCTTGCTAAGGCTAAACCCCGGGCTTATCTATACTTTATCTAGCACAGTTCTGTGCACAGAGTAGGTACATAATAAAAGTATGATGAATTTAATTTAATTGAAAGTTGCCAGATTTATCTCTTGCCTTCTATCCAGTTCCTATTTCCAGCTGCCTAAATATCATGTGCATGTCCTCCAAACACTTAAAATTTGACATGTCAAAAGTTGAGCTCATTATCTTGCTTGGGAAATCATCATTTCCTAATCTTTCTATTGCTGTCAATGGTTCAGTCATTCTTGGTCTACTCCAGTGTTACAACCTTGATTTAATCTCATATGAGACATTCTTTTTTTTTTTTTTATTCTTTACCTTTTTATTACCAAGTGTCCATGAGACATAGTAGGTCAGCTACTCTTTCCACTCTTTTACCCAGATATAATAATAATAATCAGCTGATTTCTAAGCAGCTTCTAAATCCATATATAATAAATATTTCAGTCCTCCACAGCCCTATTTTTGAGCATGTATACAAGGGAATGTTTGAATAATTTGTCCTATGGAATATCAGCTTGGGAGGGCCTGGTTAATTGAGCATTTTGACATGATTCATTTGCAGTAAGTATTATTTTTGGTAGAAGCTGTGCAGAGCTATGCCTTTCATTTAAAAAGGACTGTTGATTGGATTGTTTAAGAAAGGGAAGGCATGGGAAGCACACGGCCTCTCTTGTTTTTGTTTCTTGGAATTTGCCTTGCTGTTTATTTCCTGATTATAAGAAAACAACCTATACTTCAGAGTATAGCTGAAAGGGCTCTTATGTTAGAGTCATCATAGTTCGATCTCATGTTATATAAGAAGTGCAGACTTCAAAAAATGCAGGTGGTGTGGTCAACATGAAATCATTTCAATGTCCATTTGAGCAGTAAGATTGCAAGTGGTAGCTGGTGGCATTACCTGATTAAGCTGTCTGAAATTCAGACTCATTCCATCTTTGCCATTTCATTCATTTCATGTTCTTCTTAAAATAGGTAAAACAAATATTGCTAATGTAACTGGTTTTGTGCTACTTTTCCTAAAATTTGTTGCAAGGGGTGCACTCCATCTGGTGGCAAGATATATTTCCAAAGGAAAAATGCAGCATTAAAATATATGGTCAGAGATGAAAATGAAAGTAATTTTCATGGTCATTGATTTAACAAGCCTATAGCTGTGTAAAAATCAGAAATTAAGATAGCTGGCCTTCTAGGTTTTCTTGATTCAAAGGGTGTGTTTTAAAATAGATTAAAATTTTAATGTCTTTCTTATAAATTACATTTTATGTTCAACTCTGCATTCTAAAACTAATTTTGTCACATTGTTAACGCTGAAAGTTCAGTTTTCTTTGCCACATTTGAGTAACTTCAGGTCTATATAATGTCCTTTATCAAAATTTTACAGTAGTCCAATAAATAAATGTTGATTTGTAATAAATATAAAACATTCATTTCCTTGCTTATCTTTTGGGTTTTGCATATATTGACAGACTAAGCAGAAGAAATGGCACTATTAACTGTTAAAGTGAAAAAAAAAAACTAAATTAGTATGTTGAAAGCAAAATAATTTATCAAATGTATTTTTCTTTATGCCTATCTATACTAGTCATTCTTTTTCCTGTCTTCTGTGTTCTAAGAATTTTTAAGACATAATTGGAGCTGTATCTAATGTTGAAATCAATCCACTAATCTTGACACCATCCATTTTGACTGACTTCTCTCTAGCATTTATTGAATAAGTCAATAGTTCACTATTATCTGAGCATTTTCATTATTGGTTTATTGCCTAATGTTGACATATGATGATATTTAAAATAAATTTTGTCCTTGTCTGTATTTCTTGCTTAACTAGATAGTCTTTGTGGTTAGTGTAAAGATTATCCATCTCCTAATAATATCGACAGTAGGTGGTTTTAGAATATAATAATAACATGCTGTTTCATAATATTTAAGAGTTGGAAGAAATCACAATCCTAATGGATTGCATACTTCACTTTATAAATCAAGAAACTGAGTCCTAGGTAGTTGACTTTTCCAAGGTAATAGATATGAAGATGATGAATCTGATAGATGGAATGCTGGAGAGCATATAGGTTTCAATTTTAGGTTTGCTTCTTATTGGCTTTATGACTTTGTAAAAGGCATTTAATATCATTTTTCTTTCAGCTTTCCCTCCCCCTCAAAAATCACTTAAATTAAATTTTTTCATACCTATAAATGTACAGCCAAACTGCAAAGTCCTTGATGACTCAAACTCTTTTACCCTTGTCTTTGTCTTTCCAGTGTTAAGGCACCATTCCTACCTTATAGCAAATGCTTAATAAATGTCTGTGAATTTATCGAATGACAGATTTATTTTAACTCTAGGACTTGAAGTTATCAGTTTGTCATATACAAGAGGAAAAAAAAAATCAGCCCTTGGCCATTCTGTTCAATATTATCCTAAATTGAAGACCTTTTCATTTTGTAGAGTTCATTTCTGTACTCTCTTAGTTAATAGACATGTGTATACATGTTCCTTCATTCAGCAGATGCAAATAAATCCTCCTTAGTGGGACAATTTCGATAATAAATTTAGGGTTGGAAGGGACCATCTAGTAATCTAGTCTAAACCCTTGATTATACTGATGAAAACAGTGAAGCCCCTGGGAGCTGAAGTTATTAACCCAAGGTCTGAAGATGTCTGATGATGATAGATGATAGATGTCTGAAAGTGGGATTTTTATCCAAGACTTCCTGACTCCATATTCAGCAATATTTCTGTGGCATTATTTTCTTTTCCTGAGAAGCAGAGGGTCATGGGATCCAAAAAATAATACCAGTTTGTAGTATAAGTTCATTTGCAAATGATGTAGCAAGAATACAGGCATCATTACCTCCATGCAGGCATGACATCCCACTAAACCAGATCACCCTTAGAGAGTTTGCATATGAAACTGGAATTGGGACGACAAATTGATGAAAAACAAAACAGATCTGTCAGTGTCTGTATAGTACCTTATTTTCATCAGCGACGAGAATAGAATCACTGCATTTGGATGTCCTACCTGTAGGACACAATGTGCTTTATCTGGAAATAAAAACAGCCTTTAAGAAGATAAAGTGGGGACAGATGACTGAATAGACAAATTTTAAAGTCTGGGCCGGAAGAAACACAACTCTAAAGCCAATCAGATCAATTTTGAAAATAGTTTAAAGAGAAGTGAGTGCCAAAAGAATAGAAAAAGATTATAAAGAATTTTTTTTTCCTGAAAGTGTTAAATGAGAAGATACAAGTAACTACTGACTCACGTACTAACTTTCCATTTTGTAAAATCTTATGAGACAGGTCTCTGAGCATGAAGGGCTATCTTTTGTTGGGAAAAACAAAATGATGGTAGTGGTTAGAATTTAATGAGGATTTTTTTCCACAACAGATCCCATTTTTGCATTCTCATGAAGAAGTGTACAGAATATGAACTCTCTCTGTCTCTATTTTTATTGATTTTTTAAAACCAGTTGTCTATAGTAAAAAAATACAGTTTTAAATATTCTTGTAAAAGGTTGCTCTTATGTTGTAAAGTAGTAGAGGATTTTATAGCAATAGGAACCATGACGATTAAAAGGATATTAGAGGATATCTAATTAGGTTTAACCATTTAATGGTGAAAAAATGATCTCCTTTGACCACTCATTAGGAGAGAATTGTTTGTCCCTCATATAAATCTTCTCTGGTCCTTTAGAGCTGGCCCTAGAACTAGGAGGGGAGGTTTAGTAGCTTTACCCTGGCTACCTCGCAGTGTGAGTTAGGGTTGGGAGTTGGGAGTTGGGTTGGTACAACATTTGAAATTTTGTGCTTTTGCGGTTGAGCAATATTTCAGAATAGAAAGAGTATTGAACTAGAGAGGGTCACAAGATTGAGTTCTCCTGGCTTTGCCAGTTGGTTAACTGGCAGTGTGACCTTGGGTAATTCAATTTAACAGAGATTTATTATGTGCCTTTTGTACATAGATTACTCCGTTAGCTGTTAGGACAGATACAAAATTTAGATAAGACACAATCTCCGACCTCCTGAAGCTTATATTCTAGTCTCTGGTTTTCCTGCCTCATTTATCCACATTGCCGTCCTTCCTTGATTCAATTGTTGCACTGATTTTCCTAAAGTTTATGTCTGACCGTGTCACCTCTCTATTTAATAATCTCCAGTTGCTCCCAATCCTTCTAGGATCAAATATAAATTTTCCTATTTGACTCTTAAAGTCCTTCATAAGCTGACCTCTTTTTATCCTTTTAGACATCTTACTCCTTACATCTTTCCACATATTCTTGGATTCAATAACATTGGCTTTCTTTCTGGCTCTCCTATATAATATTCCATCCCCTGACTCCAGACATTTTCAAAGACTGTCTCCCAAGCCTGGATTTCTCTCCTTCATCTTTTATATCCTTAAGATTCCTCTGGTTTCCTTCTAGTCCCAGCTAAAATATAACCTTTTACAATGTCTTTTCTAATCCTTAAATGCTAGTGCTTGTACTTGGTGATTGTTGTTTAGTCATTTTTCAGTTCTGTTGGAGTCTTTGTGACCCCATTTTGGGTTTTCTTGGCAAAGATACTGGAGAGGTTTGCCATTTCCTTCTCAGCTCATTTTACAGATGAGGAAACTGAGGCAAAAGGGTTAAGTGATTTGCCCAGGTTACACATTTAGTAAGTGCCTGAGGCTGGATTGAAACTCGTGAAGATGAATCTTCCTGACTCCAGGCCCAGTCCTCTATCCTCTTATGCTATATATATATTTTGTTTGTGCATAGTTGTTTGCAAGTTATCTCCCCTGTTATTCAACTCATTCCCACAACATTCATTAAGCACCTGCTATGTGCCATTAAATTATGAACTCCTTGAAAGCAATGATTTTATTTTATTTTATTTTGTCTTTCTTTGCATCCTCAATTCTAAGTACAGGGCCTGGCACATAGTACATGCTTAACAAATGCTTGTTGAATAACTGACTCTGGGTCTCAATTTCCTTATGTGAAATGAAATTCATTGGTCTAAATGAATGTCAAGATCCTTCTACCTCTAACTTTATGCAATTCTGACAAAGCTATTAATTCATTGTGTATCTGTACATGTTGGCATGCATTTAAATACGCATTTAAGAGTGGCAAAGTTTGGTACTGAATAAAGTGTTCTAGAGAAGTTTTCTAAAATATTAAACAGAAAAAAAAACCATTCAACTCATGTTTCTAAAGCAGTTGTTATTTTTAAAATAAATACAATTTAAAAACTGACTTTAGATTTAGTGATTCTTGCATTGGAACTTTAATTAACAGGTTGAATGAGATTTTGTTCGTGGTGCCTGTCGCCATTTTTAGTAGGGGATTAGTCATTTTCTTTTCCTGCAAGTTTCTGACACAAAGTCCAACAGGAATGAATCACAGTTTCAAGCTGTTGCTCACCTCATTGCCACCAAAAAGGAGAGCCTGGAAGTCATTCTGACAAATCCAAGAACTAAATTCTGCAAATGCCTTAAGGGGCTTGACAGAAGTATTTAGCAACTGAAAATTACAGCAATCTGTCACATCAACATTTAAAGAAAGGTGCACCACAAAAACTTGGAATGTGGCAAGAGCAAAACCTTAGTGAATAAACTAAAAATTCTCTCACTGAGGATTTTTAAAGGCTCTTTTGCCCCAATATGCATAAGTTTTAAATCAAGTTACTTGTTGAAGAGAAAGATCCACTGAGAATCAGGAAATTTTTTCTATAGGTTCAATAATTTTTCTAGAGATATTAATAGTCAAGTTTCCTTTCAGTAGTTAGACATTTAGGATCCCACAAGATGACTGGTGTAAAGGTGGTTTTCTCAAGAATGTTTATTTTCTAGAGTTCATTTATTTCTATTTCCTGAAGAACTGTGATATTAAAGGCATTAGTGAACCAAATGATGAAATTTCAATCATCATATGTATGTAGCACATCCTTGTTTAATGAGAAAACATTGCATTTGGCAGTGTCAATACTGGTGGCAATTTCAGTATTTCCACTGCTATTTTGCAAGATTCCTACATAGCTGTAGCTATTAATTAAATGAATGGCATTATCTAGGATTATTGGAAATTTGGTTTCTGACTTGACTTGGAAATGTCATTTCATGTGTCTCTCTTTCGTGTATGTCATCTTGAGTTGTTTTTTCAGGTGATAGGAAAGCAAGCTCACCCAAGCAGGAGTCACCACATGAGGAAGTATTTGTGTCAGCATTGGGAGGGGCTTTTGAGGAGAGGGTATTGGGATAAGGTCCGTCAGGGATAGCGTAACCCATACTTGTCTTAAGTTAAACCTATCTATACTTCAGTATAGAAGTGGAAAATGATGCCTTCTGAAGGCACGGTTGAGAGCAATGAATAGTCACGTTAGGGTACTGGGAAGAGTTGGGGTGGGCGTGTGGAGGGAGATAAGGTAAAAGTGTACCTTAATTTAGCTTAGTTACTGGTAAGTGATTTCCTTTATTTTGAGAGAAGCCTTTTACCTAGAGAAAAGTAATCTGTTGTGAAAGGAGGAGAGAACAGTTTGTTTCCATCATGCTTATATCAGTGCATGTAGAATATGCTGGCCTCATTTTAAGGCATTTTCCCTCAAATAGAAACACATCTATCAACACAAGCACCACCACAATTCTGATCTGTGGTGAGATAAATGGATGGATATTCCCTTGGGCATTGGAACGCCTAGAAGGAAGGCATGTGATAGTTTCCATTTTACCCTGTATACATTTTATATGTATGGATCATTTGTGTTTTGTCTCCTTCTTTAGAATGTAAGCTTCTCGAAGGCAGGGACTGTTTTTAACTTTCTTTGTTAATGCTTGTGGACATAGTCAGGGGAAAAACAGTGACAGGTTTGGAGTCAGAAGACCTGACTTTGAATCCTGACCTTTATACATACAACCTGTATATCCGAGCAAGCTATTTCTCCTGTTTGGTCTCACTTTCATCACCTGTATAATTGGGGTTGGTGGATTAAATGATCTCTCATTTCCCTTCTGGCTCTAAATCTAGTAACCTAGGATTTCATGATAAATACTGTATTTCACATGATAGAATGTTGATTGAAATTGTGTAACGCACATGCTGCATGTGTCATATAGAAGGAAACTATTAACTTTATAACAAAAGTAGCTAAAAAATCATTCCAAAGCCTAGAATATAAAAGTTCTATTAAATGATTCAACATCAGGAAAAGGTATGGTTTTACAAATATACCTCCAAGCCACTGGGCCAGTCTATCTGATTTACATCCCAAACCTCCTATATGCCTCATCTCCTAGAAGCAGAGGAAAGAGAATAACATTTTATATCATGCCTCCTATGTACTATGTATGCACTGTGCTAAGCACTTTACAAATATTATCTCATTTGATCCTCACAACAACCCTGTCATAGGCTAATGCTATTATTTACCATATTTTACAGTTGAGAAAACTGAGGCAAACAGAGATTAACTGAGTTGCTTGGTCAGATAGCTGTAAGTGTCTGAGGCCAGATTTGAACTAGAAGAATGTGAGCTCCTTGAGAGCAGGGGCTGTCTTGGTTTTCTCTTTGTATTCCATCACTTAGCTTAATGCTTTGCACATTCATTCATTTCTTCATTCATTCATTCATTCATTCATTCATTCATTCATTCATTCATTGACTATTAACTCCCCTAAATACACTTTTTCTTTCCTACCTCCCTGACTTTGTTTTACCTTGTCTGGAATGGCATTCCCAACTTCTTTAGTTATCCAATGAGATAATGTAGAGCATTTTGTAAACCATAAAGTGCTGTATAAATGCAAGTTGTTATTATAGTTGTTCTCCTCATAAGGAGGTGCAGGAGAAAGAGAGATGCCTTGGAATCAGGAAGACCTGAGTTCAGGTTGGCCTTGGGACACTCAGTGGCTGTGTGACCCTGGGGGAGTCATTTTCTTTCTTTTTTTCTTTTCTTTTTTTTTTTTTTTAAAGCAATTGGGGTTAAGTGACTTGCCCAGGTCACACAGCTAGTAAGTGTCAAGTGTTTGGTCTGAGGCTGGATTTGAACTTAGGTCCCCCTAATTTTAGGACTGGTGCTCTATCCACTGTGCCACCTAGCTGCCCCATTGGGGAAGTCATTTTCACTCTGAGCATCCCAGACAGTTGTTTAAGTTGCAAAGTAGGTGCTGGTCTGCTTTGGTGGAGGACGTTCTGTATGCCAAAGTAAAATCTGAACAAAAGCCAAATCAAAACTAAACAAAACTGATCTTACCCAAGGGATGTGTGTTTCTATTAGATTGTGTGTGTGTGTGTGTGTGTGTGTGTGTGTGTGTGTGTGTGTTTAAAGTCCCAGCCCAAGTCTTACCTGGAGATGACCAGCCTGCAGCTATTTCTACCTTCTCCAGACTCACAAAGCACCTCTTGACACTCATCTATCTGTACCAACCATTTAGAATTCATTATTGAACCACTACTTAGAGTTAACTACAATCATGTATTCTCATAACTGAAAGTCACTTCAGGGCACATGCAGCATAATTCTTTTATTTTACAAATGAGAAAAGGAATAAGTAAAAATTAGTATTCCTTTACATTGACTTTTTTTAGATGATATGTTCCTTGAGGTCAGGGATTATTTCTTATTCTTTCCACTGTCATGAACTGAAGTGCCCAGTAAACATTCATTACATTTATCAGCTCATTATATTGGTTTTATTAAGTGGAATGTTGTTTTTTGGTCATCATATGAATAAAGCACAACCCTGTTGAATGGAATTTGTATATATGTATATGTATATATATGTGTGTGTGTATTTGTATGTGTGTGTATATATATGTCTATGTATTATATTGTCATATCATCATTTCTTTTAATTTAATACTTCAATGGATTCTTGATCATCAGGACTTCTTAATCTTGTTTGTGTATGTGTAAGACCCCTTTAACCATCTGTTAAAACCTGTAGACTCCTTCTCAGAGTAATGTTTTTGAATGAATAAAATAAAATATAGAAGATTACAAAAGAAAACAATTATATTGAAATCTAAATCTATATCTAAAGTTTTTTAAAAAAGCATATTGGGCACCCTAGACCAGGAACCCTGATTGAATAAAAAAAAAAAAAGACTCCCTCCAATGATACCAAATATAATCCTCTAAATGATTACGTTCTGTTTTATTCTTGTCAGTATCCTCCCGTAAATCCTCTGTAGACTCTAGTATTCTGGAAGCCTATCTCCAGGTTCTTTTACATTTCCTGGATTTGGGCTGCCCATATGGATCCTCCCTCTCAATGCATCCCTGGCCTACTTCCTTTTGCTAAATTACATTTCCTGTATGATATATTTTTATACAAGCCACTTCACATAGACATTGCAATGGTCCCAGAGTTAACTCAAGTCCAAGAGAGCTGCCTATACTGCATATGTGAGAAATTATGCCATGCTTTCAATGATCCAAAATATTTGGTGAAATAAAAACACTTCATTTTAACAACAGCATTCTTCTGGTGATGCCATATGACTGTGAAATATCATGAAATATCATAATCTCCAAAGGATCAATATTTCTGGTGACCCAAAAAAAACATGGAGAGACACATAGTATAAATAGACTGAAGCATATTACAAATATTGACATGTATAAGAAATGAAGTAAAAGACAGTATCTAAGAAATAATTGTTAGGAAAAATATGGAAAGATCACATAGGGAAGAGAGTGATTATGCTATTAATGTATGTATATTAATACTAGATAATGGCAAATGGCTAACATTTATATAGCACTTACTATATGCTAGACATTGTGCTAAGCATTTAACAATTGTTATATTATTTGATTCTTACAACAACCCAGGAAGGTTGAGGCTGTTATTATTTCCATTTTACAGAGGAGAGAACCTGAGACAAGCAGAAGTTAAGTGACTTGCCCAGAATCACACAGCTAGGAAATGTCTGAATCAGATCTTCCTGATTCCAGGTCCCATTGAATAGAAAACCATATAGAAGGAAAAGTCTTCAACAAGTGGGATAAATCTCCCATGGCAAATACTCGATTTATGGGAGGTGATGAATGAGAGTAGCACAAAGGAAGAGAGTGGATATGATGAAACGTGCATTGATAAAGAGGGTGGCCATATCACTGAGATCATGGATTCATTGAATTACTGAAATATATTTTATACCCCTTCTTGAAAACAAGTCAGCACCTTTAATAATGTGCAACCTGTTAATGCCCTTTGGGGAACCTGTGATTTTGATGTGACTTTGTTTGGATTAGTTTTTTATTGGAAATTATGATTTTTTCCAAGCATTTGCTATCTTCCATTATTTTGGCTACCTTGAAATGAATATGATGATATTGACAAAAAAGTTTCTCCTGCCACATAGATTTTTTCTGTGTGTATTTGGTCTGGTCCAACTATTCTTCCCTCATTAATCTTCTTCAGCATTATCTCTACTTCTTTACTTGGCATATTATAGATTAAGGTTTTAGTGCATAACTACCCAATATGGAAGGTCTATTGTTGTTAATGATTACTGTCATAGAAATTTGGGTGGAGCCCTTGAGTTATTCATCCATTTTTTGGCTCCCAAATTTCGTTAATAAATGTTTTCAGCATGATTTGGGTTGCATACCCAGATTTTTATAGACTTTTCTCCCTCCTCTTTCTACTACTCTTTGTTGGTTTGTAAGATTACCTTCTTTTTAATCTTTTACCACCTTCCTTAACTCCTGAGAGGTGAATTTATATTGTAAACCAACATTGTCCTTGGCTACTAGGTTTGTCTTTTTGTCTAGGAGAACACCTGTGTGCAAGCTAAGCTGTTTTGGGTTTTTTTTTTTGACATATTTGTTGTTCCATCTGCTTGCTGTCTTGATACCCAGACCACAGACCATGCCCTGAAGGACTTAGACTAGTCCCTCAAGTAATTTAATCCTTTTATCTCTAGAATTCTTATCCTAGGGCCTGACTATCCTGATCTGTGAGTGCCTCAAGTAAGTTCCAACCATGACTCACTTTGTTGTTGTTTTTCAGTCATTTTTCGGTCATGTCCAACTCTTTTTGACCCTACTTTTCTCTAATTTATCTCCTTGTTAGCCTCTTTACTACTGCATGCATACCTTGCCTCTCTACCTTTTTCTCTTCACGCCTCTTTCTAGTTCTGGAACCTAATCAAACAAATGCTCTCATTGATATTGAAAGGATGCTTCAGTCTACTCCCCTATGGTTCCAATGACCATGTCTGTAACTTTCCAAACCATGATACCTTTCCTAGCAATCAGTCCTCTTTATGGGGCATCTCCAGCACTAGAATGAAAGCTCTTTGATGGTAGGGACTGTTTTTTTTTCTCGTGTTTCTTTCTTCAGAGCTTAGAACAATGCTCGACACATAGTAAGCACTTCATAAATTCCTTTTCCTTCATTTATTCATAAATGCTTTTTGTCAGTAAAAATTCTGAAAGGAATGATAGGTATTTCTTCTATGCATTTTGCATTTTATCTGTGTCAGCAACTTTAGTAAGTCAGATTAGAGTTTGTTTCCAGTGACTTTTCATCATCATTATACTTTTAATTTGATTGAGATTTTTGACCTTCACTGTGACTGGTCAGCTATGGAACTTCATGCATGTAACATATCTAAAATGACTCCCACATCAGTCAGTAACTCATCCTGTCCTGTTTATTAGTATGTATTTCATTTCATTAAAAAGATAGTCATTGTTCAGTGTATATTTTGTCCAAGGCTTCTGACTACATTTTCTAAGAAAGTGTTTGTGTTCTATTGGCTAGAAGCTTAAGAGTAACTTATCTTTCATTTCTTAATCATAAACAATATTTTCCACGTTTTTTTCCTAATGTTCTGTTGCCACCTTCACATTGAAGTCATTTAATGTTTAAATATTTGTTTATTTGGTTTGATAGATTTGACATATTCTTCATGGCTTTCCCTTCCTCTGAAACAAATTTTGTCATATAAATCATGGTTGTCTTTTTGCTTATGCTCAGCATGGACACTGCAAAGTGAGCTAACCAGATAAAATTCTGGCAATTGTGGCCTTTGCATATAAGATGAAAGCTGAGTTCACCTACTCAGAGTTACATAATTTGGGTTCTAAGAGGCCTCAGCAGCCTCCTAGTAGGACAGCATAAGGAATCAAGGAACTCTTAAGAAAGGATCTAGTTAGCTTTTGTTTTTCTTCCCTTATCACTGAGAGAAAGAGGAAGAGGGAACTGAAAATAAAATAAAACTGAACAAATAAAAATAAGGAAAGAAAGCACCTAGTTTCCTTTGATGAATTCAGGTCATCTGGCTGAAGTGAGCCACATACCAGGATGCTAGCTTTGTGACCTTTGGGCAGTGCATATACCCCATTGAGCCTCCTCTCTAAAACGAGGATGAGAATATTTATGCTACCTATCTCAGTACAGTAGTTTTCTGAAGTTCTGATAAGGATATATATTTAGAGAGGGAAGAAGAGAGAGGGAGAAAGAGAGAGAAAGAGAGAGATGTATGTACCCATAGATACAATATTAAATATTGAACTATATATTATACATATATAATTAGATGTTATACATATATTTTATATATAATTATATATGTATATATACAAATATGTGTGTGAAAGATGCTTTGTGACTGTAAAGTTCTCTACAGATACAAACTGCCATTATAAGGGCAATTTGGAAAAAGGACAATATGAAATAATTTCTATATTATGAAAACTGGGATATGACAATACAAATCATATATCTCTTTGGCTTTTAACGTTTGGGATCTCACAGTCTTTTGCAGCTACAGCACGGGCTTCATGACTACTAGGATTTAGTTTATGTATCTTTGGGCCAAGGGATGGAGACAGAGGCAGGACCTGTGATATCATTGGCATATGGAACTTCCGGATGAGGCTATGCCCTCTACCAGTGTAGGTTGGCACCACCTCTTCAGTTTGTGGTCTCAAAAGAGTTATCTAGAGCACTAAGTGATTAAGTTAATTGGCTAGGGTCTCAGAGCCGGTAGATGTCAGAGGAAGAATTTGAACCCAGCTCTTCTTTACTCTCAGGTATATTCACTATTTCACGATGCCTCAAATACATTATTTGACTAAGTGAAAACAGGTGTTTCATTTTTCTTTATTTATGTCAACATTCTCCAGCATCTTTTTTTCTAAGACCTTGCTAAAGTTAGGTGCCAAACAGACATGCTTGAGTTTCATAAATATTCCTGATATGGTTTTCCAATAGTCATACATGATTGATCTGATTGTTTCCCTATCTCACCCCACACAGAGACTTTTCCAGACTGTTTCCACTCCCTTCATCATCCTACTCCTGAACCTATTCCTGCCCCTCACTCATAGCATATGACTCCTCTTGTTATTTTCCTGAGAATATGGTGGTTCTTCATCCTGAGCTTGTTCATTTCTCCTCCTCCATAACTTAATGCTTTTCAGTGCCTTCATCCATTTTCTCCCCATATTTTTTACATCTCCCAGGCATAGGGACCATCCAGACTATAATGGGGTGGCTAATATAGATGAGTAACATGGCTGCTCAGAGGGCTTGGATCAACTGGGAACCACCAGCTATAATCCTTGTAGAGAGGTGGAAGAGCACAAGGCTCATCATCTGCTCTACAGCTGCATCATTGCTGGCCCTGACTCCACACTGTCCAGACTGACTCTACACCTTGCAGACCCTTTGTCACTGTCATGTGACTTACTGATGTAACCAAAGGGCTTTATTTGGACCTTGCCATTTGACCCAGTGCTGGATACTTTGAACTTCCCAGTCCTATCTACTTTGCACCTGAACTCTCTTTTATATGTCTTTCTCATCAATGTGTGACTTCCTTGAGATGAGGGACTGTCTCACTTTGCTATTAGTATCTCCAGGGTTTAGCACATACTAAATGTTTAATAAATTCATTCCATGAATTCACTTATTCATTCATCCCATCTTTGTCTCAATGGAAGGGGCTCCTTGATTCCTCATCAAGGCTATTCCATTCACTTCATTTCTATCCCCTCTTGCCTTCCCCAGGACTTTGTTCCCTTATTTGTTGCATGCATAGTTATATTTGCAAATGACATGAAGCTGAGAGGTATAATTAACATCTTGAACGACAGAGTCAGAACAGAAAAAAAAAAGATCTTCATGGCTAGTATTAGTTGTCAAATAATAAATGGTATTTTATAAGAAAAAAATGCAGTCTCCTAAATGAGGGTTCAAAAAGTCAAAGGCATATGGTGTAGTGTATGTGGTATGACTAGTCAATGAATCATGTGAAAATGCCTGGGGATTTTAGTGGACTGGATGGTCAGTATGCTTCAACAGTGTGATCTTATAGCCCAAATAGCTAATTCAGTCTTAGGCTGCATTAAAAGAGGCAGGGTACCCAGAATGATGGAAGTAAAAATCCCACTGTATTTTGCCTGGTCAGATTAGATCTGTGATATTATGTTCAGTTCTAGGCATTTTATTTTAAGAAATATATTGACAAAACAGGAGCAAATCAGAAGAGAAAACAGGAAAACATAAGGGAGAACTGGAAACAAGACAGTATGAAAATCACTTGAAGGGATTGGGAATGATTAGTCTAGAAAATGGAATATTGGTTGATGGGAGGAGTTTCTAGCTGTCTGTCATAGCTGAACCCACAGGGACTGGAGTCCTATACCTTTCCTGTTCTACATAGGCTCTTTCCCTTAGCAATTGCAGCTACTTTCATGAGTCCTTTATGGGACAATCCCATTAGGATGTCTCCCAAATGCCTTTCTCCTGTCCTGACCTCTCCTATTAGATGTTTCCACCTATATATTCCATTAAACTCCAAAATCAGCTTGTTTAAACTGAAGTTTTTATTACCTTCTTTCTTACCTCCTGCATCTTTTTTCAACAACTTTTTTAATACTCTTTTTTATTTATATTGCCACCATAGTGTCACTACAGTGCAGATCCTTCCAAACCACCTGAAAGGGTGAATGCAATTAATTTGCTCCATTTTCCTCTTCCTCCAAGCTGTGCTTCACATAGCTGGCACATTAACAGTTCTTTTGCATTATTATTTTACTCAGAACCTTCCAATGGGTCACTTGTCAGCCACGTACCTTGACTCCAACATAATGATATCATTTTGGTCCAGACAACAACCAACCAATTGTGAGCCACATAGAATAAGATAGCATACAAACGTAACAAGGTGAACCTGCGGCTTCTTGGGGGGGAAACATAATATATTTGGCTCCTCATCATCTTGGATCATGTCTGGACTTTACATTTTTCTGCAGTGCTCATGTATTTCTGGAAGACTCTAACTTTGTTTTATAGAGAGACTTTCCATTCCATGCCTCTCCCCCACCCCCAAGCAATTCCACAAAAAAAAAGGTAATTGTGCCTACCCAACAAGACAGGCTTAGATGTATGTTTTCTGTTTTTTTAAGACAAAGGTGGAGATGAACGACTGCAGACTTCTCCGAGGCATCTTTTGAATGATGTTGAGTGCAGAATGCTTCCCAGCTCAAAGAGCAACCCCCTTGTAGCAGCTCTCCTGGGGGTCATGCTTTGTCTAGCAGGAGACAAGTTGAATTGTAGCTAGATGTGTCCAAGAACAGAAAAAGCAGGTTCACTTCCAGACATCTTGTTTGCCTATTATCATCCCACGTTGCATCGAATTCATGCTGGGTTTTGGGGACCTTATTTTTCTATTTTAGATATTAAAATTAAATGCAGAAGGAAGTTCATCATTGTACATTAATTCCATGGAGAGGCAGTGGGGTCGTGGACAGAATGCCAAACTCAGACCAGAAGACCAGTGTTGTCTTCATCCCTTACCTGCCATGTGACTGGACAAATTATCTAGCCTCTCAGGGTCTGTTTCTTCATCTAGAAAATGAAAGGGTTAAATGGATGCTGTGATCCCTTTTGGCTCCAGATCTTTGATCCTAATATTGTCTACCATGTGCCAGCCATTGAACTTGATAGTGAGAATACAGAAGAGAAAAGATAATATAGCCCCTGTCCTTAAGGGAGCTGATGCTTTTAAAAATAGCTTTTATTGATACTTTTTGTCTTTACATTGACAAATTTTCTCCACCCCCAGAAAGCTATCCTTTATAATAAAGATTAAAAAAAAGGAAAAAAAATAAAGGGGAAGAAAAAAAATCAGCAAAAATAATCAATACATTTACAAAAATCTGACATCCTCTTCAATATTCCACAGTTATGGACTCCCTATCTCTGCTAAGCAGTGCGAGGAGGTATCTTTTCATATCCCTTTTTTGAGTTCAACCATATTCTTTATAATTTTGAGATATTGATTTTCAATTTTTGTTTCCTGGTTTTTTTTTTTCCCATTTACATTGTTGTGATCATTATGTCCATCTTTTTCCAGACTCTATTCACTTCAAGTTAGTCCCTGTCTTTTTTTTTTTATATATATTTCTCTGTTTTCATCGTTTGTCATTTTTTAACAGCACAACATGGCAATATTCCATTACATTAATATGCCACAATTTGTTTAGTTATTCCCCGATCAATGAAGGAACTTATTTAATTGGAGTGGAGGATGAGGATAAGAGGATAGGGGATTCTACATGGTCATGTAGCAAGGAAGTAAGGTAGGGAGAGATGGGACATAGGAAGGAGCCACGCAGAAGGTTTTGGTGCAGAGGGAGTTGAAAGAGTTCATGGACTTGAATGCAAAAAAAAAAATCTTCATTTTCACTGAGTAACAACTTTAATTCCAACTTAAATCTAGTATTTACTTCCATTATTTAAAAACATTATTCTGAGAAGGGGTTTGCAGGCTTCCTCAGTCTCTAATTGAGGTTCATGAAAACTCAAAAGTAAAGAACCTGGACTCTGGGATGATTTGAAACTATAATGATTATTCTGAGAGAAACATCTGGAAGACTTCACTCAGCTGAGTTGTGAATGGAGAGAAAGATTTTGAAATATAGCAGAAGTGTGTTCCAGGCATTGGGAATAGGATACATGAATGGAAGGAAAGACCTTGTCCTCTATAGAAAATTATTACTTACTTTTTAAAATTGTCCTTTTTGTGGAGCAGACATCAGGCAAAGTAGCCTTGGTTGCTTTCTTAAGCCCTTAAAAATGGGAAGAAGTTTGATTCAGTTTACTGTTTTTTTTTTGTTTGTTTTTTGGTGTGTGTGGGGGGTGGTATTAAAATTGGGTTATGCCACTTTGCCCTTTGCCTATCGAATAACAGACATGAGAGTTGAAAAGTCCCTCGCAATATTGGATATAAGCACCTGCTTTTATTCATTCTGATATAACATTGTAATTTTGAATTTCTGGTTTGATTACTGAATAAGCTAGTTTGTTTATGTCTCAGGTATTAGCTGATAGCTTTTTCAGAGTTCGTGATCCACTTTCCAACTGCTCCCTGAGCACCCCCCACTATTAAATTAATTAAACCAATTATTAAATGATATTTAACTGGGCCTGTGTGCCCAGGATACCAGTGTTTCATATAGGATGCTATTCATCCCCCCAACATGCCTCCCAAGGAAGCATTCTTGGGGTGTTGTTTTCTTGTTGAAGAGATGAAATAGTAGATGCTATATATGTACATGTGTATGTGAGTTTACACACATGCATACATGTACATGTATAATATACACATATATAATACACACAGACACCTAGTTTATAAGATCTGTTTCCACCCAGGGCCACTACATTTTCTTCCTCTATGATTGCTATTTTGGCCCCATATGGGTTATATTGGGATAAGATGTATTGTTTTCTAGGAAGAAAATACTTGGAGCTGCTTTCCTTGGGTGTATGAATTCATTTTCATCACTGTGAATTTTCATTTTCACTTGTCCCATAAAAAGTAGCACTGGTCTCGGTGGTGAAAAAAAACAAAGCATTTAAAGTTGGATGGGGCTGTGGAGATCATAAGATGATCATAGCTTGAGAGATGGAAGGGGCCTCAGAGGCCTCATTTTACAGATGAGGAAACGGAGGTCCAAAGAACAGAGGCGACTCATCTATGGTCACATTTGGGTTCACCCTGGGCACACAGTCAGTCTCCTTGGTCTCCAAGGTCATCGATCTTCTGTTTTGCCCCTGCCTCAAGACAATGCTCTGGGGAAGAGGTGGTAGCTGCAGTTTTTAATAATATTTTATGTCCCGCTGGAACAAATTTGTAATGTATTTAAACATACACATTTAATAATGAATTTTAAAATGTAAATATGTATTAGAGTATTACCTTTAAGCATTAGAATATTATTATTAGATATAAATATATATGTATATATATAAATATCTATTAATGAAATATTAAATGAAAAGCATCTGGATGTGGTAGAAAAAGCCCTGGAGCTCAAAGAGACAACCAGTTTGAAATAAAGGCCAGTTGAGTTATTTTGTAGTTTTGTGGCGGTGGGCCTGTCTCTTCCCTTAGCTGACCCTCAGTTTTCTCCTTTGTAAAATGGGAATAATAATACTTAGAATACCTGTTTAATGGGGTTATTGTAAGGAAAAGACTTTAAAGCCTCATACAAATGTGAATGAAATAAAAGCTTCATCTGTCTTAGGATGTACATTGTTGGATAATAATAAAGGCAAATGTACTGTCTTAAGTTATTTCAACAGAAGAGGGAAATATTTTTTTTCCCAATCAGAAAAAAATTAAACCGTCAGGCATATGTGCTTCTCTGTTGAGTTCCTGTGTAGTTTATTTTTCTTCTAGACCTAACATATTTTCAAATTATTTCACAAATTCCCACAGGTTTATTAAATTATAATTTTATGCAACATCATTTTAAGAATAAAATTTGTTTCTTACTGTTCTTTTGATCACTCAGCATGCATAGAGTTATACGGAGTCATTTAATTTCCCTCTTCAGCTCCCATTTCTAGAAAATTAAAAACAATGAAACATTTGAACAAGGCCCCAAATAAATAATGCCAAACCAATCAGGCTCTATGTCATGGTGATCTTAACTGCTTGTTTGACAAACTTGGTTTCCCACCATGTCTCCTTTAAATAACCATATTCTATGGAAGTCCTTCAGTTTGCTTTTGCTAGCTTTCTGCTGTCTCTTGTCTCTCTGTTTTCAATATCAAAGCAGCAATGTGAGTGCACGGTTTGATGGAACAAAACCCTGGGAAGGAGGGAGGGAAGTGAGAGAGGAGGGAGGGAAGGGATCTAAGGAAAGAAAGTGGTCTAGTTGGTGGTAGTAGTTTGACTTCCCTGGAAAATGCTATTTCCTCTCTCACCCTCAGGGTGCTTTGCTACTTAAGCTATTGTTCCCTATTATTAGGCAAATAGAAGGGAGGATAACTGCAGTGAGAGTTGTTTTCATTCACCTGATGAAAGATAGTGGGAGAAAGGAAGACTGATTAGGAGGCCGTTACAGCCCTGTAGGTCAGACCGAATGAGGGCCTGGGGTACCAGCTGGGTGAGTGAGTGGAGAGAAAGGGATGTATGTGAGAGAGGTTGTGGGGATGGAATTGTCAGGATAATAGAGAAATAAGAGAAAGGAAAAAGAACAGTTAAAGAAGTATCTTAGTGAGGTCTGTGAAGGCTAGTTAACATTTATCTTTTTTAAAGTTAGTAAAATTTCTCACATATATTAGCTCACCTTTCCAACAAGTCTGCAGCATTAATACTACAGGTGTATTTATATCTCCATTTTATAAATGAAGAAATTGAGACTTAATGTAGTTAAGTGACTTGCCCATGGTAACAATGCTAGTAAATGCTGGGTGTGGGATCAGAAACCAGCTCTCTCCTTGTTTGAGCTTCGTCACTCTAAATCATGTTTCTTCTAACATGAGCTTTAAAAGTCCTTTATTTGAGATGGTAATGATGGGGTTGGAATCTGAGCCCCAGAAAGGAAAAACTCTGGCCCCAGACCATTTCCCACCCTTGGTCCCACCTAGGCTCCATTTCCCACCCTTGGGAATTCTATTACCTCTTGGACACCCAATCTCCCCTCCATTGTCTTGCCTCCCTATGGCCCCAGGCCACTTCCCACCCTTGGTCCCACCTAGGCTCCATTTCCCACCCTTGGAAATTCTATTACCTCATGGACTACTTGGCCACTCTCCCATGGTCTTTCTATATATAAGGTCCATCTTGTCTCCATTAAGATGCTCAGATTTTCACAATCTAGCCAATAGCCCATAGATGCTCAGACTCCTTAAGAGTCTAGCTGATATGGCGAATCTTCAGTAAACTTTGTTTTTGGCTGCAAGAAGGCTTGGGTCGAATTCTTTCGGGTAGGACCCGGGTATTGTGATTTTGGGGTGCCAGGACCCCTAACCACATCAGTAAGATAGTTTGGTAAGTAAAAGCTATAACTATCTTCATACAGTAATGCATAATAAACAGTCCTTAATACTAATTTTGGGGGAAGAATTCATTAAGTAAAAGAGATAAGCATTCACACACACATACACACACACCTAACTGTGCCAAGTGCTTTTTTAAAATATCTCATATTATCCTCACAGCAACACTGTGAGGTGTTATTGTTATCCTCATTTTACAGTTGAGTAAACTGAGTGAAACAGAGGTTAAGTGACTTGCCCAGGGTCATACACCTAATGTCTAAGGCTAGATTTGAAATCAGTTCATCCTGACTCCTGGCCCAGTGTTCTATCCACTGAGCCACCAGCTCCCTCCAATTTAGAGTATTAATAATGACCGGAATTCTTTAAAGACCAATGCCTTCTTGGTTGTGAGTGATCACATCAACAGTAGAAACAGATTAAAAATGCATCTGCAACATTGTTGATACTTTACAAGATCTTTTGTGGCCAAAACCAAGTCATTATGTTGTGGCTAACCTGATGTCGAACCTCTGTGCATTTAACTAGGCTCTGCCTTTGGACAACAGGCACACACAGTCCGTTACAAGACTCCTGGATGAATCTTTTTTCAGTTTTGTAAGATTCTTCAGAGTTTATGTTCCTTTGGCATAGCTTTGTGCAACCTGGGAACCCTGCTGCTTCATGATGAAGCAGAAGAAAACTTTAATGGAGAATGGTTGGAAATGACCTGAATGGCTGTCAGTATATTAAAAAAAAAAAAGTCTATGCTTGTACACATTTAAAAAAAAAATTGAGAGTAAAGTTAATTTTTATCTCATATAATGAGTCTGCTTTATATTCCAAAGATTTAATTGGCTGCAATTTTGGAGTGATGGCATTCTTCTTTACTGCTTAGCAACACTCCGCACGCACATCTGGCTTCCAGGATTGAATATTCAGATACCACCATGGCCCATTTGTAATTTTGCAGGGCAGTTCAGGTGATTGACCATACTGAAGACTAGGGGGCATCTTCCCATCTAATTCTTTTCCCTCAACATCTGTATCTCCTCCTTGCTTCCCTATGCATGCGCTCAGTAGTGTTTTTCTTGCTCCATCATTCCATGCCTTTATGTCTCCCTCATGGGAACAGGAGGCACGTTGCAGCTGAGTGAGACTTACTCAATCTTGTCTTTATCTAAAGTTTAGACTTAAAGGCTTATCAGTATTTGAAAAAAGGGATTGTTTCAGAGGGATCTGAAGGAAAATGCATCAGTATGGCAGTTCTATTTTTTCTCCTTCATTTGATGAATGAAAGAAATGAACTGGGGCTCAAGAGAAAAGGGAGACCAGACATGGGAATATATATTTTAGACCAAAGAATCAATGACTTGAGGGAAAGATTTACTAAGGGGAATATAGATTAAGAAAGAACACTAAAATTCTCATTGGAAAACATTAAGACATTCTGCAGGATATGTGCAGTTAAGAATACTTCCCGGAAAAGAAATGAAAGATCCAAAATGTATTTCTGAAAAGTGTCGTTGCATCTTTTTTTGCCAATGATCTGTCCGTCATAGGTCTGGGTGTTCAGCCATAATCTTTCTCAGCTCGAATTCTGTGTCACCAATTGCCTTTTGGACATCTTGAGATGGATGTCCCACAGGCATCTCCAAACCATCAGGTCCACAAACAGAACAGATTATCATTCCTCCAAATCCTCTTTTTTTTTTTGCAAACTTCTCCATTTCTGTTGAGGACACTACCATCCTACCAATCATTCAGCTTTGCAACTTTGGTTTCATCTTTGCCTCCTCACTCTCAGTCACCCTGCCTATGCAATCTGTCACCCAATCTTGCAATGTCTACCCACAAACTCTTCTCATAGATGTCTCCTTCTATTCCTTCATACTTCCCCCACCCCAGTCCAGCCCCTCATCACCTACTGCCTAGAGTCCTAGACTACTGTAATAGCTCTGTGCCTTAACACTCCTACTCCACATACCCTTCACTTTACTGCCAAAGTGATTTCCTTAAAGTGTAGCTCTGCCTACCCTCAGTAAAATCCTCCAGTAGCTTCCTACCACCTCTAATCACCTTTTAAAGCTTCTCACAACCTGGCCCTTCCTGCATTTCTAGGCTTCTTATTTCTTCTTTACTTCTTTACTCCCACAGTGTCTACAATCCAGCTAACCTGGCCTGCTGGATGTTTGTTAAACACGACACAATTTCAATCTCTGTGTCTTTGCACTGGGTCACCCCTAAGGGCCTGATATTCCTTTCTTCCTCACCTCCACTTTTTAGTTTCTCTGGCTTCCTTCATGAATCCACTCAAAACCCACCTGCAACAGGAGGCCTTCCCCCATCCCCTAACTATTCATATTTTCCACTCTGAGATTATTTACCATCTACTCTGTATATGTCTTGTATATACCTAGTTAAATACTATTCCTTCCCCCTTCCCCATTAGAGTGTGATCCCCATTGAAGGAACTGGTTTTTACTTTCTTCATGCCCCCAGTACTTAGTAAAGTGCATGGAGCATATTGAATGTTTAATGAATACTTCCTGATTAACTAGTGACTGAAATTCAGTGATGTTTGAGTCAGGGTAGGCTGAATCCCCCCCACCCCCCCACCTTACAAATGAATGTAAGATCCTTCAGGGAAGGGATTATTTTATTTTTGTCTTTGTATCCCCAACCTCTTGAATGGTACTTGACACTGTTGATCAATGTGTGTTGAATTAAATGATAATGAGATGAGTCATCTACCTTGGAAAGGCTAAATGATATTCTTTGAGTCAAACAGCAATAGGCAGAACAGGGACTGGAAACCAAGTGTTCTGGTTAGTAGACAAGTGTCCTTTTCAGGACCTGCAAGGCTGAGGTTTCCTGCAGAAGGAGAGCTACCTTCCCTAGCCTTTCTAGGTATGTAGTGTTTTGATTCTCATCTTTCTGCTTCTGCTTGGCTCATCTGTTGTCCTTTCTGTTTCTGTCACTGACTCTCCACCGTTCAGTATCTAGCATTTCCTTCAAGACAAGGTTTGAGATTTGTTCTGCCAAGAAGTCTTTCTTAATTAGCCCACTCTCACCTAACTTGTATCCTTGCTTTGAATTTTTTCAGTACTATGTATCAATATCTGGATTTGGTTACCATATATTGTCTTATGTTTATAGAAATTCCAATATAATTATCTTCCTCTTATTAGCCTGTGATTTGTGTCTGACCTGTGATACAGCCCTCTGAGCTTCTGAGCCATCAGATCACTCACAGGTGGACACATTGTGCATTGATCCTGACGTAGTGATGTCATTTCATTCCTCTTGGATTATGAAGGACAGCAATTTTATCTCAGTATCTCTAGGGATTGGCACTCAGTAATTACTTAATAAATGTTTTTTCATTCATTCATTCATATAAGCTCACAATAGATGTATTGTTGAATTAATGAGTCAAACAACTTTAGAAGTGAAGCCCTGAACATCTGGTGAATGAATTTCTTTTTTTTTTTTCAGCCAAAGACAAGGTTTATTAGAACATCCATCATATTGGGCAGACTCTTAAGGAGTCTGAACATGGGTAAGCAGTGGTCAGATTATAAGAATCTAAGCAGTGGCTAGATTTTAGGAATCTGAGCATCTTAATGGAGACAAGATGGACCTTATATACAGAAAGACTGTGGGAGGGATCTAGGAGTGGCCAAGTAGTTTGGGGTGATGGGAGGAGGGGTCTAAGGAGGTCTGGATGGGAGTGGCCAGTAAGGTGGGGTGAACAGAACTCCTGGGACCTGGACAATGGAGCCTAGCTAGGATTAAGTATGGGAAATGGCCGGGGGCCATAGGGAGGTAAAACAATGGAGGTGAGATTGGGTGTAGCCACAATGAAAGGCCAGTTGATGGGATTATAGCCACCACAGATTTGGCCAGGTGGGAAAGTACAGAGTCCATGAGGTAATAGAATTACTAAGGGTGGGAAATGGAGCCTAGGTGGGACCAAGGGTGGGAAGTGTTCTGGGGCCATAGGAAGGCAAGATAATGGAGGGGAGATTGGGTGCAGCCTCAGTGAAAGAGCAGTTGATGAGATTATAGCCTCAGAGGAAAGCCAGAGATTTGGCCATGTGGGAAAGTCCAGGGTTTTTCCTTTCTGGGGCCCAGATTCCAACTCCATCATTCCCCCCTCAAACAAATAGGAACCCAAATTCTTTTGGGGTAAGGGGTGAAGGTCTTGGCTTCTGAAACTGCTTCCTGCTGGTAAGGGACATAGAGCTGTCCCTGCCTCAAGGGGGTCCCAAAGAGGAGATTGACTGGAACTGAGCACAGGCTGCATCCAGGGAATGATGTGGGGACATTGACTGGTACTTGCTGTTTGCTACCAACTGTATGTGAATGACCGATAGTCTGGAAGACATAAATCTGACAGAAAAAACTGCAGGGCCCAGATACTAGATTTAGGGCCCAACTTTGAGGGGATAAAACATCAAACCATGCAATATCAAACCCACATCATAGCCAGACTCAGGAATAGCGAGGTGGGTAACATTCCTTTTCAAAGGAACATAATGGGGAAACTGAGCCAGGAGGATCCCATCTTAGACTGAGGCTAAAATTGTCCTCTCAGCTTTTCCCAATGCTGACTTCCCACCAGTATCACATTCTCTGAGTAGCTTGTGGCATTTCTCTCAGATGGTGGATTATTGATTATCGATGGATTATGACGTATCAGACAACTCAAAATAAAATCCTAGGAGCTTTTACCTCAAACAGCAAGTTTATCACAGCTTAGGAAAAACTTTTCCAGGATTTACACCTCAAACTTAAATTTGTCCTAATGTAATAAGCCAATCATTAGAGATTTCTATACAATTGCAAATTCTCAGCAAGCCATACATAACCCAAACAAACTTTTTGGCTAGTTTACACATTAAAGTAATAACCAACAATACCTAAATTATTTTAGCAGTAACCAAATTATGAAAAGTTGCTTGACTTAACTGATACAGAAAGTTCACCAGTTTGAAACTTGAAACAAACCCATTACCAATCAGGTGACTTCAATTTTGTTAAATGCACTTCCAAATTACTTTACACAGAGAATCAACATCTCATAATTAACAGTTAAAACTACAAACTTGAAAGAGCATGCTTGCCCAAGTTTGGAGGCTAGCTTCATTACCTTGAGCAGAATGTGCTGAACCTGGGTGATGCTTCCAGGCAAAGGTTGCCCTAGGGCCCATGCTGTAGCTGCTGCCCCTCCCCCCCTTCTTCCTTTCCCAGGTGGAGGAGGGCGAAATCAAAAGTACTCAAGCAAAGGGAGTGGGAGACAAGAGTGACCAGGGTTGTAAGGAGGAGTTCTAAACTCCTTAATGATCAATCACAAAACCTCCAGAATCTGCCAAGGTATTTTTAACTGTTCTAATTTTTCTCTATAACCTCCATGAAGGAGGATTCAGAGGTGCAGAAGGAACCAAAAAGCAACTGCAGTTTTCCCCAATTCTCTAGCGCTGAGGGAATTCACAGATACACTTCTGGATAGGGCTTCCATCCTTGTCTATGCTGTGGAAGGTGTACCCAGGTCCATGGCCTTGAACTGACCCAATGGACCGAGAGTCTGAGAGCATCAGGCCAAGTGCAAGACAGCCTCATAACTGTCTTCCCAAAAAGCACCTCCAAGCCTTGGTGCTTGGAGAGCAACCCCAACTGCAGAGCAAGAAAGGAGGGGAGGGAGGAAGCTTACATACCTTCCAGTCTTGGCTGGAGAAGAACTTGGGGTTAGGCAGTATCCCTGTACGGGCCACCAAAATGATGTGGTTTAGGGGTTCAGGGGTGCTGGGACCCCAAAATCACAACACGTAAGTCCTGCCCAAAAGAATTCGACCCAAGCCTTCTTTCAGCCAAAGACAAGGTTTATTAGAACATGCATCACACTGGGCAGCCTCTTAAGGAGTCTGAACATGGGTAAGCAGTGGTTGGATTATAAGAATCTAAGCAGTGCCTAGATTTCAGGAATCTGAGCCTGGTAAATGAATTTCATCAGTGCTGGTAACTACTCTAGAAAATTCAGACTAAGGAGTAGAGAGACATGGAATAATTGTACTTTATTACCTAAAGCTGTACCAGTAGGCATGCCTAACAATTGGCTTGCAGCCTTCTTGCACAGTCCACAGTGGATGCCTTGGAAGGCTTTGTGTCTTCATTTCTCCCTCGCAGTATCCTTCTGTAACCCATGGTTTCAAGTTCATTTGCAAGAGACTTGGTGGAGATTGATTACTCAGTTCTCTGTGCCCATACAAAGAGGAGAGGTGAAGACTTTAGAGATATCTCTTCATGGCTTCCTGTGAACCAAAACTAGACAGACCCATATGGACACATGTAACCAGTATGGGCAAAACACACATATACACATATACATACACACACACACACACACACACACACACACCCTATAGTTCTCTGATTTTCAAGTGCTTCCTCCCCTTGTCCCATGAACACTTTCATTAGGTCTTACCTTTGCTATTATACTCCCAAACTTAAAATGCACTTAGTGCATGTACCATATCGCGTCTCTCTATTCCCCCACCTCCATTTTCCTAGTAACTATAAACTCCTTGAAGGCAAATTATGTCATTTCATAATATCCCCTGTTCTAGCACAGTGCCTTGTTCCTAGTAGGCACCCAATAGATGTTTATTGAATTGACTTATCTTAATTGATATTTCACAGTTGGAAAAATGGTCAGCTATTCTTGGAAGAGATTGCTATTCTTTCCAAATCCCAATCTCTTTTAAGACACTGGAAAGCTTTGATTTGTAGAAGAGGAGAAAGGGAGAAAGGAAGTGAATTATGCACAGAGCAAGCTGAAAAGAGATCTTGTTAACTTCAGAACAAACACAAAATGCTTTGACTCTTGGCATAAACTTTGTCTCCTATGACCATGAGGGTAAGAACTGCCCTTAACACCCAACATAAACTAAACTGGCCCAGTTGAATTTTATAACATCTTGTTTTCATAGTGACTGTTGACTCCTTGGCAGTCTTTTCTGCCTGTTGCTTTCAGTGGTTACAATGCAATATTGTTTTTGAAAGTGGAGTTTTGTTCTGCCATTAAAGAAAAGGAGCTTTTGAAAAATCGAGGAGCTCAGTCTACCTTTTGTTGGGTGTTTGATCTTCTGCCTCTACTCTTACTGCTTCTTTTAAACAGAAAACATAACAGGGAAGAGAACATCAAGGGGAAACATGAGTTGTTGTCCCTGCCTAAGTCAGCTTCAAACAGTGAATCAAATCTTGACTTACCTTGTTTTCAAAGGAGTGGTTTGAGTGCATTTATTTAGCAGGTATAAAAAGTATCACTGCAGATAAAGGCAGCAGACAGTGCTCTATGGAGTGCCCAGAGCTTCTGGATGTGGAACTACATTTTTCCTAATTATTGCCAAAGAAGTCAATGGAAAAGTAGATTTTTTTCTAATAGAGCAGTAGTTGAGTTTGTCAACACATTGTCAGTATCCTAGTTTTAACAAACTTTGAATCTATTCTTTGTAAATAAAGTTTATTTTAGATAATGGCTGTGTTTCTTTTAAAATATTTATAACTGTGCTTTTCACATGATTCAGGGAAATAGTGTGTCTGCTCTAGTTTATAGTAAATTCATAAGGAAAAGAACCATGTTCCTCCTGGTTTTTGTTTTTGTTTTTAATTTTGAACAGGGAGATTGGAATGAAGATGAAGAATTTTTTTCCCCTAAAGTGCATGACCTGATTGAATAATCTTCCAAATCCAAGAGTCTAGACCTAGATCAATAGATAGCCATGCCACATAAGTAGGCTACTATGATTACAACCAGCAGAAGATTGAGCATGCATTAACAGTTTAGATATCTTGCTGTTGAATTATTTCAGTCATGTCCAACACTTGGTGAACCTATTTGGGGTTCTCTTGGTAAAGATACTGGAGTGGTTTGCCATTTTCTTCTCCACCTCATTTTACAGATGAGGACACTGAGGCAGACAGGGTTAAGTGACCTGCCCAGGGTCACACAGCTAGTATCTTAAGCCAAATTTGAACTTGGGAAGATGAGTCTTCCTGACTCCAGCTCTCTGTGCACTATGATGCCATGTAGCTGCCCTATTTAGACTTGCACCCCAACCCTCACAAAAAAATTAAAAACTCAACCTTAATAGTAAAATTAGCATGACACAAATAAATCATATTCACAATTTTTTCACCAGACCTGTGATTTCTTTGGTTTAAGGAGCTGCCAGTGAGGAATCTCCCTGTAACAATGTGCATCTACAACTTCTCTGTAATTCACTGTCTTATCGAGTTGTTTGGGGGCAATGAGAGATTAGGTGACTTTCCCAGTATCACACAGTCATTTATATGACAGAATTAGAGCTGGAAACTGGGTCATCCAGACTTAGGGGTTGATCCTCTCTCCATTATATAAGGTTTCCTCAAACATAATAAATACAAATGGTCAGCAGTTCTGATCAATATGATTACTTTAAAGCTGGGGTTTTTAATCTCAGGTCTGTGAAATTAAAAAAAATATTTTGATAACTGTGTTTCAATATAATTCATTTCCTTTGTAATCTTTGTATTTTATTTTATGCATTTAAAAACATTATTCTGAGAAGTGATCCGTGGTTTTCAACAGACTGCCAGAAGGGTCTGTGACACAAAATTAATTGAGATGACCTACTTTAAGGCATCCTAAATGAGTTCTTAGTTTTTATCTGCCTTATCCTCCTCTTTATAGGTTCATAAAATGAGAAATGGCTTGCCCAATGTCACCCGTGCATTCTTAACAATAATATAGCTATCATCATCATCACCATCTTCTTCCTCCTCCTCATTTTATTCAGTAGGAAAGCAGGGATTTAAACTAACATGCTCTGAATCCAAATCCAGTTCTCTTTCTCCCATATATTCCCATGCCTTTAAGGAGTCTAGGAGCTGAGAAGCACTGTGACCTAGTCAATCATAAGTAACAGGTGCTATTAACCACAAACTCATGTTTGTCACACCTGTCATACTTGACACTCAACACCAGAAAGCACTTGGAGATGACTGCTAAGCTCTCTCTGACTTTGGAGACCTAACAGCTGCTTTTTTTCTTCTCTTCATTCCCTTTGTGTCTGGTATCATTTTCCACTAGTTCATCTAGTGTTTGGATGTGAATCACGCTACCATCCTACCCCAGGAAAACTGCTTGCCTTAATCCCAGCCTCCTCTTTCCTTCCTAATTACTTGGACTATCATGCCTAGTTAGAATAAATGCTTAGTTGATATCATAAAAACATAAAAACCCATCATTTTTGAAGTTCATCATTTATCAGTTCCATCAAACAAAAATATTAATCTTCTTTCCTAAAGCTAGTTATCCTCTGCCACCCTTCTGTCCCCCAAAGCACAATTTAGAAAGGATTAATTATAGTTGAGACCTCAGAAATCCACCTGACCTCTTACAAGGCAAACACAGCATCTACACAGAGGTGGAGTCACTTTGTCTTTTCACAAGAACCTGGCTAACTGGTCACTGGTCTGGCGCTCCAAGCCGATCCACCCACCAGTTCTGTCCTGTGGTGGTCCCTACTCTGCCTGCCGCCATGGATTCTGATTGCTTCTCAGATACTTACTCTATTTACTGCCCACATCTGGATCTGCTGCATTCACTGAGGAGTGTCTGGCTTTGCCATTAGACTTAACACAGACAAGTAGCTAAGGGACACAGGTGAGTTGCCTCAATTGCTATTTTGTTCTTTATTCACCTTCCTCTGCTCTTCTTTAATGCCTCCCATCATCTCTATCATATTTGTATATATATATATAATGTTACATCTCTAATATCTCCTATTCCTTTCTGTCTGTGTTCATATCTGACCATAAAATAGACAAGTGATATTTACATCAGCACCTTGGCAGCATGGACAGCACTTCAAGAAGGATATTTTCTGATAAACTACTCATCTCTTTCCCTACTCAACTCTTGGAGGAGGGGGTAAACGAGATCTATGATAAGAACCAAATGCCACTAAAGTCTCAAAAAACATTAAAAAGATCTTGTCATAATATTTTAAAATTTGTTTATTAAATTGTCTATCAAAAGAAATTTGGGGGACATATCTCTTGGGGAGATGATTACTTTATTCAAATAAAAATAGCTTGTCAGCTGTTGAGTTCGCTTTGTACTTGAAAAATTGTCCCTATCTAATATTATCTCAATTCAGTCATTTTTACCATGCCTACAGCTGCTCAGCCATTATTTGGCAATATTTACAGTTTGGGTGTGTTTTATGCACTAATGCAGACAATTTGCCATAGTAGCTATGGATCCAGGAATCTCTGGATTCAAGTCCAGGCTCTGACACATATTGACTGTGTGATCTTAAGTAAGTCAATTAACCCTTCCATCCTCTGAGAAAATCTCTAAGTTGCAAAGAGAATTCCACCCTGCGTTAGTGGAAGGGTTTCTTCACTTAGGAGATCGATCCCTTTGCCAAAGAAATGACAAGTCCAATCTCTACCCTGGCCATGTGTAGCCGTCATCTCTCCTTTCAAAGATCCATAGATGAGACCTGTCTTTTCATCTCATTTACTGGTCTGCCATGAATCACAGTACAATGTTCCATACCCCTGAAGTCATCTAAGCTGTGTTTTCCTGCTGACTCATCCTCTTTAGCTACTCATCATGTTGTGGAGGGGACCCCGATTTCTAGGAGGCTGTGCCACCAGATTTAGCAGGTAAAACATGAAAAAGTTTTGAAAATGGTCCCAGTTACACACTATGTCTACATCTCTAGTACCTGCCTAAGCCAAGTACAGAAAGAGGAGTCATTATTGGAAGCCTGGTCATTGGGTGATCATTTATTTTGCTTTTCATGATCCTTAAAACTGATTAACCCAAGACAGAAAGGAAAGAATAGCTGAAAGAATGGATTTGGTGCCAGGATATTTGAATGCACGTGGGCTATCACTGTTATGGATTTTTCTTCTGTGACTCTACTCCATTTTTTTTTTTTTAAAGATCAAACATGATTTCATTAGAGTAAGAGAATTCCCTCTCCCAATGCACATGGACACTTCCACTGAAATTTCAAGTGCATAGAGAGTATTGAGAAGCTGAATGTTTACCTATGATCAGTATTCAGCATGTGTCAGAGGAGAGACTTTGGAACCCAGCTCTTTGTAACTCTGAGGAAAGCTTTCTCTTACGCCATTCTGCCTCCTAGTTCTTGTCCATGTTCTCCCATAAATTCTTCATTGCATCACTACCCAATGTGCCTTCTCTGTAGCCATCATCATTGTCATTGCAATAACAATAATAATGACTAGCATTTTATAATAGCACTTTGGAAGGGTTTGGAAAGGACTTCACAAATATTATCTCATTTGATCCTTAAAACAACCCTTCAAGGTAGGTGCTGTAATTATCCCATTTTAATAATAACAATAACTATTAATCTATAGTAATGATAATAATATAACTATAATAATAGCTTAGATATTGATATAGTATTCAGTATATGCCCGGACTATGCTAAACACTTTACAATTATTATCTTAGTAAATTCTCACAACAAACGTGCAAGGTAGCTGCTATTACTATATCATTTGTAATAGTAATAATAGGTAACATTTACATAGCCACTTACTATGTGCCAGGCACTGTGCTAAGTACTTTACAATTATTATCTTATTTGATCTTCATGGCAACCCTGGGAAGTAGGTGCTGTTATTATTTCCCTTTTATAGATGAGGAAATTGGGGCAGACAGAGATTAAGTGAGCTTCCCAAGATCACACAGCTAGTCAGTGTCTGAGGCTGGATTTGAACTCAGGTCATCCTGACTCCAGGCCTGACTCTCTACCCAGTACACCACCTTCATTGGGTACCAGTGAATCATTTGGGATGTCCATCTGTTACCCCTCACTCTTGCTGTATGAACAGTCCACTTCCGTTTCTGGCCTTGTAGCTCTCAGATGATATCTTTCATCCCACTTTTCACATATGAAGTGCCATTGTGAATGTGCTACAGGCATTTACAATCCCAGGGTGTCTTGTTTATTCTTTTGAGTAATGCACAATTTTCACTAATTGTGGGTGGTGGTATTCCATGACTTACAGCTGGGGTAGCCTTGTTTTCCTCTGTATCCCCAGTGTTTTATAGTGCCTGGGATTGCTCAATATTTATTTTGTAATGGGGAAAAATATCATCTTAATAATTATTTTAATAATAGTTATCATTTATATGGCTTTTTAATATGGTATCTCTCTTTTTCTCTTGCATAGTCCTTGGCACACAGTTAGCACTTAATAAGTGCTTCTTGATTTAGCTCCATAGCATGTGATCTTCCCAACAACATCAATTTATAGATGAGAAACTGAGTCAACTTCTCTCTTTGCTCCCAGTTGCCCATACTCAAAACTAGAGTTAATTTTGGTTTACTTTTTATTCATTCCACGTATTCAGTGAGTTACCAAGTCCTGGTGATTTTTCCCCAAGAGTAGATAAGTTATTTTCTTTTTCTCCCTTCCCATCATCTACCCCAGAATTCAAACCTATGGAACTCAGTGTCCAGATTAAACAACATTAGCAATGACTAGCACATAGTAAGTACTTAATAAATGTTTGTTGATTGATGGGATTTATTTTTGGAGGAACAAATCTCTTTGGCTCCCAAGCCCCGTGTTCTCCCTGACAGATTAATGGGTATTGTAGATAGAAGTCTGGATGTTTAGTGAGGAAAATTTGGATTTAAATCCAGCCAGAGATACAAGCTGTATGACCCTAGAAAATTCATTGAATCTTCTTGGGCATCAGTTTCCTAATCTGCAAAATGAGACTGTTGAACCAGTTGACCTATAAGGTCTATGGTCTATTCAGCTCTATATTTATGATCCTAGGAACATCAGAATTTGGCTTGTGTTTCATTCTCTACCATCAAAGTAAAAGGGCCCTCAGTTGTCATGCAAACCATCAGGCTAACAAGACACTGAATGTAAGATCTGGCAGAAATATAAAGGAATCACAGGTAAGACCACAGATAGTCAAGGCGCCTTTCTTTCATATGCTGGCAAGTCTTACTTTCTGGGGACCTTGGAAGTACCCACAATTTACAGTTCCAACGAAGGGTAAGTTTTATACTGTTCCTCTACACTCATAGGATCTGAGTTCAAGTCCTTGCTACTCTTCTGCTCCAGCTGTTACTTAGTCGTAGGATCACTTCCATCAGACTCAGGAGACTTTGCCCAGAAACTCCTCTTCTCTTTCCATTGTTCCTTTGCTGCTGGCTCTGGATCCTGAAGCTTCCAGTTTGACCCATCATCTCATCTCTGTTCGATGGATGCCTCTGGCAACATGTTTCCTTTCTCTCCTGGGGCCACTTGGTTTCCCACAGTACATGGTTCTATGTACAGGCTGCATGATAATGTAAGGTTTCCCTCTAATGAACTGAGTGTGCCTAATCTTTCTGATTTTCCATCTCTGGTTGTCTCTGTCTCATTTTAAAATTCCAAGCCTAAGTGCATAATTCTGGAATCTAAAGTATCCTGAACCAATCCTGCTTTATTTGGCCAGAAGAGGGGTTACTACTCAGGTAGAACCCAACAATTCACACTTCATTAGGAGATGGTACCCATGCCAGAATGGAGGGCCTCCTCCATTGTTAGCTTTGTCCACAAGGACATGATCTTGTCAAAGGCTTCTCACACTCTTTTGGGAAGGCATCCATCAGAAGAATTCAATAGAGCCCTGCTAGACTGACTATTGACTTGCACCTACTAAATTCTGAAAGTAATTGGTGGGAAAGAAAGGAACCAGGCAAACATTTTTTTTTCTAATGACACCAGTGAAGGAAATTCAAGTCTGAACTTGTTGAGTCACGCATTACTGCTCACTTCTCCCTCTTGTTAGCCCCAAAGTGGAAGAATTTAATTTATCTGTAGTTAGATGACTTTGAACAGTTTAGACAGTATACATCCCAGCTGAAAACAAATGCTGATAATTTTATTTATTAGTCTTTTTTTAATCCAAGTTAATAAGGCTACCACGGAGGAGAACAGAACAAAGGGGGGAAAGGACGCAGCTAGGATTATACTGTGTTTTGTTGAAATACTGGAGGTGAGCTCGTTGAAAATGTTTGCTCCTAAGTATTTTAACAGTTGTTAAAGCCATCTGACTTGCTTTAAGGAACACACAAACAAACAAATAAAATTAGAGCACCTCCTTGGTCATTAGTTTCATTAACTATACAAAAGAAGCTTTCTATATTCAGCTCTTATGGAAGCAGACCCTCAATATACCTTGTTAGCTGTCATTAGCTTTGGCCCCTGGTTGCATGTGCAAACACCTGAGTTCAGGCTAAGAGCTTTAACTTATTTTGGCCATTAGGTGACACCTTTCTACCTTTTTTTTTTTTGCTTTGTTTTATTTTTTTGTTTTTTTTTGTCTTTTATAGTGAGGCAATTGGGTTAAGTGACTTGCCCAAGGTCACATAGCTAGTACGTGTCAAGTGTTTGGTCTGAGGCCGGATTTGAACTCAGGTCCTCCTGACTTCAGGGCTGGTGCTCTATCCACTGCACCACCTAGCTGCCCCTTCTACCTTTTCTTTGTTGAGACCCTGGCCCTTGTACAAGAGGCAAGACTATTTGAAGATATACCAGTAAGTCACTTTTTAAACTGAACAAACTGGTTACGAACAATCAACGTTATTCTTACGTGGTACAATGAAAAGAATGTGAAATCTGGAGTCAGATGGCCTTGGTTTCAAATCTAGCCTCTGCCATTTGCTACCTGAATCACCTTGGGCAAATAACTTAACCTTTCTGGTTCTCAGTTTCCTTATTTTTAAAATAAGGGAGTTGCTGTAGCTGACCTCCAGCCCTTTCTGCTTACAGTCTAAGATTCTGTGATCCTAAAGCTCTTTATTATTTGTAATCTAGTGCATTAAACAGAAAATACCGACATAGGAATCTAACATCCTAATTTTATATTTATTTCTACTATTTTTGGTTATCTGGAGATTCCCAGAAATATCAAATCAACTTACAATAGTTGTTTATCTGTTTTTCATAATGCCTTTTTCTTAGTATTCCTTTTCAGTGGTTTACTACCCTCTTAAATTCTTCCCAGGGATGCTTTAGAGATTAAATTCATCTCTGTTTATTCAACATTCATTTATTCTTTCACTCATTAAATGTAGAACTATCCGCAAGGCTCCTACTATGTAAAGAGATCTTTGGAGAAGTATCAAGTTCAAATAAAAACTCTTTCTGCCATCATGGAGTTGTTTTGTGGGGTATAAGATGCAAACTCAGATGATTCCACTATAAACTTACCTATGTTTAAAGTATTAGAAAGCTGCAAAAGTATGTAATGTCTCTCTTAGTTTAAACTTAGAGTCAGAAATCTGGATTTGAATGATGGTCCTTCCCCTTGCCCTTCTTTCACCATAGGCAGAACACTTCATCTTGCAGGATCTCTATTTCTTTATCTGTAAAATGAGGATATTCAACAAAATCATCACTAAAGCTCCTTTCAGGGCTAGATCCTATAATCTTGTGCACAGTAAGGTACAACTTTATTTTAGGTTTTCGTGTATACTAATGCTTAAGTATTGGTGAAATGGTTCGTACGACCTAGAGAAATCTTCATTAACTATTTGTTGGAGCATTTAAAGACTGAGAGCAGGCAGCTAGGTGGTGCAGTGGATAGAGTACTGGCACTGGAGTCAGGAGGACCTGAGTTCAAATTCAGCTTTAGATACTTATTAGCTGTGTGAGCCTAGGCAAGTCACTTAACCCTGATTGCCTCCAAAAAATAAAAATAAAGACTAGAGAAAGGAACGGCAAATTACTCCAGCATCTTTGCCAAGAAAACCCCAAATGGAGTCATGAAGATAAAACTGAAATGACTGAAGACCTAATGAAGTATGAACTATGCCATTCCTTTACTGTGAATTATGATTATAATCTTTCCTTGTAAAAGTACATATGAGACCATAAATTTAGAGTTGGAAGGCAAGCATTGAGTCCAACCCTTTCAGGAGGGTTAAGATGAGGAAACTGATACGGAGAGAGAGGTTGAGTGACTTGCCCACGATTGTGCAACTAATATATGTCAGATGTTGAATTTGAAATCAGTTTCTCAACTCCAAACACAGTTCTCTTATCACTGCACCACAACCATTGCATATCAGAGAGGACTCATGAACTGTTGGCTTGGATGCATCCAGACCTACAGAATACCTTGAACCTTGGATAATTGTTCTGAAGGTCTCTGTACGATATGGAGTATTTATGCACATCCATATTAATGAATATATTGTTAAAATATTTTAAAGAATTGCCACCTCCCAACTAAAAGTTTTGTATTTCTGGGAGGCTGAATGTATATTCAGTTAATGAATTGCTTGCTAAATGTTTGAGAGTTTAAATTAATGAAGAATATAAAACACCAGATATGAATTAGTTGCTTAATGGAAAAAAATCTCAATGTAAGGTTAAATTATTTCAGTTTAGATATATTAATTATTATAGTAATCAGTTAATAGTGAGCACTATTATTCAGCAAATTCACTGAATAGACACATCATTGGTTGTCTTTTACCAAAGACATTTATTTTGTCTCAGTCTTTATTCAGAACCAGAAAAAAGCTATGGGCTTCAGATTGTGCCTCCTCATGGAAAGCACACATCCATTCATTTATCTTGGGAGATACATTTATACAAGAAGGATAAGAATAAAGAAATTTGCTTGTTCTCCCCAGCGTGATGCTGTAGATTTAAAGGTGCCATCTTAGGAGAGGAAACAGCCAGTCCAACCAGACAGGCAGAAGAAGAATGCAAAGTAGTGGTTGGGGATGCTTAGCTGTGCTGAAGTTTACTTTGGCCCCTATTTGTTGATGCAGCAACAACAGAGATGTCTTACCAACAATAGAAAAGTCTTGTCTTCCTAGCACATGTATCCGAGGCAGGACAGAGACTTGCTCAAGGCTTCTCAAACTGAATGATTACCACTCACTTCCGGTGATTCATATGGAGTCCAATGATAATGCCAGAAATCATCTAGTAATTGCTTAATAATAATAATGATGTCCTAGGCAAGAAACTGAAGACCTTGAGGGACAGACAGTATTTTCATGATTATTGCTAAGCAAATACAAGGAATTCAGAAGAGAAAAATAAATTTGAGAAAGAATGAACTGGTTAAGATTTCTGAGAATCAAATTTGGCTTTCTGTACCACAGACCATATTGGAATGAATGAATGAATGAATGAATGAATGACTCTTGGCCAGGAAAGACTTGCACTTAGCTAGGAATTGTAAGCTTTCATTTACCTGGAGTCTTGCAAATATAATCAAAAGAGAACTAGAAGGGAAGAGGAATGAAGAAAATTGTCGAGAAATACTTACCAAGCTAGATCCAATAGAGAAGCATTATAGTATAGGAAAAGCAGTGGCATTCAGGAAACCAAATGTCTATGGGAAAATAAGTCCAAGAAAGACACCATCAGTAAAGCCCATGTGTTCTTATCATCTGACGCTTTTCCACTCTGATCTTTTCAAACAGAAGGGACCATTCTCTACCATTAGCTTCTCTTTCCAGCTGGCTCTTGTATCTTCTCCTTCTGTCTTCCTATTTTCTCATTTCCTCTCTCCTAAAACTTTTAATGTCTCAAATCAGGGCCTTTCCATGAGTAGTGACCCATCTCTAACTTATGGTGGGAAAAAAAAGTTCGCAGTTGAATCAGCTATTGAAAAAATGAGCAATATATAATTTTCCTGTGGACTCCAAAATTCTCTGTGATTTAGCATTTCCAAGTTACGTCTTTCAAAACTATGAAAATAGTCAAATGTAAATGATCTGATGGATGACAATGAGCTGAGATGATCTTTACTTTTGTTTTCAAGCAGATCTTTGAAGTAAATTTGTTGGAGTGGCAGTTTTTTCTCTGGTCCTCAGAACGGTCTCAATTTGTTTTTCATATGATTTCTTGTTTTCTGCCACTTGAAACAAAATGCCCATATACAAAAAGGGTATTACTATATACATACATATGTATGTGTATATGTATATATATGAAAGTATGTGTGTGCATGAATACATTATACAACCTTTAAAAATTTTGATCCCAACTTTCACCAGCCTTCCTTTGTCCTCTGGCTATTTTATGCCTTGACACTCTATACCAGATTCCAGCACTTGCAGGGTCATTGTAACTTCCTGGATTGAATAAAGATTTCCATTTATCCTTTTAGATTTCAGAACCACAGAATTTGATGGGAGAGTCTCTGTGGCCTTCTTACCCAACCCATATGAGAAATTATGTGAAATACATAAGCTTTATTATTAAACTTGAAATGTTCAAAGGGTTAAAGATTATCTATTTAATTAGTAAAAAAGGATCTTATCTTGTGCTGATTGAGGCTTATTTTCCCCAACTACCTCTCTCTCTCAAATCATAATATCTGACATTTGTATAAGACTTGACTTTTCTCACAATAATCATCTAAGGCAGGTAGTAAAAGGATTATTATTTTAATTTGGCTCCCTATTACTTCTAGGATCAAGTCTGTTTAACTTTTAAAGCACTTTATAACCTGGCCCCAATTGTTGTTTTCAGCCTTATTATAAATTCTTCCCCTTGAACTGTGCAATTCAGCCCAAATTGGCCTGCTTTCTGTTCCTTATGTGACTGTCCATCACCTATCCCTGTGTATTTGTACCAGCTGTCTCCAAAGCATGAAGTGATCTCTTCTCCTTATATCATACTCGTAGAATCCTTCAGGTCCTTCAAAATGGCATTCTTTCTATGTGGCACACAGCTGCTAATGACTTTTGTCTGTTCATACCTTTTATTAAACTACCTTCTGTTTATCTTAGGTTCATTAATGGATAATGAATATGATGAATTATATGTGAAGAGTAATTATATTCATCACATTATATCAACCTATAATATATTCATATTATATGTCCATGTAGTGGGTAAAGCACCAGGCCTGCAATCAAGAAGATCTGAGTTCAAATATGGCCTCAGATACTAGCTTGTGTGACCATGAGCAAGTCACTTAACCCTGTTTACCTCAGTTTCCTCATCTGTAAAATGAGACAGAGAAGGAAATGGCAAACCGCTCCATATCTTTGTCAAGAAAATCTCAAATGGGGTCAAGAAGAGTTGGACATGACTAAAACGACTGAACGACATTATATATTCATTCCATGTATAATATTATATGTAAAATAATATGTCATGTATATACATTACGTGTATACCGAACATAAGATTGTAAGTGCTTTGAATGTAGGAATTGTTCCTTCTTTTATAGCCTATCACTATACCTAACACATAGTAAGCACTTATTTTTTTAAATTAATTTATTTTGAATTATCAACAATCACTTCCATAAGCTTTTGAGTTTTAAATTTTTCTCCCCCTCCCTCCCTAAGACAGCATGCAATGTGATATAGGCTATACATACATATTCCTATTAAACATATTTTCACATTAGTGATGTTGTAGGTAAGAATTAGAACCAATAGGAGGAACCACCAGAAAGAGGAAACAAAACACAACAGAAGAAAAAAAAATAGCAAACAGTCTGCTTCGATCTGCATTCAGATTCCATAGTTCTTTCTTTGGATGTGGATAGCATTTTCCATCATGAGGCCTTTGGAGACGTCTTAAATCTTTGTATTTCTGAGAAGGGTTAAGTCTAATCATAGCTCAACGTGGCTGTTACTGTGTACAACATTCTCCTGGTTCTGCTCATTTCAGTCACCATCAGATCATACAAGTCTTTCCACGTTAAAAAATGTTTTTGATGAGTTGGACAATTGAATAATACAGATGAGGAAAGTGAAGGTCAGAATGTTCCAGTGATTTTCCTACAGATAACATTTATCATAGGTGGGACTCAATCACATGTCTCCTGAGTGTAAGACCAGTCATTTTTACATTATACCCATGCTGTTTTCCCAAAGTCACTCTAGTAAACCTATTCTGGAATTGCATATATAGTACTGACATTGAAGGAATGCTCTGTCACTTTCTGGTTTAGTGTATTTCCTTTTTATACATAGAATTAGTACCTTTTTTTTTTCCAATATAGTATTTCAGAGAATGCAGGGGAAAAAAAAACACCTCAGTTTGTAGGCTATTTAATATGATTGTAGACACTGTCTTTTTTGCAAACAATTTATATCATGGTAATTAATTGTTTTGTAAAAGTTTGACAGAATTCAATTCTGAATCTCTCTGGTCCTGGAGTTTGTTTTTTCCCCTTAGAAGTTCATTAGTGGTTTGTCCAATTACATTCTTTTAAACTGAGTTGTTTAAATTCTCTATTTCTTGTTCTGCTAACTTGAATATTTTGTAATTTTGTAAATATTCATTTATTTCATTGAAGTTGTTGGTTTTATTGGCATACATTTGGGCAAAATAGTTAACTGTGACATCCTTGATTTCCTCTTCATTTATGATAATGCCCTTTTACATGTCTGATACTGGTAATTTAATTTTCTCCTTTTTTAAATCAAATTAGCTAATAGTTTATTTTTTTAAAGCTCCAGTTTAATATATAAATTCAGTATTTTTGTTTTGAATTTTGTCAGTCTCTTCTTTGATGTTCAAGGTTTCTATTCTGGTATTTAATAGGAGTTTCTTAATTTGTTGGTTTTCCCATATTTTTAGTCATGTACCTAATTCATTGATCTGCCTTTTTTTTATTAATAATGCTTAGAGATATACATATTCCCATAAGGATTACTTAAGCAGCATCTCCAAAATTTTGGTACATTGTCTCATTGTCATTCATTATTTTCAATGAATATTATCTATCATTTCTATGATTTGTCCTTTGATCTGCCAATTTTTTAGGATTGTTATTTCATCTCTCATTGATTTCAATACATTTTCAGTGGTACCTTATTTATCTAATTTTTGTTACATTGTGATGAATAAAGGATGAATATAGTAGTCTTGCCTGTCTGCATTTGTTTCTGACAGTTTTATGTCCCAAGATATGTCAGTTTTTGTGAAGGTGTCACTATTAATTAGAGAAGTGGAAATTAAAGCAACTTAAAGAATCTATCTCAGGCCCACCAGATTGGCAAAGATGAAAAAGAGGGAAATGATAATTGTTGGAGGAATTTTAGGAAAACAGGCACATTGATGCGTCATTGGTGGGACCATGAATGAGTATAACCATTCAGGAAAATAATTAGGAATTATACACAGAAAGTCAACAAATAATCTCTTCTTTTTAATCCAGCCTTTGATCCACTGGTAGACCTATATACAAAAGAGATCAAAGAAATAGAAAAGGTCTCATATCTACACAAATATTTATACCAGCTCTTTCTGTGGTGGCAAAACACCCTGCTGACTAAAACAATGTCAGTCAATTGAGTAATGGCTGAATAAATTGTGGTATATAAATGTGAAAGAATGCTTTTGTGTTGTAAAAATGGGGAATTGATGATTTCGGAGAGACATGGACTTATATGAACCAAGGAAGAATGAAGTAAATAGAACCTGAACACAAATGTATACTGTTTTGAATACTTTTATAAGCTGATGAAGAATGAAATTAGGAAAAGCAGGGCAACAATTTTTACAATAAAAACAACAATGTACATAGGCAGTCGGTGCCATAATGAATAGAGCTTTGGGACTAGAGTCCAGGAGATCTGAGTTGTAATGAGGCTTACTCACTATGTGACCCTGGTCAGATCGCTTAACCTCAGTTTGCATCATTTTCTTCATGTGTACTATGAGTATAATAACACATCTACCATGCAGGATTATTGTGAGGATCAAATGAGATGATATTTGTTTAAAAAAAAAAAAAAGAGCTTAGCACGGTTCCTGACCCAAAGTAGGTATTATATAAGTATTTATTCCCTTTCCTCAAATGCAACTTTGAAAATTGTAAGAACCGTGATCAGTACAATGACCATCCATATTCCAGAGAATTGTTGTTGAAACATACTATATACCTTGTGACAGAGAGGTGTTAGGATTCAAAATGAGTGGTGGGTATTTATCTGTCTATATGTGTATGTATGTTTGTTTGTATATGTGAATTATGTATAAAACTTGTTATATAAGATGTTTATGTAACAATAGTTACATATCCATAATTATTTGCATACAACCAATTAGGTAATTTGTTTTGCTTGACTATGCATATTTGTTAAAAGGAATTTGTGTTTCTTTTCTCCCTTTTTTTTTTACTTGGAGTTGGAAGGAGAGAAAATTTATTTATTAATTAAACAAAATAGAGAGAGGGGAGGAGTGCTACAGATGTGTAATATTTCTTGCACTTTGAGATGTATTATTAGTTTTCCTTAATTATTTTATTTGTTATAAGAGATTACTGTTGGAGTAAAGCAATTGTTTATAATGTGAAAACAAAATACATCGATAAGGCTGTTTCTTTTTAAATGGACCATATCCTTTCTCAAATTTTACTTTGCTCTATTATGATGTAATGGTCACTCTGGCATCTCAAAAGCAGGGCATGACTTCTGGAAGTCCCTCTAAGCTGAAAATATTTCAAGTATGGGACTGGTGATATAATTACGCCTCTATCTCCAGTTTCAGAATTTGGACTAAAGACTAACATTTATTCATATTAATGCATCTTTAAATTAGACAGTTTAGCAAAGTAATCGTGTTCAGACGATCTCTAAATATCTGTTAAATAATTTGGGTTTCTCTCAGAAGTTCTTGTGACCATAAATTCATCTGCTAGAGCTGGAGTATGGCAAAGTTTTGCTCATAGAAAATAGATGGCCAAATTAATTGAATGATTAAAGTTAATAGGCATAAAGTAATGTCTTGCATTTGGGTTCAGAAATCAGCTTCCAAAGTACAAGATGGAGGAGGCAGGTCTAAGTCAGAGTTTCTTTGAAAAATAGGTGGTTGTTTTAGTGTACTACAAGCCCCATAGGAGTCAGTCCTGTGATGTGACAGGCAAGGAAATTAATTCAGTCTTAGGCTACATAAAGATATCCACAATGTCCAGCATCACAAAGGTCCTATTATAATCGGCACTGTCCAAACCCTATCTGAAGTATTGTGTTCATTTTGGGGTACCACATTTTATTAAAAACATCACTTAACTGGAATGTGTACAAAGGAGGACAGCAGGAGCTTAGCACTGGGCCTGGTAAATAGTAGATGCTTAGTAAATTATTATTGATTGATTGAGTTCATTCATGAATCAGCTGATGGCATTGAGAATGCTTAGCCTGGAGAAGAGAAGGTTGAACTGGGAAGGGCATGATAGCTATCTTTAAATATTTGAAGGGCTATCACAAGGAAGAGGGATTGCACTTACTTTGATTATACTCAGAGTGCCAGGTGCTGTAGCAGTAGAACTTTGTGAAAGTTACAGAAATGCAGACTTAGACTGGATGATAAAAAAAGAACTAAAAACAAACAAAAAATAATTCTCCAACTTCCAGAAATTAGAGCTGTTCAAAAGTGGATTGGACTCCCTTGGAATAAACTCTGCCACCCTGGAGGCAAGTCTTCCAAAAAGAGTTGGGTGGCCTTCATAGGACAGATAGTAAAGAGAATTATTTTTCAGATAGAGGTAAGACCAATCATTGCAGATATTTTCCTTCCTGAAATTCTGTAATATTGTAACTATATTGGTCTCATATAGACTCCACAGCAGCATAGATGTAGCATAAATGGGGCTCTCACTCAGCCATTGTACATGGTGGCCTATGTGCTTGGACAAGTCAAAGCTGGTATAAGGTAAGAAACAAGCAACCCGTGGAAAGTCCACAGTGTTGGATCATTATTCCTACCAATGAACTCTGCAAAATATCTTGTGTCTTGGACCTTAGCTGTATCTGCTAACCCTGATTCACTATATCTGCTTTATACATCTCTGTTAATTATATAATACGACTTACTTTACTGTCTTCTTTGCTGTTGCTTTATGGTGTGGCACATCTAAGCCAAATCTCCTATATTGCCAACCTCTTCATCAAAGACTAAGGTTCACTCTGACCTTGAGCCTGTTCTATCCCTTATGGATTTAAAATACTTATCCTCTAATGGCTATGGATAGAAGGCCAATGACTACTGTGGGGTAGTTAGATGTAAAATATATATTATTTGTGGTAATTTAATTCAAGTCAAGGAAAAATCCCACTGAAAAAAACAAAAAAAATTAAAAGCAATTATAGATGTTAATATATTTTTAAAAAACCTAGGTGATCAACTTATCTATGTGTTTTATATAAATAAAATACATACTTTGAAAACAGACACTTCTCTATTATAAACTCAATGAGGACAAAGACTTTATTATTTTTATTCAATCTTCTGCCTCCCATGACACTTAGCATGAAAATTTACATGTAGCATGGATTTCAATCAGCAAGCATGTATTATGTGCCTACTGTTTTCCAGACACTGTGCTAAGTATGGAATATGCAAAGAGAAAACTCAGACAAATCCATGTCTTCAAGGCGCTTACTTTCTATTGAAAAAGACAAGATGTACCTGTTTGTGTATGTAGAAAATATGTAAAAATGAATACCTGTAATTACTTTGTGGAGGCAGCCAACAGTTAGGAAAATCTGTAAAGGCTCCTTGTAGAAGCTGGCTTATGAATTGAACTTGGAAAGACAAGAAAAAAATGTCTTTTGGTGTGGTGAATAAATGAATTATAAATATCATAACAACATTTTTGTCATACCTTGAGAACCTTGTAAATAATACGTGTAGGTTTACTTTTATGCAGTTTCCTATTTAAGATATTCAGTATTTAAAGTGTTCAGCTTCCATAAGAAATCCTTGTGAAAATAGGAATGAACGTAAGCTGACCTTTCCATTTTCAGGCCCACATCATTGGCTCTGGGCCTTAGCTGGAATTCACCATGGTCCTTTTAAATAGAACTCTTTTTTTTTTTTTTTTTTTGGCAGAGACTCATCTGCTGACAGTTATTTATATTTTGAAGCTACAAGGTTTGGAATTAATTGTCTGTTTTTGTACAAATACCAGTTGGTGATTTATTTTTGATAGACCTATCTGCACTCTTAGTGTTTAAGAAAGCTAGAATATTTATCATCTGTCTTCTCTCTCCAGTCCTGGGAAAGTAAAGGAGCCAGATGTTTTGGGGAAGGGGGAGGGTATATCAAGGAGGAGTTAAAAATTAAAAAAAAAAAAATTGCCATCACAGAGTCTTCAAAAGAGGAAAACAAATGCATTCTTGTGCTGGTATAGAAATAGCTAAATGAGGAAGATTACAGATGTGGTTTGTTGTTTTTCACAGTGTTAGTGTTTGGCATGCCTCTGAATACTAAACCAAATTGATAGAGTGGTTGCTCTGGCCAGCAGAAACTGTACTCCATATAAAGACATTCTTTGTTTATGAAAACCCTAACCTTCAGGAACTGTGGTTCCATAGCATGGGCTTTATCATAAGTTAATCTGAATCTCTACAAATAAAAGTTTTTTCTTTTTTTTCCATAAAACTGTACAATGTGTAAATACTGAGGTGTATTCTGTTGATTCATGGGAGAGCTGCTTGCATTTTCCTTAGAGGTGGTTTGGCTGTCTGCATATCCTGAATTTATAAAGCAATTCACTTTTCCACTTTTCTTTGCACTATATAGGCCTGTTTACATTTTCATTGGAAACATAACAACATCCACAAAAAGAACTGAACTATAGCTAGGATTTTTTTTTTATTCCCTTCAAAATGGAAAAATTCTTCTGTATAGGCCTATAAGTAAAATTGAAAACCTAGAGCTGCCCTTTAGCAAATAAGCAAGTCTGGTGCAAATATACATAATGTCCTTCTAGAAAGGAAAAGTATTGGAAAAAATGGGATTATCTTTAAATAGAATTTTTTTGGCATTTCCATGACACAATGACCTTTCAGTATATCCTTCATGCGAGAATAACTCCAATGATATCTTATAATCATCCTTTTCAAAGATAACTTAAATGATCTGGCTTTTGGCCCTCACCCCACTGATATTCTTTCATTTTTACAAATGTTGATTTAGTGTTTGATTTGTAAGATGTTTGCTTTTTACTTTGGTTTATCTGTTCAAAGCTATTGTAGGCACACATAGAAACATGGGGGTCTCAAGGCTATTATATACTCTCTCAACCCTACCAAAAGCTCTCCTCTCCTACCCTCACTCCTAGTATAATTCATATATAGTTTTGCCCCTGGTACATGTCATTTTTAAAGTGTATTATATATTAGTTATGGTTATTTTCCTAATTTTGAATATAATCATTGATTTCTCAACATAGGACATAAGCAAAATGGATAAAATGATACAGTTTAATCATGGGATTGTAATATTTCTCTTTAGTTCTTGAGATGGTAGTGAAGGCTAATATAAAACGACTCCTACTTTTTTTTTTTTTATTAATGACCTCTTTCAAATCTATCTGGCTTTATCCCATTGGGAATATTTTCTTACCTATTTCTAGGTAGGGGAACTAACATGGTGAAGTGGTTAAGGTACCCCCTCTGATACCTATTAACTGTTGTCACCCTGGGCAAATCACTTCACTTTTCAGGTCTATAAGATAGTAGGTCTTAACCTTTTGGGGGGAGTCATGGTCCCCTTTCCTAGTCTGGTGAAGTCTATGAACTTCTTATTAGAATAATGTTTTTAAACAGTTGAAGGAAATGATAAATTTCAGCTAGAGTTAGTGTAAATAAAGGTGCATTTTTTTTCTTCTTCATCCAAGTTCATGGACCTCTTTTGGGTCAGTAGACCCTAGGTTAAGAACACCTGCTCTCAAACTATAAATTGCAGAGAAGGTGCCAACCATCACTGAGAGAGGAAGTTCCTTGCCAAAAAAAAGTCACAAGTCTAATCAATAGCAAACTAAAAACCTTCCAGGCCCACTGTGTGGACACCAAAGTTTGTAGGTAAAAAAAAAAAAAAATTCCAAACAAAATCAGATCCAGTTATAGTTAGAGTTGTTCCTCCTACTTTGAATGTCTAAGGCTATTCTGGGCTGAGTTCCCATTAGGACACATCTAAAAATAACTTTGCTACAGTTTGGCTCGGGAGGTTCTGAAGACAGTAAAAACGAGGTTACTTTCAACCTCTGGCATCATCCAGAGAGGGAGCTGCCATGGGATGCATGTTCCTTTCCAATTCTATCACTCACAGTTGCTTTTACGTGGCAGTTACTTCTCCAAAAACAGCAGAAAAGGAAACAGGTTTTCTTAGCGCTATTTGATTGCCTGAGAATTGTAACTTTTTAAATTTTGTTTTAAAGTTTATTTTACATGGACTTCAATGTCTTCTGTCCAGGAAATGAGGTTGAGCATTCATTTTTATAGTTTACCAAAATCGTAGCCAACTGGCCATCCCTGATATGTGGTGCCATGTTTGAAGTGTAGTAATTAATAAAAATTGCTTGGTAAGTATTTCCCATGATTCCTTCAAACTAGAATTTTATCATTTAGGACCAATAAGAGAGATTAGACCTGTGATTTCCTTAATAGAGTGAACTCCCAGGACAAGACACTCCCTCTTGCCAATGCAAGTCTTAGGAAGAAACCTAGAACATTAAATGAGTTGCCTAGGGTCACACAGCTAGTCTGTATCAAAGATGGAACATGAACCCAGATTTTTCTGGTTTTAAGACTACCTATCCTCTCATTTAGGACCATAGGGTTGTTGAAAATATGGTGACTTGGTACCAGAGATTCTGGGTTCTGGGATTAATTCAGCCCAGGAGATTAGTATATTTAGTATATAGTATTAGTAATATATTAGTATATTTTGGGTAGTTAAAGAATACTTAACCTAAGATAAAATAAGGCTACAACCTTGTTTCTAAGATATAAAAGAAATCGGGATGAATCATTAGGAAATGGATCAGAGTACTGAAAAGAAATTCCATTTTATTTCTTATCTTCTCCATTTCATTGACTTTTGCCTTAATTTTCTTATAATTTTATATTTATAGGAGATATCCAGAAGTATGCTTTTTGAGGGGTATATGTTTTGTTTTTTTGTTTTGGTTAATTTTGATTTATTTATTCATTCATTTTCAGAAGGTGTAGGCTTCCTGTACTTAGTAATGAGATGATCAGTAGAAAAGATTAGGGCTACTGAGAAGAATGATAAAGCATTATATAAGGTGATATGGATGCAGAGAATATATACTTTGTGTGGTTAAATACTAATTGAGCTGACAAAGTAAAAATTCAGTGTCTAATTGCAAGCCTAAATAACAGCACTTTTTCAGTCTCTTAGTTTATCTCTCTACAAAATAGGCGTCATAACTAAGTCTAGTTTGAATGTAATGAGTAATGTCTAATCCTCCCAGATGTCATTAGTGTAAATGAGGTGGAGAGGCACAGGACTTCCTGTGTGTTATTATTATGTGTTTCAATTCTTCACTGACTTCACCTTAAAGGTCAGCTGCTGAGCTTGCAGCCTGCAGCCAGGGCTGGGCAATTGGAGAACATACCAACTCCTAATGTTTTTATTTTATAATGATGATATGAATACCTTATATTTGTTTGAACCTTTAAAGATTTTCAAAGCGCATTCATATATGTTAGCTCTTTGGATCCTTCCATTGCCGTGTGATAAGGGTTATTTCACTGAGACTCAGAGATTTAACTTGACTGACAGAGAGTAGCAGTGAGATTCAAACACAGGATTTCAGATTACAACTTGTGTGACCTTTATATTGCCTTGTTAAAATAAATTCTTTACTAAAGTGAGTAGTGAATTGTAATTCTATTGATTGGCCCTTTGGATTGGATGCTATAGAAGTCTGAGATACAGTTGTGGTTTATCAGTCAATGTAATCGAGAAACCAAGCCTTCCTCTTTGGAATTGTCATTGGATTTCTGTGGAATTTGTTATTTCAAGTGTCTGTATTGAGAACACACAAACTTGTATGGTTAGAAAGTATGTGAAATAAAGTTGTATTTCAATGCAAAGAACACACACACGTCTGTTCTCATCTAACAGATGCATCTCTATAAACATAACTATCATCCCTCTATGCACTAACATTGGTGAAGGAAAGGAGAAAGCAGGGTTGACAGGAGTGATTCAGATAGGGTCTGAATTGTAAAATCATACCTTGGGGCTTCTGTTATGCAATAAAGAAGAGAGCTGGATCAGTCCCCAGCACAGGATGGGGATGCCAGAACTTTCTGGATAACTAAAGTTCTTTCCCCATTGTTTAGTCATGGGGAAGGGGCTTTCAGAAATGTTTGTTGTAAGGGGGAGGGGAGTCTCATGTTAGGAGCTGTGCATCTATCTTCCCATGTAGAAATTCTGACACACTCACCACATTCAGTTTTAATTTACTTTTAACTCTGTGTCCTGCTTAAAGGGATATTTAATAAATGTTTGATTGATTAGCACTGTCTATCTGAGAAGATAGACATGAGCATTAGATACATGCGTCAGATACGTATCATGAACACAGCTCTGTGTGGGTCACATCTATGTGTTTCGAGTCCATTCAGATTTGCTTAAAGATGTGAAGCCCTGTACTTGGGATTGTCCCATCTCACAGTCTGACCATGTGCAGTTCAAGGCATTTTCAAGAGAAGGTGATTTTAATGTTGCCTCAGAAGTACTTTATTGATTGCTTTACAGCCATTCCTTTTCTCTAAAACTTCAACTATTTCCATTGTTGTCCTCTCTAAGTTGCAGGTCAGGTGCTGATCTTCATTGGTAGGGTGTTTCTTCATTGGAAGCTCCCTACACCAATAAAATCTCAAGTCACCTAAACCCTTCCTGGGCTATTGGATTTACCTAGCCGTTACTTCCAGTGGCCACTCAGTTTGCTCAGTCCTTACTTCCAAGATCATGGAGAATGGTACTTGATCATGGTCTGGGCTATAAGAGGAACAAAGAGAGAAGAAGACACAAGAGAAGAGAGAAGAGGACGAGGAGGAAGGCAGGCAGAGGGAAACATATCATTGAACTATATCACAGAATCAAAGATCCTGATCATTTTAAAACATTCCCCCGATTTTGCAGATGAAGAAATGTAATCCTCTCAACTAGATTGTAAGCTTCTTGAGCTCAGGAACTTTTTTTTCCCCTTTATTTATATCCTCAGTGCTTAGCACAATGCCTGGTACATAATAAGTGCTTAATATATGTTTATTGACTGACTGAGATCTCTAGAGGTTAAGTCTAAGGTCCCATAAGTTGTAAGTAACTGGTATTCAAATTCAAGACCAGTAACTCTGCCTTTAGTACTTAAAAAAAAATTGTACCATCCTGGATCAGATTCCTCATAGTGCTCAGATGACATCAGAATCAAATTCTGTTTGGAATTAGATATGTTGTTGTTGTTTTTGTTTCTGCTGTCGCTTATTTTTCCTTCATTGTTGGTGCCAGATCAGTTGGAAGGCCCTTTTGTTTATTGGCAGTCTAAGAATTGAGAGGTGTCTACTTGGACCAGCAGGCTCAGCTCTGCATGATTAGAAATCATTTCATAAAAAGATGCTTACGTCCATGTAAATGGTTTTTTTTTTTTCCAATCTCCCTGCTTTGTTCCTCTGTGAATACAACAAAGGTGGTGTCTAAATGACAGCCTATTCAAATGTGACAATAAGCAATATGCTTTCCTTGTCAAAACTGGTCTTCCTTTCTCTCTTTAGCATTTTACCTTTTCTTCTTTGTTTGATTCCATACTATTCTGACTTCCAGTAACCAATCATTTGAACAGACTGATTTCAATACAATATATAAAATGGACTGGATTAGCAGATGGTCACCTAATGTTTTATGCAAATAGCTATGTAATGAAGTATGATTTGATAAAGCAGATACCTCTCCTGGGTACTGGTTTTTTTTTTTTTTCTGACCACGAAGGCAGGTGGTCTTGGTTAGTGATTGTATGTCACCCCAACTCCAGTAGAGACATGCTTAAAACCTACCTGCTTCTGAGAACAATGGAAATATCATTCCTATGATACTTCCATGATTAGTCAATGTCACAAAAACAAAATATAAAGGCAACAGCAACTGCGGTGTTACTTCCCTCAAGTTTTAAAAGTTCCTTGCTTATATAAATGAAAATGACATCTATAATTTGTTTTAATATTCTACAGTAAAATTAAGGTAAATGCATACCTTGACAGAGTTAAGTATTTATCGAAATAGACTGAAAATCCTTTACATGGGCACCAGCATCTTTTTATGCAATGATTTCTAATCATCCAGAGCTGAGCCTGCTGGTTCAACTAGACAAAATCCTCTTGATTAAAAATCACCAGACTTGTGATTTCATCAATATGGGGAATTCCCACTAAGGAAATTCCTTCTGCTAATGCAGGTCAATACACGCTGTGCAATTTAAGATCTCAGAGAGTTTTCTGGGACACTGAGAGGATAGGTCAGTTGCCCAGGGTTACACATCCAGTATTTATATGAGACACGTAGACTTGAATACACATCATCCTGACTCCAAGGCTAGCCCTCTATCCAGTATACATTTTGGCCTCTTTTAACACAAGCTTTTTTTTAAGAACACTATGTCCTGGTCATTGAGTAAAAAGTATCCATAGACCAATTGTAAAGGAGCAAATCAGTGAGGCTGATTTCAGAGACTGATTACTGTAATGGAGAGATCACTAGGTTGTGTGATGTTTAAAAAGTCTGAGAGATATAGTTTCTGGGTAATTTAATAGTTTTATTAATTAGGCCAGCATGTTATTAATAAAAGAGGTTAGTGGCATTCTCAAGTACCAAAGATCCCTCATGCAGTGGACTCACAGTTTATATACCGTTGGAAGAGCAGATGTTCCTGAGGGTGGCAATCAACTCTGATTGGCTAACAATTAATGAGAGAATGAATATTATAATGAGAGGTGGACTATATTACAATGAGCTTCTTGAGGTACATGTTACTGAGTACTCAAATCTTGTCAAAGAGATTTATCAATTCCCATATCACTTCTCTGACAAAAGGGAGAATCCACATTTTCCCAGACTTGTCTGAGTAAACACGATGAGTAGGAAGCCACCATTTTGCCTAAACTTAGGATTTCTTTTACTGTCTTTGATCAGATCTTAGCCATCCTGGCTGGGTAAGTCTTTGGGAAAGATTTTCCATGGTGGTTGATTTCTGGATGAGGAAGTAGTAAAGGGGAAACACGTTGGTCCTGATTTAATAATTAGTTATTGATACAGGAGAGAAATAATCATTTCTCTCAGTTGAGAGCTTAAAGTTTTAGACCCATCCTTGCTTCTAATTAAGCCTTTCCTAGCGCTAGGATCCTATGCATATTCTTTTGGTTCACATTACTAGCCTTGTGCATGGAGTGGGGTAGGAAGAGAGTGAAGGAATGATTTTTTTTTTCCTTTTCAGTAAGTTTGCTTATCCTGGAATTCAGTGGAAATGAGTCCATTTTATCATAACCTTATTGAAATGGGATATGTTTCTTCCAATTATTTAGTCTACTAATGTATTCAGCACCTGTGGGAACACTGGATCATCAAGTAGGGACCATGTTAATCAAAAGACTTCGTATGTTTCAGCACTATTTCAAGTTTATGTCATTGCATTAGAGGGCAGAGCAGATGAAATTGAAGACTTGTAATGTTCTACTGATTGGATTAACTTGTCCATTTTTGTAGCCTGCTTGAAGACTTATTTTAGATAAATTAAGAAGATTAAATCTGAAGAGTGACCTTTGACAATTATTCTTTCTGGGAAAAAAAAAGGACTCAGTGCTCCGCTGCTGCTAACAATATATTTAGTATTCTCATGCAAGAGTCCCTCTCTTTCTCTCTGAAAACTTAATAGCTTCCCCAGCCATGATATAGTCTTTATTTTGCTAAATTGCATTTCTTCCCTCAAGAATATGTGCGTAACTGTTTCATCCTAGTGATGCCTAATGATACTTTTTTTTTTTTAACAGTCAATGCTCCCACTGTGCTCACACAGATTTTCTTTATTGTTAACAGGAGATGAAACTGTACAAGTGGAGAAAAAGTGAAGTCTTGCCATTGGGTTTCTGTGCTAGTATTTTCTGTTTCACATAGTCTAGGGTAGGGTGATTCTCAGAAATAGTTTTCTGTTTTTGTACTTGGGTTATCAACGGATTGATCTTTCTCCTAGAAACAAAAGGTGAGAAATAAAGACTTCAAATCCTGCAATCAACTAGTGGTTGCTGTGATATCTACTCGTCTGTAACCAGAGGAAGATGTCTGATGATCCTTCCATAACCATTTATTAATGGTTATTACTTAGGTTATAATGCTTGCTGTTTCCAAGGCTGTGTGTTCATTAGACTTGCTCTTTGTGAGCAAAGACTATCTATTTTTTCCTTTTTCTTTTCTTCCATTTCCCAAGCATTAGCCCAGTGCTTGGCATAGAGTAGAGGCCAAATGCATACTTGTAGACTGAAAGCTGGGCTCTGAGTTTGTGAAGACAAACAAAATCTAGTTCTGCCTTCAAAGAGTTTATAATCTGTCAGTTATTTTATCTCATTGTTAAAAATATGAGAATTCTGCATTACAATTGAGAATTTCTCATCTTATAAAATAAAAGCTTTTCCTTTTTTCCCTCCCTCAGATGGACAAACATTTCCATGAGCTACCCCTGAAGGTGGTTACATAGTTGTCTCCTAAATAGCTTTTCCTCTGAGTGAAGACAAAGAAAACTGTGACCTTAACATGGCTTTTCCAAAGATCTTCCTTTTTAATCCTCTATTCATTTTGATTGTCCTATAATATGATCTCAGACCATATAACTTCCTGCCCTGCTGTCAACCAATCAGAAAATTTGTCCAGCCAGTTATTTTGGAGGGAGAGAGAGACATAGTTGAGTTATGAAATGTTTTTGGTATTCATCAAAGAAGAAAAAAAATAAATGCTTCTGAATTCCCCTAATCACTAAAGTCAGTTTAATATCCATGGTTATATCTAATCCTGGAATTAATTTTAATGAAGAGGCACTGAGTACTGGAAGGATGAGAGTTCTAATTTCATCTTCAATGTGAACTATATGACCATGGATAAGTCACTTAACCTAACACAGCCTCAGTTTCCTCTTTTGTAAAAATAAACACAATGAAGAATGCAGTACCTATATCATAGACTTATTGTGGGGATCAAGTAAAATAATGTATACGAAGTTCTTCGTAAGCTTTCAAGCATAATTTCCCTGTTAGTGTTTCAGTGATCAGCCCTACTTTAATTTCTGAATTATAAATATATAAATAATATATAATAAATGTAATATAATTATATAGAAATGCTATATAATAATTGTACATAACATATAAATAACTCTATCCAAAAGCAGAGATCAAATAAGTTTAAGAATCTATATTAATTAAACCTTTTCTGTTTATTGTTTATAATAGTTAATTTGTACACAAAAGCTCAGGCCTTGGATATCTCCCAAAGAAAGGCTTCTGACTTTCCAAGGTGTCAGAATAATTTTTGTACACAGGTAGTTGCTCTTTCCCTCCCTCTCCCTCCTTTGCCTTCCTCCTGTTTGAAATTAGATTGTTTGTATCTGCCCTCCCTTATTCTTCCTTCATTGTCGGTGCCAGATCTGAATCATTTTGGAAAGTCCTTGAAAAATCTTAAGAACTGAGGGATGTCTAGTTGGACCAGCAGGCTCAGCTTTGGATGGTTAGAAGGAATTTCAGAAAAAATGCTGATGTCCATATAACAGTTTTTTTAATCACCGTGTTTTGCTCCTCTGTGCAGACAACAGGGGTGAAGTGTCTAAATGACAGCATATTCAAATGTCACAATAACCAATATGCTTTCCTTGTCAAAATTGGTCTTCCTTTCTCTCTTTAGCATTTTACCTTTTCCTCTTTGTTTGATTCCATACTGTTCTGACTTCCAGCAACCAGCCATCTGAACAGACTGATTTCAATACAACATATAAAATGGACTGGATTAGCAGATGGTCATCTAATGTTTTATGCAAATATCTATGTAATGAAGTATGATTTGATAAAGCAGATACCTCTCCTGGGTACTTCCTCCTTCCTTCTTTTGACATATCTATATGCATTTATAAATATATGCATTCCCATACAAATACACACACATATATTCTCCAGTGGGCATATAGCAAAAATGTCCTTGTAGGTGTAGTCTGTTTCCTCCACTGTCTTCCTCCATCAGTCACTTATAGTACACACTTGGCTCTCACCCCAGTGCTAGGAAGACTCCATGCATCGCTTCCTCCAACCCTGACATCAGTGATGCTCTGTGGCTCATCCAGTAGCAGGTGTTGAACAGTGATATAAACAGCATTTTCCCTACCAAAGCCAAAACCATCCTGCTTCCAGTCTGTATTGGCCAATGGAACACTGATTCCAAAGTCACTTCCCAAGTCAGGTATCAGGCACGACAGTTCATTATGCTGTCTGCCAAACTACTGGCCCATTGAAACCCTTATTTTAAATATGAAGGCAGAGTAAAAATTTCTGTCAAATAGCTTGTGATTTTAGGTGACACATTCTTTCTGGACTTGAAGATTTCTGTGTGTTTGATAAATTGAGGGCAGAGATTAAAATGCAGCTAATTCTCTAACATCGGCCTTGTTTTTAACCTATTGACATGTCTTGGTAGCACAGACTTTAGAATATATCAGAAGAAAACTAGCCCCTCTCTGCACTACAGGATCCCTTTCAGAGAGAGGGAAAGGGAGAGGTAGAGATGTGAGGGAAAACAAGCCCATTTTAAGAATAATATGGATAAACTGAAGAATATTGAGGGGAAGACCAAGAGAATAATGAACAAATCATCACCGTGAAGAATTAAGTGAAAGAACTGTGAAAGTTTTGCCTAGAAAAGGGAAGACTCAGGGGAGAACTGATGTCATGTCTTCATGGATTCATAGGAAAGACATGTGGCTTTTTTCTGCTTGGTGCTAAAGGACAGGTCTTAGTAAAAATTGGGGCTGGTGTTGATTGCAGTTAGATATGACGCAAAACCTCCTAACCATAGGACTCATCCAAAAATTGATCATGCTGTGTCAAGAGAGGTTTGTGATTCTTAAAAAGATGTCTTTGAACAAAGACTGGATAACGACTGTTGAGAATATCGTCGGGGGGAGTTCTCATTCAGGCTATCAGTTGACCTACCAGCCACTGAGGTCCCTTCTGATTTCAAGTGTCTCTGATCCAGTGCTTCCACTTTAGCTCAAATTGATTTCTCCCTCCTCGGTTGTCAATAGGGAACAATATGTTACAGTGGCATGGTACGATGGCACGGTACAGTGGCGTGAACTCTGCCTCTGGAGTTTGAAGAACTGAGTCCAAATCCTGTCTCTGATGCTTACTGCCTACCTGACCTTGGACAGGTTGCTTCATTTCCCTGAGAATTAATTTCCTTATCCATAAGATGAGAAGGCTGGACTAGATGGTTTCTGAAATCTCTTTCAGAGCTCAGTCTAGGATCTTACGAACTTGATCAAATTTCTTCTTTGATCTTGTTGCTTGCCGCTTTCTATCATAACTCTTCGTACATATACATATACACATATATGCATAGAAATGTATCTTTTAGCGTGTGTAGTGACTATGCACTCTGGGTTCATTCTTCCAACCCCCTCCCCCCCAAAACTAGCAGACTGGATTCCCAGATTTTGCCTGAATTAATCTCCCCTTCTGGATCCTAGGGATACCTTTGGGGGTCAGTGGAGTTCTTTTGGTGCTATAGATTCAAGACCACTCTGGTGTATTGACCACATTGGGCTTGGCTCTAGCTAACTCAGGAATGTATTATAGGTCCTGGAACTCTGGTGGCTTGTTTGAATTTTCAAAGCTCAAAAGTTTGTCCTCTGGTCCATTCTACCTGCAACATTCACATCAGAAACAAAACCAAATCCAAGGATAGATAAAAAGTTTTGTCATGTACTCATGTCAGTCCAGTCTGGGTGAGCAGAAACCTGTTGCTAGTACCCTCATGCATGCTCTCTCTCTCTGTTTCTCTGTCTGTCTGTCTGTCTGTCTCTCTCTCTCTCTCTCTCTCTCTCCCTCTCCCTGTCTCCCCCTGTCTCCCCTTCTCTCCCCTTCTCCCCCTCTCTCCCTCTCTTTCCATCCAGAGACCCATGTTCTTACCTTGATTATGCATGAGAAGACAAAGATTGATCCAGCTATTTAGGGCCCTTTTTCATGCCCACTCTGTTCTGTCTCAGCAGCTAATCAAAAGGATTTTCTTTATCACTGAGTAAGCAGACAGGTAACAGTCCCAGTCTACCTGCACCTGCTGTGAAGTAGAGATCCAGGCTGCTTCATTCTCTGGCATCATGTACTTCCAGAAACAAGTTCTCCCCTCCCCAAACCCTTCCCTCCACCTACATGCCAGCAGGCACACTCCCAGACCAGACTCTCCTTGGCCAGTATCTAGCCTTTATATAGGGCTTTAAGATCTGCAAAGTGTTTTTCATAGATTATAGCATTTGTTCCTCACAACAAACATTTAAGGTACTTGCTGTTATTATCCTCACTTTACAGATGAGATGTAGAGAAATGATAACGTTGGGGATAAAGTACTTGTCTCAGAACCAAGAAGACCTAGGTTCAAGTGCTACCTCAGACATATGCTGGCTGTGTCCTTGGATAAGTCACTAGTAGTCTTACAAAGAAGGTGCTAACCTATACAGTAAAAGAAATTCCTCACTGAAAGCTCCCTAAATAAAATCTCTATCTCCTCTATAGATTAAGGAATTGAGGCTGATGGATGATAAGTTACTTGCCCAGCATCACACAGCAAGTTAGTGTCAAAGATAAGATTTGGATTCAGGGCTTCCTAATTCTAGGTCTTACACTCTATGATGCCATTTACCTGTTTCTCTAGAGTACATAGTGACTCACATGCAGTGGGTGCTCATGGTATGGTTTTTAAATCTATTAAGTAAGAAAAATGGATAGAAAAGACTATAGGTAGGATAATTTTGTACAGAATATGAAATATTAAATTTCAAAAGCAAATTCCCTTTCAGTTTTTCTTCTGAGATGGAGTGGCCATGATGGTACAAACAGAGATATCTAGGACATAGTTTTCTGGTTGAATGGGATGACAAAGACTAAGTTCTATAGACATCAAAACTGTGACAGTACCTGGCCATGGTTCTTGAGGGAATCCTACAGAATACACCAATATCTGTGTAACCTAAATGCCATGAATCTACTCTCTCAATAGCTCCAGCTTATATTATATATATTATGTATTATATATAATAGATCATAGATATCATAGGCAACTAATAAATGCTTATGGCTTTATAGATCACTTGCTTCATCTACAGTAAACAACCTGGTCCTTCCTTTTCCCCAATGCAAGTACTGTTATTAGTTGTTTGAATAAGTAGTGTGCTTTAACACACACAACTGGGCTTCACAGTGGGGAAGAGCAGGATGGTGGAGGGTAAGTGCTTTGATGCCAATAGCAATAACAAATTAAGAGAATGACTTTTCACCATAAAAACCCCTGGCAGAATGCCATCCTGCACCATTTTATTTGAGCTCAGGCCCTGTATTATGATAAGATGATATTTAATAAGCATGCATGTCTAGTAATGTTTTAGAGATAATTTAGAAAACATTTCATGAATTCAGTAGGGTTTTAAAATCTAAATAGTCAACCATTGCAGATATCAACCCAGGAAAAATAACATAGACAGATGCAACAGTTAGAGAAGATACATGAAATAACCATCCTAGTTTAGAGTCATTGAATAGAATCAATCATGGTGCCATTATTTGTTCTTGTATATTAAAGGTGACCATGTTCATGCTCCTACAGTGGGTAGTGTTTGGTTTTATCAAATGGGATGATGAATGGAAAATGGTAAAAAGAAATACCAGGGGCCCCGGGTTCGATCCTGGTCCCACCATTTAACTCTCTTTGTGGCATTGAGTGAGTCACTTAACTCTTCTAGTTTCATTTTCCTCATGTGCAAAGGTGAAAGTGATAGACCAGAGGATCTACAAGGCCCCTTCCAGTTCTAAATGTACAATACTAAGCACATTGTAAAACTTGAAGCATTATATGAACATCAGCTATTAGGGTCATAGTACCATAGACTGGAAGACAGACCTGAGAAGTCTAGTCCAACCCTCATTTAACAAATGAGGAAACTGAGGTCCAAAGATTAAGTGCACAGCTCACATATTCAGTAGCAAAGCCTAGATATGAACACATATTGTCTTTTTGCATATTTTCTTACATATTTTTATGATCAAAAAGTTATTTACCATGCAGTTTCATATGATAGTGTTCTGATCACTTTAAAAAACAACCAAAACTCTAAGTATTAGTCTGCTAAGTTGTAACCTGATGGACAATTTTGATAAAACTTAAAGAGTCAAAACTACTATCAAAATTTTTTTAGATGAAGAAAACTAATTGCTTCTCTCTCTCTCTCTCTCTCTCTCTCTCTCTCTTTCTGTCTTTCTTAGGCATTTGATACAATTGTCTAAAAGCGAAGATGACACAGAATTTGCAGAGAAGCTCAAGGTTCAGTGGACTTCTCATGGTCTAGAAGAAGTACAGCTTTTCAATTACTCTGTCCTGCTTAGCTTGCCGGGGTCTTCTCCAAACACGGTGACTCTGAAGGACAGCAGCCAATGCTTTTATCCTAATGGCCAGCCATGTGACCAAGAGCCCAGAAAGGATCCCAGCCAAGGACTGCTGTACTCATATGCTGCCTACTCTGCCAGAGGAACTCTCGAGGTATTGTGACCATTTGTCTCTGTCATTTACAGTGAAATGGAATTAGAAAACACCAGCTTTCATCTAAATTGAACTCTCTGGCAAGATGTAAGTGGTGGAAATGCCTGTTACAGGCTCAGAGTCTGGAGGGAGGAGAAATACTTGCAATGCTGGGCTCTCCAATCAACCTTCTTGTTGACATGTTTTGAAAGTGAAGACACATCATGAGCATTTAATACTATTGCGTGGCATGATTAACTCCTTCTAGTTTAAACTGGTTCTGATGGTGGGAGAAAAACACTTTTCATACTTCTTTCCACAATTCTTGAATCAGTCCATCAATAAGTATTCATTAAGGACCCACTATATTCTAGGTACTAGGCTAGGTGCTGTGTAGAGAAAGGTCAAGATTTTACAATCACTTCCCTCAAAGAGCATACATTGGGAAAAATTCATGGATTGATAAAAATAAGGAAGATATAAAATTGGAAGGTGCTCCCCCAAGATTATGTCTTCAAAGAAAAAATGAGGTAGAAAATAAGATATTTTGTAGAGTGTTCAGCATACTTGTGTATGAATTGTACTGGATGGTTTCTGAGGGACTTTCCAGCTCTATATGGTAAGGAACTATCCTTTTGACAATTATCTTGTGATCAGATCATTAAGGCAAAAAGACAACTTTAGATTTCAGGTATTCTAAGCCATCATAGGTAACTTACTGACTTCTGACACTTTCTTTGTATGACAATAATGTCAGACATTTCTGTAACCTTAAGGTTTGCAAAATGTATTATATATTTTTTCATATGATGGTCATAACCATCTTATAAGAGAGTTAATCTATATATTACCACCCCCATTTTCCAGATAAAGAAACTGAGACTTAAAGATACTCAGTGTCACCCAGATAGTAAGTTTCAGGATTTGAATCCATGTCTTCGTAAATTGAGTTTAGCACTTGGAGCACTAAACAGCATTGCCTGAATGTGTAATCAAGACAGGTCAAATTCAGGATAGAAAAAACCTTGACCATGGACTGCATATTCCATCATGGTGCCATGATCAATGGTTAATTCAGAAACTGTAAATAATCCACGATTGAAGAAATGAGTGTTCATTGCCAATTAGGACAATACTAGGTGATGATGTTTCAGCTTTTTCTTCTCATAGTACTTATCTCTTTTGATATCCTTGCACCCAAAAAGGAAATATGGAGGTTGGGTAATAAAGCAGGTACTTTGGAGCTTTTTGAACAACCTTAATGAAAGAGTGTTGATTTTCTAGTTGGATGTGAGTCAGAAAGGGGTCTTTAGTAGAAGGTCACTGGGCTCTGTTATTGCCATGTCTGTTTGATTTTTTTTTTCCCACAAAGGAGACACAGTAGTAACATTTGCTTCTAATAAAAACTAGAAAGGCTATTTGATCTGGTAGGTGTTAGAATCAAGACTCAAGAAAATGGAATTTAACAGGGATAAAAAATACATTGCATCTCAGATTGAAACTGATAAGGGATGAGGACATTTCGGCTTGATAGTACTTCATGTGGAAAAGTCCTAGGCTAGAGATTGACATAACATTGTGATTAACTACACAAAACGAAACAACCAAAAAAAAAAACTAGAAAAAAAAAACACTAAGCTGCCTCAACAGAAATAGCATCCAGACTAAGGCAAGTAATAGGCCTGCTGTACTCTGCTTGGGTCACACCACAGTGGAATATTGTGTTCCTTTCTGGTTACCACATCTTAAGAAACATTTGGCAAACTCCGCCTCTTTCAGAGTTGAAATAGATGATCTTTGAAGTTCATGCCAAGTCTGAAAATCTATGATCTCATTCTTTCTTCCATAATGTAACCCTTTGAGAATAAAGTAGAGGAGAACAGGTATGTTGCTACTAGTTCAGGACTTGTTAAAAAGAGTTATTAAGTGAGTTTCCCACATTTATACCTTTAGTTTGTAATAATAGAGTCAGGAATCGAACTCATATCTCCTGACTCTGTCTAGAGCAGAGGCATCATGCACATTGCCTGCCACATTACCAACTGTGACTTGAACCAGATTAAATGTAATTGGGAAATATTATTTTTCAAAATAAATAAAAATACAGTAGAACATAGATAATGTTAATATGTGGTTTTCTAAATCAACATTTACTTGCAGGGATCCTTATGTATAGTTTCTATTTGAATTTGACACCACTGCTCTTGACCAGGTTACATCTCCACCTCTGCATATTTTTAATTATTTGGTTTCCATCTTCACTTCCACTTGATATATATGGAGACAGCTTAGAAAAGTGAAAAGAATGTTAGATTTGAAGGCAGAGGTCTTTAGCAAGATCCTAGCTCCACCACTTAGTACCTAAGTGACCTTAAGAAAGTCATAATCTACAGAAAGTCAAAATCTACTTCTCTAGGCTTTGGTTTTTTTCAATATTAAAAAAGAATGGGGAGATCCTAGATGATTTCTAAGCGTTCATATAGCTCTAAATCTATGGTAATGATGATAGATAGATAAATAGATAGACAGAAAGAAAAAGGTGATAGTCATAGCATAACTATACTAAACTCTAGGGATATGAACACAACTAAACAAGACAATCTCTGTTCTCCGGGAGCTTACATTCTAATGGGAGAAGACAACAAATACAAGAAAACTGTAGGAGAAAGGGGCGATGGCCTGAGTAGAGCTATCATGGTGTACAGACAGCCTGAAAATACTATGGACACCTGGATTTTGAAAGATGAGGCCAAAAAACTGGTCCAAGAGCAGTTCCAGGGATAGAGTCCAATTTTCCATTGGGGAGGAAGTGGAGATGATGGTTTGAGAGGTGGGGATATGGCATGGAGATAACTAGGAAATGATTATCAATTTAAATGGGTAAATAATATCAAGAGAAATCCATTGTGTTTTCTCTAACCTTAAGATTTCAGATGGGGGTCTTACAATAGGGGGAAAAAAAGTAATGCTTGATTTCCACACCTTTGAAGCCATCAGTTGGTGGTTAATTTTAATAATATAAAAGTTTTTTTCTGATTATGATTTCTGGGATCTTTGGGATCATATAACCCAATTCTAGAATATTTTGCAGAATAAACTTTGTTCTGTGATAATATCAAAAAGTTATTTAGAAATTCTATGTTCACTGTTCCTACCAACTCAACTTTTTTTCTCTCCTGCTCCACAGATTGATACTTGTTTTCAGCCAAAGGAATCCTGGCAGGAGTCTTAAAACTAATGAAAAGTTAATAAAATATTGAATGTGTATGCAGAAGGCTAAGAGCACGATTCTACACATTCCTGTTCTCTTCTCTTTCTCAAAGCTCCCCCCTCTCCCTCCCTTTCTTGTATACAATATCTGTTTTTTTGTGGTTGTAGAAAAATTAGTCATTCTTTCCTCCCTGACAGATTGGTACTCTAGGACATCTAAGCAGTCACCTTTCATTTTCTTTATCCTCCCAAATCTCTACCGATTATAGCACTTCACCTTCAGGTGCTCTCACTGTTCAGCTAGGAAAGGGAGAGTAATGTCACTTCATCTCCTTAGCATTCTTGTCCTTTGGCTGGTGCAGATAACAAATGTTACCTGGTAACATTTCCTTTTAAACATTTAATGTGCTTTGAATTCTTAATACAAAGAAACATAAGTATTTATGTGTTTTTAACCAAACTAGATAAAACCTATATAAAAATGTGTAACACTTGATAAAGTAGATGGGAAGGATCTGGATTCCTCAGGACTGTCATCTCCCTCTTTCTCTTAACTTCTATTAATCCATGCTGGTTTCCAGCTGGCTTTCACAAATTAATTGCTTAGTAGCGAAACTGTGAATGGATATAGGAGATAAGTATTTCTTGTTAGAATACCAGATCTTTTTTTTCCCCAGCTTGATATTCATTAACAAAAAGCCTTCTCTCCTCCTCCTTCCTCATAGTGGGGCAAAAGGTAGCACAGTTCCATGAATTATTTCCTTGAACAAAATGGTTCAGTTCAACAAAATCAGAGGGATTCTAGGATTGTAGATTTAGGACTGAAAAGACCTTATTCTTTGTCTAGTCTATCCCTTTCATTTTACAGATGAGGAAACTGAGGTCCATAGAGTTTAAGAGTTGCCTAAGGTCATGCTGCCAGTAAGTTTCAGAGGCAGGTTTTGAATCCAGGTCTTTTTAATTCTGAGGTTAGCATTCTGTCCTTCCTGACTTACTGAATCATAACAAGCCATTACAACATTTGGGGTAAATTCACCCGAGCATGAGGTGAATGAGTACCTCCAGGAGAGACCTTAGGTCTTGGGACAAAAGGTCTCATTAGGAGAGAGAACTCACAGGGAGAGGATTATTACTATAGTCAGAGACCCTGGGACATCACTAATTGTCTATTGAGGTGGGCTTGACTAGAGGGTAGCTCATCCTAGAGGACGGTATGTCTCGGGTTCCCACCTCAGCTAGCATGTATGAGTGTTCTTTCTGTGAGCCACTGGCTTCCTCTACATTTCCAATAGAGCCTAAAGTCTGCTCCAGTTGAGTCCACTCATTCTGTGGGAGGGAATGACTTGTCTTCCAGAGAGCATGTCTATTAACCTTTGTATTGAGCAGACATACCTTCAATCACCAAGATCAGGAATGGGATAGAGGGAAAGGTGGGTATAGCAGGGGTTGCGGGAACATGGTAGATGAGATCTACAGTTATGGAGACTGTGGCTCAGAGTTTGTGAAACATTATGATTCAAGGGAACTGAACTGAGAGAAAGAAATACCCCAGCCCTTCCCTGTAGTGTCAGCTGCCCCTTCATAACCTGGTGCCAATCCCCGTTATTTCCACCCTAGGTATATTTCTGCTCTTCACCGGGAATGGGCTGGCTTTATTGGACAATACCTACTTCATTATCATATCTCTCCTTCCCTTAAACTCCAAATACCTTCTTCCTCAGAAATTATAGAAATTATCAGATAGGACTGGGAGTTTATTTTTGCATTAGCTGTTGTGTCTTAGAAATAGTTGACTATCTTCCTATCCTACATTATCTATTTTCTTTCAAATTGCTTTATATACAATCACCATTGTATCTACACAACACACACACACACACACACACACACACACACACACCCACCTACAACCAGCATGGTTGTATATGTTATACTGAGGTCAAATTTAGACACCCAATCCATTATTTTGTAAATAATTGTTAAGTAGCTGTATGCACTCAGCTTTGTGTTGCTATAGGTGTTTGTGTATCCAATCAGCCTAGAGGTAAGGCTATTCTTAATATGAATACTTAATTCTTAATATTCTTAATGATTCTCAATATGAATATTAAGAACTTCTGGCAGAAACTGGAACACTGGGGACAAAATACTTAAGACAACTGCGCTTAGATCGGTGTTAAATCAGAACAGGCAGAATTTGTATTCTGTGGTATAGAACTGAATCAAGGATTTTCAAAGTAAAGAATCAGGGAATCAACTGGGTATTTATCATGGCAGATTGCCATTTGTTCCGACTGGCCAGCTCGTGGTTTGGTTTGTTTTTCATTCAGTTCACAGAACTTGCCTCTCGTTTTTGGTTGTTGTACAACTGAGGGGTTACGTGACTTGCCTATGGTGACACAGCCAGTGTATGGCAGATACAGTACTTGGGCCCAGGTCTTCTTGATTATGGGGTTCATTCTTTATCCACTGTGCTTTGCTGCTTCTGTGAAATAGGTATCACTGGCATTATTCTCCTTTTTTCATACACGAGTAAACTGAGAGCTACTTGCCTGTATTCGCAGAGCTAGTAAATGTCAGAGGCTAGATTCAAAGCCAGCCCTTCCAAGCTCCAAGTCCGTCTTTCTATTTGCTTGAGGCAGCTACATGTCACAGTGGATAGAGCACTGAGCCTAGAAAGTCAGGAAGACCTGAAGTCAAATCCAGCCTCAGACACTTTTTAGTTACACCAGCCTCAGATACTTATTAGTTACATGACTCTGGCCAAGTCATTTAACCTTTTCCTGCCTCAGTTTCCATTATTCCATTATAATTGAATTAAATTCCACAAAATTCCATTAAAATGGATATAATAATAGCACCTACCTCCCAGGTGCTATTATTTATGAAGATCAAATGAGAAAATATTTGTAAAGTACCTCACAAACTTTAAAGTATTATATAAATGTACATTTTTATTATTATTTTATACCATCTTTTGAAGACTAGTTTAGAGACACTCAAAACCTCAGGGTTAGCCACTAAGTGATGCATTTTTTTCCTGCCACAACCCCACATGAAACCCACCAATTTAGGTGTGTAAGGTATTAGTACTTAGCATAGTGCATGGCACATAATAGGTGCTTTTAATAAATACTTTTTGACTGTCTAAGATCTATATCTATGGGGTCTCAAATTCTTGGAGTATTGAAGTATCAGTGTAATTCTTCATTCAAATCAATCTGGGGATGTTTGCGTTGCCTTTGTGTCTAGTAGACTTCTTTTTCTGTCTGAAGTACATTTTATTTACTTGACTTGCTACTAGGCAGAGCCATTAAAGAATTCTTAAGTTATTGTAGTCTGGCTGCCAAAAGAACCACATAGCTCCTTTTTGTTTTGACAAGGTTATTTCTAGAATAGTGGCATTCTTTTCCTTTGTAGGGCTATCCTGTCCATTCATCACAGGGCCATTTTGTATGAGCTCTCCAATTTGAGCTTTCTGGTAACAGTCTAAACAGCATTTGTGATATCTGAGATCTATTTCGAAAACCTACTTAGTGCCAGCATGATGGATGGTGTACTTTGCAACTTCTTTGGAATTCATCGTGCATTGAAAAGGTGACATTGTTTACCCCGTCATCATGACAGGCGGGTCAGTAGAAGGGTTCTAAGGAGACTTGTCCTGTCAGTTGTGAAATACACATTAGAATGGATACATAAATAATTTAGCATGGGTAAGGTTGGCTTGGGGGAATACACACAGGCTTGTATTTTTATTAAAAGGTAAGTATCAACTGTAATTTTGTGGCAAGGTCAAAGATTTTACTGACAACTTTCCATTGACTTCATAAATGGCCTACTTGGCTTTGCATTTCATTCCTATTATTGAGAATTGTACTTTAACGAAAGATACAAATAAACAGAAAAGTAATTACCTTTACAGGACTAGGTACTATTATTTTTCTGTGGTCTTATTTTTTAAATCTCAATTATTCTACTTACAATGATTATCAATTCTAAAACATACATTAGGCTTCTACTATGTATTAGGAATTGGAGATCAAAGACATGAAGAAAAATTCTCTCCCCTCAAGAAGCTTACAAGTACACAAATAAGTTAATGTAACATATATATGCAAAAGAAATACAAAATTATTTTAAGGGACACAGATCTATGGGTGAGTGGACATTAGGAAAAGTCTCATGTAGGAAGTGATATTTAAGTTGAACCTTGAAAGAAAGTAGGGATTTTGAAAGATTGGAAGCAAGAAGGAAATCCATTTCAGTCATATTGGACTGACTGGACAAAGAAACAAGATAGGAGATCAAGTATTATGAATGGGGAACAGCAAGTAATCTTGTTTGATTGAAATACATTATAGCCATCCTCTTAACTGAGTATGTAATATGACAGCATTGGCCACCATATAGTGGACAATAGATAGTAGTGGAAATAACAGAAATGATTAAAATAAATTGAAACACCATTTTGATATGTCATGGAAACTGGAAGCAAACCTTGTCCTTGGCTGCCTGAATTATTTCTTCCTATCTTCGATTTAATGTGATGAATATTAATTGATAGGGAGGAAAGTGCCTTGATGACAATGACTAAATAATAAAATATAAATACCCTAATGTGTATTTTGAATTAAAACTGGCAGCTCAAAGGAATGAAATGTTGTGCTCTTGAAGGTGGGATGATAAATCATGTAGAGTTGGGCTTTAACAGCCCTTCTTGTCTTTACGGATAAAGTATCAAGACATGGTAGTTTGTTAACATATAACATCTGAAGCATACCCGATATTTTGTCAGGTTATCTAAAGAGAAAAAATACAATCATCTTCCAGTTGTACAAAATTCCTTAATGTCTTATGGCTGTATATCTTTTTTTTTTTTTGTCTCCATGAGCATCTTTATCTTTCTCTCCTTTTTTTTGTGATGCTTTCAGACAAAAACTAACTTTTCAGTACTAATCCAAGAGTGGCCCTGTGAAGTTGGTTCAGTATGATTCAGTGTCCTGGATGAAATATCAGGAGACTGGAGAAATAGGCTTGCAGAGCCATCTTGTAGCTTCTCCCATGATATATAAAGACATTGCTGACTCCCTGTCACTGGAGATAAGAACTTCAGATGGTTTTTAGTAGTGGTGATTGGTATGCATTAATTGTCCACCCTACTTCCTTTGTCTCTTGGCCAGGCCCCATTTCAGGAAAAAGAATTTATTTGTGAGATGGCCCCCTGGGTTGAGCTGCTATCAATGGTCAACAATCAATCAACAGTCATTTATTAAACATCTACAATATGTCAGACACTATTCTAGGGGAATACAGATATAAAGACAAAAATGAAATACCCTCAAAGGGCTTGTACTCTATTGGGGAAACATCATATATATATATACACACACACACACACATATATATATATGTACACATACACACACACACACACACACACGCAGAGAGAGAGAGAATGTCCCAAATGTCTTCAGCTCTGAAACCTCGAAACTGAACTAAGATATCTGATATCCTTTGTATAAAATATTTGCCAAATAAATAAATGTAGTTTCAGTGGGAAGACACTCACATGATCCAGAAGGTTTTGTTTCTGATGTTTTTATCTGCTTTTTGTTGTGGGTGGTTGTTTCGTTTTTCCCATGCAAAGTCAACTGGCCCAAATGTGTATGGAATCTCTGACTTTGAATTTTATACACATCCTCATCGAGTGAACTGAATCTGAGTGCAGTCCAGCTTTGAGAAACCACTGGGCTGTGTGGTCATGGAAAAAGTGTTGAATGTAGAGTAAGGATAACTAGTGGAAGTTCAAATCCAGTTCCACCACTAACACCCTTTGTGACCTGGAGCAACTTACTTCCTGCATCTGAAATTCAGTATGGCTTAAAGCACTTTCTTTCTAATCTGCAGAAGTAGAATGTGTGACCCTGAACAAGAATCTTAACTTCTTTCTTTGGGGCTCAGTTCCCTAGGAATTTACCTTTCTTCATATGTAAAATGAAGAGTTTGGACCAGATATCCTTATCTAAGGGCCCTTCCAGCTCAAAATTTACAGTCCTATGAGCCAATGAGGGGCAGCAAAGGGGTGCAATGGATAGAACACCTGGCCTAGAGTCAGGAAGACTCATCTCCCTGAGTTCAAATCTGGCCTCATACACTCTCTAGCTGTGTGACCCTGAACAAGTCACCTGGTCCTTCTTTGCCTCAGTTCCTTCATCTATAAAATGAGTTAGAGAAGGAAATGGAAAACACTCCAGTATCTTTGTCAAGAAAACTCAAAATGGGGTCACAAAGAGTCAAACATGACTGAAAAACAATTGAACAGCAACAAAAATGAGCCTGTGACCTACTAAATCACAGAATGGTTGCAATCTGCATCAATGAATTTCAGATCAGGAATTCTCCATGCTTTTGAAATCAAATATGCCAATGCAAAGATTCTTTGCAAATTCACATAAAATTGAGATGATATTACCTGTACTATTCCATAAATTTGTTAGGAAGAAAGCCCACTATGCCTCTCAAAGTGCTGGTAGCAATTTTAAGTCTCCTTGACATTAGGAACAGCTTTGTTTTTGTCTCTGTCGTTTTTGCCTCTACTATAGATGCTCAACAAATTCTTATTAAATGAATTGCAATTGAGGTACTTTGGAAATGTTAGCTAGCCCTGTTCTGTAAATATGAATCAGTATTACTCCATTGCTTCTGGAAAAGTTGAGACAGTTGACTGCCCAATGCCACCTTTCCCATATGTTTCCCCTTATTAGAATGTAAGTTTCTTGAGAAGAATTGTCTCACTTTTTTATTTGGACCCTTGGTACCTATCATGGTTCCTGGTACATAGTAGCCATATGATAAGTGATTTTTACCATTTTTATGTTCTAGGGTTCAATTGGCTTTTCAATTAACATTACAAAATTAATTATCATGTTATATTATTTAAGCATAATGACCCCTGGCTTACTGATGACTATGGCTTCAGGAACCCTAAAGTTACTGTATATCCATTTACTGAAATTTTCTAATATGTGTGAAACCAAGAATATGGATGAAAAAATAACTTAAAACATAATGCCCCCAGTTAAGCATTCATCATAATGTTGCTTGGTGCGTTTCAAAAAGATTGCATCTTCTGGCTAGAAAAAAATAATAAGCTCTGCTTTATGAAGTTCGATTAAGGCTCTAGAGTGGAGTAAATATATATATTGATGAGAAGGCTAGAAGGAGGGATCTGTGCAATACATTTTTATTGAACTACATTTCTAAAGTAAAAATAAAGCTTTTAAAAATGTGACTTTATTTATTTAGAGAAATTGTCCTTTAAAGTATCCTGATAGTCATAATCCAGTGGTATTTTAGGAAAAAAATCCAGGCCAGCAATATCATTTTTCCTTTGGATTTGTTTTAAAGCTCACAATTCTTAAATGTTAATTAATAATGTGACATCATTTGCCTCTATCTTGTGTTATGTGTGGTTTGACATAAAATATTGGCATTGAGTTACATTCATTGCAATGAATAATGTCCTGTGCAAAGCATGATTTCAACAGATGCTGCTAATCCATTCTTTTGAAAACCTTAAAAACTTTATTGTAAAAATTGTTTCTATAGGTATCTGCGCCTTTTTTTAAATCTAATTTGTCTTAGCAGAAGTAGTTTTCTTATCAGTGATTTTATGGAAGATAGAAGGAACTTTTTTCAAACAAATCTGAACATTCTTTCATACCTCTATGTTAGTGAATTGAGTGCTATCATTAGCCCCAGAGTAGGAGAAAGGTAGGTGCACACCTCCAGGCTATTGGCAGCAGCTGCTGCCATTCTGTCTCTGAAATTCAACCCTTCCTGACATTGGCAGCACTGGGTATGGGTACTTTCTTAGCCTTCCCAAAGATTGAGCTTTAATAGATCCATAGTTCAGATCCAAATTGCCAGGTCAGTTGCCTCAATCCTCAGTTATAGTCATCATCTGCCTCTTCCCTCTTGCCAAGAAGACTTCCTGCATTCCCTGAAGGAAAGAGATAGAATTAAGAAAAGACCAGCCTTCTTATTCCTCTCTCCCAGATTAGTTCACTGAAGCAAATAGGAAAGTCTCATAGGTGAGGAGTGGGTTTTCTCCTACTCTGGGGCTAATGATAACATATCCCTAGAGCTTAGCCAAGCATGTTGCCTAGAATGTCTTGTGCCATCCTCTCTGATTTTCCTGCCTTTCTGCCCTATCATCACTGCCCTCATGGTGATTACTGGCTGTTGAATGCTTCCTTACCAGTCCATGAATCTATCTGTACCAACATACTTTTGCATGTGGGCTAAAAGGAGGCTCTGTGCTACATGGGAAGAGCTTTGGGTGGGTATGGGTTGTTTCTTCATCTACTTAAATAAAAACTATTCTGAACATTCGATAACTTCTTTGAAACTAAGCAAGTGGCAGCTCTAGATTATTTCTCTTCAGAAAAGCATGTTTATGTTGTCACTAAGCGTTACATACTATATGTCACCAAAGCAAACAGTTTTATGAAGGTGTGTAAATGTTTGTGAGTAAAAACAGGCCATGTGTTTAGAGAGGTTGCAGTTTTAAATGATCCTTTCCAGAGTTGTGATCTTTGAGAGATCTTGCTTGATGAAAAGCCCTTGAGTAGAAAAAAAACAAACAAACAAAAAATAAAGACAAAAAATCCACCCAGCAAATGATAAAGAGACTTTTGAATCAAGGATCTTTTATAGGCAGTGGGATGCTTTTAAGTAAGAAAGACAGTTAATTTTCACATCTGAGATTGTAGGATGTAAAGCTAGAAAGAGACCCTGGAGATCATTTAATCCAACTTCATCTTCTTACAAATGAGGAAACTGGGGGCAGCTAAGTGATACAATGGATAGAGTACAGGCCCTAAAGTCCCGTACTGTAATGCATTCATTGCCTTCAGAGAGGTTACATTCTGCTGAACTATCATAAGAAAATAGATTTAGAGTTGGAAGGGACCTTAGAAGCCATCTAGTTAAACCCCTTTATTTTATAGCTGAGGAAACTGAGGCCCATAGAAGTAAAAAGATTGGCAGGATTCAAATCCGGGCTCTGATTCCAAGACCAATAGTCTGTCTACTACTGCACAAAGAGAAAATAGCGTTACAGGGATTTTAACCCAGGTCCTTAGTCTGCATACTCAAGGTTCTTTTCAATACACCATGGATGAATAGCATGCCTTCCATTTGAATAGCATTGGTGTTAGGCTGTGTGAATGTCCAAGTAAAATCCCTTTATTTAAAAGACTGTATGTCTGAAAAACTAAAACAGGCCCATTTTTACCTTTTCTGATTACCATAATTTTTGATTTATTACAAAATGTCTTTTCAAATCAAGGTCTACTTTCCAGCTGTACCAATGAATCCATCAATACTTAGTAAAAACTTGAGACTTCACTCTAGTCCTTTACAAGAAGAGCAGGTAAGGCCAAAAATGACTTGGTTGAAAATGCTGAACTTGAAACCTTTCAGAGCATCCTCAGCTTTTATGAACATAGATTCCTTGGGGCCAGGTCTTCCTATCACAGAGTACTTTTCTTCTCCCAGGCTAGCTCCTTTTCTTTTACTAAATGGATGCCAGAGACTGGCCCATCTGCTTTGCTTACTCTTCTCCCTTGGGACCACTGTGGGAAGGGAATTCAGTCTCACAACTTATGTTCCTGAAGCAAAACTGCAAATCTTTTGAGGTTTTCAAAAGGTTTCTCTTGCTATAAACAATGGGAAAGCAGACTGGAGTCAGTTTTAAAAAAAGGGCAGGGGATGAGGATGAGGGCTGGGGCCAAGTTACATGTTTCAAAAAAGTATTTTTGGGGCAGCTAGGTGGTGCAGTAGGTAGGGCACCGGCTCTGAAGTCAGAAGGACCTGAGTTCAAATCCAGCCTCAGACCAAACACTTGACACTTACTAGCTGTGTGACCCTGGGCAAGTCACTTAACCCCAATTGCCTTAAAAAAAAAGTATTTTTAAAATGCTTACTTGGCTTGGTTCTTGGGAGCCTCACCCAGACCCTCTTTGTCCTCCTCCTATTCCAGTATTTGTATTGCATTTTATTCCTCCTTCAGAGGCATCCAGTTCTGATGTATAGAGAGCTGGTCTCTGTGCCTGGAGGATCTGAGTTCAAGTCCCACCTTTGACACCAATTAGCTGTTTAACTCTGGACAAGTTGCTTAATCTCTCATTGACCCTAGGTAAGTTTTTAAAGGCTATAAATTGTAAAGAGGTTGGTGGTCTACATTGTTAGTAAGATTTATAATTTAGGAAAAGAAAGAAAGACAGGAAGAAGAAAGGGAAGGAGAAAAGGAAAGAAGCAAAGGAGGAAGGAAAGGAGGGAGAAAGAAAGGAAGGAAAAGGGAAGAAAGGAGAAGGAAGGAGGAAAGAAAGGAGGGAGGAAGGAATGAAGAAAATGATGGAGGAAGAAAAGGGAGAGGGAAGAATGAAGAAAGACGAGGGAGGGAAGGACAAAAGAGAAGGAAGAAAAAATAGAATGAAAAAGAAGGAAAAGGAAAAGAAAGAAAGGAGAAAGAGAGCAAAAGAAAAAATACGAGACAGAAAGAAAAAGAGTCAATAGTTGTCAAGCACTGTGCTAAGCACTGGGGACCAAGAAAAGCAAAAATTAGTGTTTTCTTTTAAGAAGCTCACAGTCTAATGGATGAAACGGCAAGCAAACAAATATGTATAAAGAAGATATAGACAGGATAAATTGGGGCTAGTCTCAAAGGGCAGGCACTAATATTAAGAAGAACTGAGAAGGGCTTCTTGCAGAAGGTGGAACTTTTCTGAATCTTAAAGGAAGCTGAGGAGGTGTAAATGAGGACAAAGAATATTCCAGTCCTGGGGGAGAGCCAGTGTAAATGCCCAGATGGGAGATTGTTTTGCTTGAGGAACAGGAAAGAGGCCAGTGTCCCTGGATCACAAAGTAGATAGGGATGGGTAAGATGTAAAAAGACTGGCAAGATAGCAGGAGCCCAGGTGAAGAGGGACTTAGAAGGCCAAACATTTTTTTCATTTGTTCCTGGAGGTGGTAGGAAGCTTATTGAATAGAGGGTGACATATCCGAGTCTGCTTTGACAACCAAATGTTTGACAATCAAATGGGGGATAGACTGGAATGGGGAGAGGTTTGAGGCAGGGAAACCAACCAGAAGGATGCAGTAATAGTTTAGGTGTGAAGTGTTGAGAAACTTATAAGGATAGTAGCAGTGTCAGGGGAGAGAAAGGAGAGAATACAAAGGGTTAAAGAGAGAATGCCATAAAAAGCTTCGGACTTTGACAACTTTTTGGGTATGGTGAGGGAGAGAGTAAAAAGTCAAAGATAACACCTGATTTGCAGGAAGTTAGGAAGAGAGAAGGTTTGGGTGAAAATATAATGAATTCAGTTTTGGTCATGTTGTCTTTAAGATGTCTATGGGACATCAGGTTCAAGATGTCTAATGGGCAGTTAGACATGCAAGACTAGATGTTAAAACCAGACCTGAGAGTCATCTGTGTAGAGATGATCATTGAAGTCATAGGAGCTGGAAAGATCACCAAGTGATTGAATATAGAGGGAGAAGAGCAAAGGGTCCAGCATAGAGCCTAAGAGAGAGATGGAAGGAAGGAAAGAGAGGTACCCTTTCTCCTGGAGCTTTTACTTCCAAGTCTCATGGAACAACCTACCACATTCAGAACTAATGACCTAGCTTTCTATTCACTGAAAGAATGGATGCACTCTGATCTGGGTTGCTTTCACCTTTCTTCACCATGCTTTAAGATATTCAGGAATCTTCACCAAAGTATCTTCTTCCATCCTGTTTCTTAGGGTAAGGTTCTCTTTGTTGACAAGACTATTCCCTCTACTTATATCCTTGACTTTCAATCTCTGGCATTTAAAGATTTCCCTAACCTGACCCGTTCCTACCTTACCCATCATTTAACATGGTTTTTTCCATCCATTCTATGATTTATGTGCACTGGTATACTTTCTTTTCCTGAAAACTATACTCTACCTTTGGTCTCCCTACTTTTGCAATGGCTGTCCCCTGTGCCAGGAATGCCTACCCTCCTCACCTCCTTCAAGGCTCAGCTCCAGGGCCACCTTCTTCAGGAGGTCTTTCCCAGACTCTCCTACTGCTAGTCCCTTCCCCTCCATACCTTCTATCTATTCTTTAGGGGATTTAGAGCTCAAAAGCACATAAGAGACCATTGGTCCCAATCCGCAGTGAGTAAAGATATGTAATTTTCCCAAGATCATTCTTTTTCAATGTCTGAGGTGAGGGTTGAAGTCAAGTTTTCATGATCCCAAGTCCATTATGTCCCCAGGTTTGGAAACAGTACTCAGCACATTTATTGTTCTTTCATCAATGCTTAGTATTATACCTATAGTTCTTTATTACTAAGAACTTTTGTTGTTCAGTTTCAGTTGTGTCCTACTCTTCGTGACCTCATTTGGCATTTTCTTGGCAAAGATACTGTAGTATTTTGACATTTCCTTATCCAGCTCATTTTATAGATGAGGAAACTGAGGCAGAGAAAGTTAAGTGACTTGCCTAGGGTCACACAGGTAGCAAGTGTTGGAGGCTGAATTTGAACTCAGGAAGATGACTCTTCTTGACTCCAGGCTCAGCACTTTATCCACTGTACCTACCACCTCGCTGATCAGCACATAGTAAGGGCTTAGTAAACGTTTGTTGATTAACTGATTGACCCAGCTCCATCAATTCTCCTCTCTACTGGCACCATTTTCTCTGCTTCTGGTCTCAGTGAAGAATTCTGCTTGACCTTTTCATTTTACCATGTCATCATTCTATTTCTCTTCTCTCTTTCTCTGACATTTCTTGAAGAAGTTTTTGCTTGATATTTCAACTTTTTTCCATACCACGCACTTTCTCCTCTACTGTTTATAACCTGGCTTCCATCCCCAGCTTTCTGAAATTGTTACTGAAAAGGACATCATTAGCTTCCTTATGACCAAATTCAAAGACCTTTTCTCAGGTCTTTCTCCCTCCTCCTCACCTTGCTCATGCCTTTCCAACTGTGGCCCAACCCTTTCCTTAAATATTCCTTCCCCTCCTCCAAGTCCCAGGATATTCTCCTTCTTGTCCTCCTCCTTACTTCTACAATTTATATGGCTCCTCAAGGTTTTGCAAAGAACCTGACCGGTATTATCACATTTGGTCCTCACAACATGGATTGTTGTGAAGTAGATGCTGTTACAATCACCTCTGAGAAATGAAGAAATTTAGAGGGAGAGAGGGTAAATGACTTGCCCTCCGGCAGCTAGGGAGTGCCTTCCAGACTCCAAGTCCGACTTTCTCCCCATTGTGCAATCTAGCTGCCTCATTCCCCTCCCAATGCTCTTAAATTTCCTTTTTCTGTCTCCTGTAGCTGTACTGAGTGTCTTTAGTCTTTCACCACTGGAAGCTCCCACCATGGGACCCTGTTTCGTGCTGGGTGATTACCTCAGTTCCCTAATACATATAGGCTAAATTCAACCATACTGCACTCAGGGCCATTTTCTCCCCAGCTGCCTTGCTGCTGAAGATGTACCCTCTTTTCACCCCCTTTCTAGTTCTTGAAACATACAAAATCATCTCTGTCATTCTAATTCTGTGGTTCTACTCACTGTCTCTGTAGCTTTCCAGAACAAAATACCCCTCTTTGCCTAACCCTCACATGTGTGTGTTGACTCTCCTCAGTATTAGAATTCTTCCCTTTCCCTCCCTTTCCCTTCCCCTTGCACTCTCCTCTCTCATCCCTTTCCCCTTCTTTCCCTCCCCCTTCTTCCCTCCCTCCTTCCCTTTCCCTTTCCCTTCTCTTGCCCTTCCTCAGTAACACCAAATAGTCCTCTCTATTAGAGGCAGCTAAGTGACTACAGTGAGTAGAGCACTGGGCCTAGGGTCAGGAAGACCTTAGTTAAAATCTGGCCTCAGACTCTTACTAGCTGTATGACCCTGGGTAAGTCACTTAACCTCTATTTTCTTCAGTTTCCTCAAATGCAAAATGGTAATAATAATAATAACACTTACCTCTCAGGATTATTTTTTTTGTTTGTTTTTAAATATTTTTTTTCTTTTTAGGCAATTGGGGGTTAAGTGACTTGCCCAGGGTCACACAGCTAATAAGTGTCAAGTGTTTGGTCTGATGCCGGATTTGAACTCAGGTCCTCCTGACTTCAGGGCCAGTGCTCTATCCACTGTGCCACCTAGCTGCCCCTTCAGGATTGTTTTGACTAGCAAATGTTATATTAATAAAAAGCCCTTAGCACAGTTACTGACACAAAGTAGGCAGTATATAAATAATTATTCCCTCCCTTTCCCTATCACCTAGTTACCTGAAGGAGTTAAATACCACTCCTTATGAACCTCAATTACACCTTTGAAAAGGCCCAAGTAAATGAGAGGGCTCATGGGACCAGGAGATTAGCATTAGCGTTACTGCTTTGGTCTACACTTTCAGTCCAGTTTTCCAGCTGGTAGAACTGAGGTTAGTTTATCAGCAACTCACAGAGGAAAACCTTCAGTGACATGAGCTGTGATGCTAGGGCAGAAGAAAAATTGTTTAAAGAGCTTCTTCTTCCAAAGTTCTAAAGTAATGTTTTGCTGCTGTTGATGGAAGTAGAACCATCCTGTTTTACTTCATCCTGTGTTCTATTTTTTGGACATGCAACCTTTTAAGCTCACATCTTGAGCTCACATCTAACTGTAATGCTCATTCATAGTGTAGCACCTTGGTACCCACTCACATAGTGTCACCAAGGACACGATGTCAGGCCCAAAACACTCTTTGACTCCTCATCCATCCAAAACCGTTACCGATGATACCCCACTGATGTGAACTTTTATGGACCAGCCAGAGGCTCTGGTAATTAAAAATAAAATGTTTAATCAAACAACATAAAATGAAATTCCAAAAAAAAGTTATTCCCAAGCACACATTGTGACATGGGTTAACACAGAATCCAAGAACAAAAGGCAGTGCTCATAGAGAACAAGTGCCCAGGGAACACACACGGAGGTAACTCCATGCTCTTTCAGCAGCTGGCTTGGAACATCACGCTCCACCCCACCCCATCTTCAGCTTCCTTTTGTGTGCTATTTTCCTCCATTTGATTATAAGCTCCTTGAGGACAAGGATTATCTTTCTTTTCCTTATTTGTATCTCAAGCACTTAGCATAATTCCTGGCACACAGTAGGCACTTAATAAATGTTTATTGAAATGAATGGAGGACACATGTACAGAACCTGTGGGGCTAGCACAATTCCCTCCTTCAATGTATCTGGCTTACCTGTCAATATCTTTTAGTGATGTCATCATGCTGCTTACTTGACTGAAGCATGAAACCTCTATTTAGCATCTTATCTTTGGGCTGGACGTCATAATCATCAGATCATTTCCATTGAGTGTCTCCATTAGTATCATTCTCACTAAGCTACCCTCCTTTCTACGCCTTCTGCATCTTCAAAAACTAGGAGTTGGTAGTTGTTTTCTGTGTAGATCATAATTTTAGAGCCTAGGAAGCTGTGAAGGTCACCATCTTCATTTTTACAAATGAGGAAATGTCTGACTCAAAGACGTTTTCTAACCCACATCTTCTAACTCTAATTCCAGTGCTCTTTTGACTATAGCATGAGAGCTGAGGGTTAGGACCCATCATATCTGGCTGGAGCACTGACAGAAATGAGCAGCATGGCCCCATGTTAATATAAAATCTATTGTTTAACTGACTCTGATGCTGATTCAAAGTCCCAGCACCCAGCCAACTGTTTGACTTAAGGTTAGAAAATTCTTTCTAACTCCTATTATTTCTCAGGTTGGAATCCTGTGGTCATAAGATTTATTGATGGGTTCTACCAAAAATACTCCAAGGTTCCTGTGGGAAAGTCAGGGCTCTGAAACCTAGTCCTTCCTGATTGATATGCAAATGAAATTAATCAGAAAATAGGCAAAGACCACACTCTCCTAATGTCCTTGTGCAAATTTCTGCCTTTACTATGCATCTCAGCCAGCAACAAAACCTTCTTAATTCTTCTTTGTGTTCTTATGAGGGGAAAACAAAACAAAACAACAAAAAAACCTTATAGCCTCCCTACATTAATAAAAACAGTCTCCTAACTTTGAAGCCAAGAGTTTATATTCACATTTTTACAGAGTATATATTAAACAAAAATTTATGGGGAAGCTGGATATTAATATGTTTTCAGACTGGAAATAAAGTTAGCTTCCCATTGCTTCCCAACTGAAACAACTATCACTGATCATTTTTTTTTTTGTGATCAATAGCCTGCCAATTAACAAGCCCTGAACCACTGACATAATGGAATTTCTGTTCTTAAAGCCTGTACAATTTTTTTTGAAGAAAACAAAGTATGTATTTATTGATTGATAAACGTATAAACAGGTTGTGGTATGTAAATGTCATGTCATATTACTGTGCTGTAAGAAATGACAAAAATTAAGAATTCAGAAAAGGATGTGAAGATTTACATGAATGAATTCAAAGTAAAGTAAGCAGAACCAGAAAAACAATACATACAATGATTACAATAATGTAAATGTGAAGTAAATGAACAAAACTAAAAACTATGAAATTATAAAGATGAAGATTGAACCCCCAAAACAGATGTGAGGAGAAATAACACTCCTTTCTTTTTTTTTTGCAAAGATAGGGGACTTTGAGGCACAGGACACTATCCAGGGGTGGGGAACCTGCAGCCTGGAGGCCACATGTAGCCTGCACAATTTTAGTTGTGGTTGATGATAACCCTTGTCAGTGGTTCCTTCATATTTTATATTATTCCTTAGTATTTTTGTTAAAGAGCATAATCCATAGTTCTTCTACATGGTTCATTATTCAGTTCATTCAAATAGTCAGTGTTTGTTTTTACTCAAATATGTTTTTATTATTATATTATATATCTCTTAGACTAAGTTCCATTGCTTAAATTAAGAAGTCAATGAGTTCCATTTCTTTCCTCTTTTCTTCTCTCTCCTCTTCTGGATCCAACTCGGCTCTTGATTTCTCTTTTCTCTTGCTAGTTGATTAGTTTGCATTATGGGAGAAAATGTCTCCCTTCCCTGCCTTAGGATCACATTCCCAGATAAAAAGTTATATAGGTTCTGAAGCACATGTTTCTTTGACTTCAAGAATGATAAAAAAATGAATTAATGACTAAAACACTTATTTGTGGAGCACTTTGGTGAGTACCCAAGAAACAAAGAGAAAGTAAGCTAGTTCTGCTCTCAAGGAACTCACATTCTAATGGAGGAAACAACCAATATGGAATCATTTATTTAAAACTAGAAGATAGTTTAGAGGCCATCTAATCCAACTCTTCCATTTTACAAATGAGGAAACTGAGACCCAGAGAGTTTAAATGGTTTTCCCATTGTCACATAGCCGATAAATGGAAGAGCTGGGACTCAAACCCAAATCCTCTAACTCTAAATGCAGAAACATTCCCCTGTGTTCACACTGCCTCCTCCCGCCAGTCTTCTACGGTCCTTGTCTGAACCCAGGAATTTGAGTTAAAAATTGGAAATGTCGAGTTGTTAGGAAAATGTCACATGGATGGATGTATGCACCAGAGCACCTTGTCTTTGTAGCAGTTCACATGTGAAAGAAATGGCTTGACATTTTATCGTATCTCTGTATATTGATTTGTGCTTTGGGAAAATTCAGTGAACTTTCTTTTAACTGAGCAGTGAACACTGTGATTCTCAGTTTTCTGGAAGGCAAGTGAAAAAAGACACTTTTCATAAAGGACCTAGTTCAGAGACCTCCTCAGTAGGCAGTTGAGATATGTTTATCATCCTGTCTCCAAGCATTGGTACTGTGAGGCCTCTGGAATGATTGATTTTTAATAGATAGTCTCAGAGTGCAACATGCCAAGTGAAAATTAGAGTATTGGTCTATACAAACAAGCAATATTTCTTTATAGAAGTACGTTGCTTTGACTCTAGTTTCTGAGCTGACCTGTGCCATTTGCATTAGTGAATTAAAGGCAGTGTGGTAAAGTAGAAAGAAGAAAGCCAGAGGGACATGGATGTAAATCCTATCTCTAACGCTTTCTGGCAGTGTGACCTTGGACAAGTCAGAAACTGCTAGGGAGCTCAGTGGATGGAGCGCTGGGCCTGGGGTCAGGAAGATCTGAGTTCAAATAAGGCCTAGCTGTGGGACCCTAGGCAAGTCACTTAACCTCTGTTTGTCTCAGTTTCCTCAAATATGAAATGATGATAATAATAGTGCCCACATCCAGGGGTTGTTGGGAGGATCAGATAATATTTGTAAATTGCTTAGCACATAATAAGCTTTCCAAAAAAATGTTGATCTTTCCTTAATTTAATCCCTTTAAGCTTTGGCTTCATACTTAGCAAAAAGGTGATAATAATATTGCTTATTTCACAGTTCTTGATGTCTATACAATGTTACTAAATAATAAAGTACTATGTGAATATCAGCCATTATTAGTAATTGATATTCATATAGTAGCAATAGCAACATTTATATATATATAGTATTTTAACATATGTAAAGTACTTGATATGTGTACACATGTTTATATATGTACACAGACACATATATGCATATATTTGTATCTATGTGTGTATACACACACACACACACACACACACACACACACACACACACACACTCATTTGTTCCTCAGAGGAATCCTGTAAGGTAGGTCCTATTATGATCAGCATTTTACAGGTAAGGAAACTGAAAGTCAGAGGACACTTGTCCAAAATCATGGTTAATAGCCGAGGTAGGATTTGATCTCAGATCTTACTCATTATGGGGACAGTTAGGTGATGTACTGTATAGGTCACTGGCCTTCAAATCAGGAAGACCCATCTTCATGAATTCAAATCCGACCTCAGACCCAGCTGTGTGATGCTGGGCAAGTCACTTAACCCTGTTTGCCTCAGTTTCTCCATCTGTAAAATGAGTTGGAGAAGGAAATGGCCAACCACTCCATTATCTTTGCCAAGAAAGCCCCAAAATGGGGCCACAGAGAGTCAAACATGGCTGAAACAACTGAACAAAAAAACTTCTCTATCCTTCTTTCCAAATCCTGTCCTTTCCTGAACTTCCTTACTTCTGTTGAGGGAACCATCATTCTCTTAGTTACCAGGTTCACCCAGGATCCACTCTGTAACCACTATGTCCTCATCACATAGTTAGTTACTGGGACAGATTAGAGAATGTCTGAGTATGCTCAAAGGTCCACATGGGCAAAGGAATCAGGCAAGTATTCTGTGCATGCTCAGAAGATCAGTCCCCTGTTACAAAGGAAAAATAGTTTCGTTTTCTTTTAAATCCATTGTTCTTTTTATTATTCTTGTCCAGGTTTTTTTTTTTTAAAGCCCCCATGATCCTCAGTTTGTGGCGTCTACTTGTGGTTTTTCCAGAGCTCAAGATAATGAGAAAATAGCTTTGAAAGGCATGACCATCATTAGGAACGTGAACAGGCAATATTAAAGAAAATCTCAATTAGCCAAGCAAATTGAGCTTCGCCAAGGCTATAATTTGTGTCACCAACAATTAGTAGCTTAGAATTTACAAATGAAAAATAGCGTCTCATGTGAACAATGGGATATTGATATAATCAGTCTCTTAGCAGCTATTCTACATCATGGTGCAGAGGAAAAGGTATGGATAGGAGAATCAGAAGACCAGAAACACCAATGCCTGTCACATAAAAAGGGTTCAAAATGCTTATTGATTGACTGACTGATTAAAATCCTGCCTCTAACACCCTGACACCCAGTAACCTAAGATGAGTCATCTAACCTGGGCCTGTTTCCTCATCTGTAAAACTAAGGCTAAACAGGATGACCTCTGAGGTCCTTTCTATCACTAAATCTTTGAACCTATAATTTATAAGACAAAATTCCAGGTTGGTTAAAAATAGTAGCAACAAGACCCAGATCTGTGCAAAATCTTAATAGGAACAAAATTGTGATCAAAAACCATTGTGACAGAAGTCTGTTTAACAATTAGGTTTCTTTGACAAACATAGAAAAGTTACTTCTTATCTCTTAATAGATGACTGGGAGATGATAGCAAATGAATCAGAGCACAGATGAAGGACTTCATTGCTGCACTTAATTTTGTTTCAATCTTTAATCTTATGTTAGTAGATACATTTGGTAAATTTTCTCCAATGGCTTCACTTATTTGTTTATTTATCTATCTATTCATCCATCCATCTTTCTATCCATCCATCTATCCATCTATCTATTATCTATTGTTTTTCTTTTTCTTGCAGGCAGAAGTCATTGACGTGAGGTACGGGACTGTAGAAGATGTGAGCCGGGTTCGAGTGATGAAAAATGTGACCAATAGGATTGCCTTGTTAAAACTAGGAAAACTCCCTTTACTCTACAAGGTTGGTCAAAGAACTCTACTGCATGTGGACTGTGGGTTTTTTTTTTTCATCTTTTTCTGTAGCTAAAATTACTGGGCATGATTTTTGTTAAGGAACTTGATGCCTATTCCTACCCCCCACCCCTGAATGGGAAACCCTACAAGGTGCTATTGAGTTTGCAGAACGTGGATTCAGATTTGATACAGTGAGAAATAGAAGGCCTGGAAATTAAAAGCCACAGTCATCCTCTTCACCTGACATGTGTAATAGTTCTAATCAGTTAGGAAAACAGGGTTGTGACTGCATGTTCTGGATAGGACCAGTATTGTCTAAGATATGCACCTTTCTGATATATTTCATCATCTGCTTGAGATGGGTATAACTATATAACCACTGACTTCTCTCAAGAATTTAATTAAATGATGATGTGCTAAAGAGAAGCTGAATTTTGATTGATTTTTATTAAAATGGAAGTTTATTAACACTTATCCATTGGCTACATTTGCATAATTAAAGCAGTTCAAACTAAATGTCTGATAATGGGCAAACACAGTAGAAGACTCTTACCATTAACTCTTATCTAGTAATTTTTTTTTCTCCTATTAATTAGAGGAGGGGAAGGGGCCACTAGAACTTCCTAGTTTTAGAGAGATTTTGAATCTTTCCCTTTATCCTTTCTCACTTATTTGTCCAAAATATGAATGGGTTTTGCTACGTCTCAGGTCACTCCAACCACCCATCTGTTCCTCAATTGTTGCTATTCTGTGGTAGAATATTATATGGGGAGAAGAGAGGGGGAAATTAGGAGGGAGAGGTGGGAGAATAGCTTTCTTCCTTAGTATTTGCCAAAAATTTCCCTATATTAAAAGCAGATCCTGTCAAAACTGATCATCAGTGATATATTCTAGTTATCTGTCAAAATAGATGAAGATAAGTTATATACTGAAGTTGTATAGTGGTGCATATATAAAAATGTTAAAGGAATGCCACAGTCTCTTGTTTTCTAAGTCACAACAACTCAGATTAACTTAACAAGTATTTGTTAAGCACCTAATATGTGCCAGGCACTGTCCTAAGTGCCAGAGATACAAAGAAAGGCAAAAACAGCCCCTGACCTCAAGGAGCTCACGTTCTGATGATGGAAACAACCTACAAACAACTATGTACGTATAGACAAAGAAATTTGAAAGCAGTCTCAGAAAAGCCACTAGCATTGAAAGGGACCAAGAAGGGCCTCTTACAAAAGGTAAGAAGTCAGGAGATGGAAACAAGGGAGAGGACCATTCTGGGCATAATGAATGAAAATGCATAGAGTCCAAAAATGAAGGCATATGTACAAGGAAGAATAAGAAGTCAGTGTTGCTGGATGGTGCATTCTAGATGTTTCAGTATTGTTCAGTTGGTTTTCAGTGATATCCAACTCTTCATGACCCAATTTGGGGTTTTCTTGGCCGAGATAGTGGAGTGGTTTGCCATTTCCTTCTTCAGCTCATTTTACAGATGAGGAAAGTGAGGCAAACAGGGTTAAGTGACTTGCTCAGAGTCACATAGCTAGTAAGTATCTGAGGCCAGATTTGAAATCAAGTCTTCCTGACCCTAGGCCTGGCACTCTATCCATTGAACCACCTAGCTGTCCATTCCAGATATTAGCAGGGTTGAAATAGGTCAGGATTCTTTTACTGTTGCTATCTGCCAAGTATTTGCATTTCACAGAGAATAATAATGTTATGAAACTCCTAGAAAACACCTGCAGACATAGCACAGAACTATAACAGACAAGTTTCAGGTATGATTTTCAGTTGGATTGGCTCCTTGTAATCCATCTATATCATGACATGGTGGACAAAGAGGCAGAAGCACTGATGGTTGCCATCATTAGCCACGTAGGCCAATGGTGCTGATCACTTGGACCAAAAACTGTGTATGGGAGCAGCCTAGGTGAGAAAGTTCTACCACTGGGCACATCCACATGGGCTTGACAAGATATTTAGCATTATCTTTAAGCAGAAGGACATGAGTTCTTGAACTGTTGATCTTCTTTTGCTGAATATTAGTATTCTCTTCATTTTCTTTTGCTTGTCCTTCCATATTGTTCCATACTTGCTGCTATATTTGTCCTATTACATTCAGTATGTCAAGAAGGTAAGCATAAATGTGAATAAAATTTGGATAGGGATGGTGCCATGGTCCCCAGTGCACCAAAACGCCACCAAATATTTCTCTGAAATTAGATGCTACGAATCTACAGCTGGGAGACGAAGGGCAGGGAACCAAATGGCCTCTGTGTTAAACATATCTATTAATCATGCCTCTAATTGAGCATCTGGACCAGGAATCTGCAAGAGGATGAGTAAGGAGAAAAGTTAATCCTACTTCAGTTTGGGGCAGTTACTAAATCATAATTTAGAAAATGAATTGGGGAGGGACGGGAAAGGGGACATAATGAAATCATTTCCTAAAATGAATAGAAAGGAAGTTGCAGACAAAAAGGAGGGTAGCTCATTAGTTTTATCATAAATACTATATACATATATTAATTCATGCTCCAAGAAGGGATTGATATGGCAACCTTCACATTTGGCTGAAAGAAATGGAAATGAGAAAAGAGCTTCACCAAATGTGCCTGGACACAGGCACAGACATGACTGGTAGAGAAAGAAATCTGCTTAGGACCTCCTCACGGAAGGGTTATGAAAAGGAAACTGATTTCCTTAAACTTACATTTATGAGAAATGACTTTAATTTTATTTGGTCTTTAAGTTAATAGATGTTTCCCTTATGGGGGAATGCTTTATTTCCAAAAGTTCTATGCAAATACTTCTTCAATTGCCCTAATGTATCTTGGATTAATGTCTCTCTTTGCCAATGGGAAATATATCATATGGTATCAAGAATAGAGAAATGTTAGATTTAAAGATTATAAGAGTATAGTAAAATTCTCTACAATTATGAGTTCTTCCAGGGAGATTTATTATTTAACAGGAGGTAGACACTGCTTGTCTAGAGAAAAAGTTGGGAATGTCAGAACAAATTACAGTATGCGAATGTAATATGAATGTAATAGATGGATGGAATTTAGAGGAATTTGAAGAATCTTGGAATGACTTGCATAAAATGAAAGAGATTGAGGTAAGGAGAATCAAACAATTGATACGATGAATACAATAATGCAAAAAAAAGCACTAAAGGAATAAATTCATTTTAATGTAATGATTAATCTTAATTCCAGAGGATGGAAGATCAAATATTTCTATTTTTTTTTGTTCTTAATAGAGAGGAAGTGATCTAGGGCTATAAAATGTTACTTTTTCCATCAGTCTTGGTAGATGTCTTGATTTATTTTGCTTAACTGTTTTTTGGTTTGTTTTTTTTTATTTACAAGGGAGGTTCTTTGTGTGATCAAATGAGATAATTTTTGCTAGATACTTAGGACAGTGTCTAGTACATAGCAGGTGCTTAATAAATGCTTTTTCCCTTGTACCCCCCAAAGTAACCATGATATTTAAAAAAAAATACATTTTTTACTAGCTCTTTCTATTTCACCCTGGCTAGAAGTGCAACAGCTACTCATGGCCTCAATCCCAATACTGATTAGCATAGAAGTTTTAACTTGCTCCATTTTTCCAACCTGTATGGCTTTTCCCTCTCCTTAGGAGCTTGGTGACTTTCCACCACAGAGGCTCACTATATTTGTGTTTTACTTAGTGTAGATGCCCAAATAGCTTTAGCCCTACTGTAATTAAGAACTCCCAAACTCAAGCAATCCACCAACCTTATCTTCTCCCAGTAGTATACTATTACACCCAGCTAAAAATATGTTTTTAAAAGAAAGAATGTTAACCACAATGAACTCCTCAAATATTTACCGATATGTAAAATACATAATAAGCTCTATGAGGGCAAATAGGAAACAGAAGACTGATTGCCATTCAGTGCCATAACTAGGGTGGGGCAGCAGGAGTTTTTCCTCAGGATTTAGAATGTAGAGGGTGCAGATATTACTAGGGACAAAATTTAGAAGTTGAAGATAGCACTTAAAGACTTTCTTTAGAAACAGTATTTTAATTTGTCGCCCAATTTGCATGAATAATTAGTTAAGCTTAGAAGCAATCAGATGTTAAACTGTTCTGAGATCATTCTCTACTCTATTCTTACAGTATCCAAAGCAACTACTTACAGGATGCAAAGGTCTCTGTCTTCCCCTACACCCAAACACACAGGACAGAAAAATAGCCTCTCCATTCCCCATTCTGTGGCCATACTTTGTGACACTTGTTCCATATGTAAAATTTTCTTGACATTTCTCTGCTGCTGGTATAAGCCCGAGGCCAAATGGATCCTTTTTTCTATTTTAAACTTGAGAATAAACTATGACAAGGGGGTTATATGATGTTCAAATTGGAATTGTCAAGGGCATTTTGTTTGTCTTAATTCAAGTTTAATCCCTACCTTATTTTACTTAAATTTAAGAAAATGTGATATATGTATATATATATATACACATATATATAATGTGATATTATATACATATTATATATATTATATATATTGTATATATGTATACACACATATAATTTGCAGAGGGATACTTTTTTATAGTCAATGCTATAAAAATCTATCCATGGCCTTTCTGAAAACAAGGTAAAAGCTAAAAAACTTTTCCAACATCCACCCATTTAGCTCCAAAATAGACTATGTCTTAGGCCAAGAAAGATTTCCTATAGTTCACTCTCCATCAAGGTATATAGTTGGTTTAGGGAAATGTGTTTTAATCTAACGAAGTTTATTTCTTTGTTTATCTTGTTGTTCAGTTGTTTAAGTTGTGTCCAACTCTTTATGATACCATTCAGGGATTTCTTGGCAAAAATATTGACATGTCCTGCTCCGGCTCATTTTACAGTTGAGGAGACTGAGGCAAACAGGGTTAACTGACTTGCACAGGTTACACAGCTAGTAAGTGTCTAAGACTAAATTTGAACTCAGGCCTTCCAGAATCCAGGCCTGGCATTCTATCCACTGAGCCACCTAGCTCCCCCTTGTTTAAAAAAATCATTAATTGGATCCTCACAGGAATGTATGCCAGTAAGTTTTTATCTATCTGGCTCTCTAGGGGAAAAATGCATGCATGACATACTTTTAAATTTAATCTGTATTAATAACATTTCATTTATCACTTTCTTAAGTCTAGGCAATCAACAAAACAATGAATCAAGCTCTGATTTGTTGCATTTGCTGATTCCTGAAAAGTAAATGCCTACACTGAAAATTTAACCATTATAGACCTTTGGATTGGCAGCTCAGCCATTCTCTTAAGAATGGTTCAGTGTTCAAGTTCCAAATCTGATATTTACCACACATGTGCCCTTAATGAAGTACCTCAACTTCTCTGGCCCTTAGAATAAGGGAGTTTGACTCTGACATCCTTGCCAGCTCTAAACTTTTTCTCTTGTTTTTCTTCTTAAATATACTCATTGACAAAAGTGAGTCCTAAAATGCACGGTGGTACAATGGATAGAAGGTTGGACTTTGAATCAAGAACACCTGAATTCATATCCTGCCTCAGACATCCATTAGCTCTAGGCCTGTTTTTTCCTTTCTTTGTATCCTTGGTGCTTAGCATAGTCCCTAGCACATAGTAGGTGCTTAATAAATGCTAATTGAACAACTGACCCCAGACAGGTTACTTTATCTCTGTTAGCCTTACTTTCATCGTCTATAAAGAAATGATAATAATAGCATCTACTTCACAGGGCTTTTGTGAGGATCAAATCAGGTAACACAGAGAGTGCTTTTGCAAACTTTAAAGTGCTAAATAAAGGCTAGTGATCATTATTATTAAAAAAAAAAAACTGTCCTGTTGTAGGCAATAATGTGGTGCTGGCAGTACCTGACATTTTTAAGGGTTTTACATACATTATCTCATTTGCTCCTCACACTAATCGCGGGCAATGGTTACCACAAGCATTATTATCTCTCTTTCTTAGAAGAGGAAATTGAGGTAGCTGACACTCGGACAGATTGACTTATCTACAGTCACATTGCCAATAAATGTCAGAGGGATTTGAATGCAAGTTTCTCCTAACGCCCATCCAGTATCCTTCGAACACTCCTGTGTGTATGTTTGTCTATCTTGTCTTTGACGCAAAGGAAAAAAAAAAAACAGAGAGAAATGTTTCCATATCAATATTTGAAACTCATCACAGTGTTTCTTTGTTATAAATGTACCTGATAGTTCCTAAGGTAACATTAGAAATAAAATAGATTAAAAACGTGTTTAGTTCTGAATAGCATTTGCATTTTGGGAGGGATTTTATGAACAACTGAGCCTAACACTATTTTTATATTTAGAAAGAGGATGTTAGCTCACTGAATAATTTAACAAGGCACTTCATGCCCCATTCTCACAAGCAATTACAAAGACCAGTTCCTCCAGATTTTGCAATTAGAGTAATCTAGAGTTGCTCCATTGCTCACAGCACAATGAAGACCAGAACACAGAATCAGAAAATCATGGTTTAATACATTTTAAAATCGGAACTGCTCTGATTTTTTTTTTAAATAAGAATGCTTCAATTTTACCTGAATGACTTGTTATTTTTTCTAAATTATTTAGATCAAATGTTACTATCTAGACAAAGAGTGAATAATTATTGTTGAAATCCAAATTCAGTTTATAAGTCATAATAATAAAAAAAAACCTTAGCCCATGACTCATTACTAAATGACAGAATAATGAAATAGTAATCAAGGTTTGTGAAGTTGAATTTGTAGTGTGAAAAACTGAAAACATTTAAGTTGTTTTTAATCTCACATAGTATAAACGAAAAGACTAATCCTTGCTCAAAATTACATAAATGTCTATTTGACACCAAAACATTGGTACAGTTTATTTAATTGTTCAGTAATTACATATATATATATATATGTATTATATATATATATATATGTATTATATATATATATATATGTATTATATATATAAACATAAAGCCATATAGGCTGGCTGGATTGGCCAAATATTTTAACTTCGTGTAGATATAGCCAATGAAAATCTGAATTGGAGATATATTTACATAGTGCTTGGTGTCACATGCTCATTATTCATATCAAACATGTAACTTTATATTCAGCCAAAAACTGTACCCTGCTTAACATTAGTAATCAAGGTTATCAGATGAGGTCATCAAACAAGGTTGTTTCTGTTATGTCTTTTGAGAAATTTGGTATAATTGTGGCCGGATAGACATCCTTGGAAGAGAACCTTTAAAGCAGTGTTTCACTCTCTCAAATCAAGTGCTTCATCTTAGTCATCAAACAATATGTCCCTTTGCGTCTTTGCATGGAGATCATTAAACATCAAATTATATGGTGATTTAATTCATAAACTCTTAGAAAAATTCTTCATAGAATCTCTCTTCTTTTTCCTATGCAACAGATGTTGACACATAAGTTGCAATATTTTTATTGTGTTCTTTTTTACAAATACTCATCATGAGCATGACAATATGAGGTTACCAAATGTCCCGTGAAATGATGTTATTGTTGCCTTTGGACACACAATAAAAGAAGCTCCATCAATTTGCCTTTCCAAAAAGAGCCTATGATCCATCCTTCCATTTAGCTACAAATTTCTTTTATCTTCTGATTTTGTGCATGGCTATGTAATTGTTTATAGATGATCTAAATGTTTTGTGATCTTGGCACCATCAGCCCTTTTTTGGTCTACTCAGCTCACAAAGGGATTCCCATGGCATTAAGAACCATTTTGTATTTTCCTTTGTTTCATGCCTTGCCATGGTCAAAAAGTCCTTCACCAAAGTCAATTATTGTGATGATTCCCCTCTACTTAGGAAAACTGACCTTAAGAAGGCAGACACAATTTGTTACTGGGACCATACAGAAAGATAACTGAATATAATTTAACTGTTCTCTGATAATTCAGTCATCAGTAACAGCGGCTGTTATACTGTATGGTCATACTAAATATGGTGTTGTGCCTTTAATTTATATTTTTCTCTGTTAATGTCTGATTGTCAGTTCTCATTTCTCCTGATGTCTTTCCTGTCTTATCTGAATGTTCTCTTTCTAATAGTTCCTCCTCTCTTTTTCTCTCCTCCTATTTTCCTACATGGAGTTTGCTAGACCTGAACTGCTTTGAAGTGCAAATGATGGAAATAAGTCACAAAAGTATGTTTATACAGTATGGCGGAGGGAACACTGAATTTGGAGGAGAGGACCTGGGTTTGTGTCCCAGCTTGGCTACCTACTATACTTTTTTGTGAGACTGTACACAACATACTTTACATCTCTGGACCTCCCTGTTCTCATCTGTCAAATGAGAGAGTTGAATAAAGTGTCCTCTGAGGTCCATTCTAGATTTAAACCTATAATGTTATACCTTTGAGCAGAGGTCCAATGAAAGAAACCACAGGACTTGTGCATGGGCTCTTTTTACCCTCTATAAGACCCAGCATTGGCAATTTGGCAAATATTGTAGGTCCCATCACTAAACATGACAAATTAGAAGACTGTAGCTCCACTGATTACTTATCTGTGAATGTAAACATTGGGCGAACAGCCATATAGAACCTTAAAATTTTACCTCCCCCCATTTAGTACATAATATTCAAAAATATTAAAACAAATGAAGGATTAAAGATTATATAGGAGCTTATATAAATTTTACCTATATTCCCATCATGCAAGCTTATTACTGACCATCATCCAGAAATTTATACAGTGTTTTCAAAAATCATTTTGAGGTTAGGATTTTAGATGAGACTTTCCTGAATTGTTTGAAACTGGAATGTCCCCAAACTGAAGGTTAATTTTCAGTCACTCTCACCTTTAGATTCATGTTTTATTTGATTGGAGAGATATGAAGAAGGGTGTACCTGAATGCTGGCAGACTTTTCAAAGATTTCCTTTTGAAGGCTAATTACCAGTTACTGTGTTTATCACCCAGAGTGCTCTCACTCTTTCTTTCTCTCTTCTCTCTCTCTCTCTTTCTTTTTCATTTTCACTTGGGAGCAGCAGATTAATTATCATCTTGCCCAGGAACATATTGGTAATTAAAGGACTTTCTCATATAGGGAGTAGGAGGAAGTACCTTGGGTTTTACTAATCTGAAGCTATAAAAAATACGGTGACAAATTTAAATTACAACCTGAACGGGACACTATGGAAAACCTTATGTTCAATTAAAGAAAAGAATAACTATGCCCCTCCATAACTCCCCTCCCCAACAAATAATGCTCTAAGCTTCCTGTGTAGACAATTGATTGTCACAGATACAAAATCAACTTTGAATCTTTCAGCCTGGAGATTGCAATAAACTACCCTTGGGGGAGGAGGAAAGAAGAGGAGTACTTTTAATTATTTTAATTAGCTACAAAACCCTAAGCTAACTATTGAGACTTTAAAAAATCATCCTCACTTAAACTTTTAAAAAGATATCCATTAAATAAAATGTTATTTTGGTACATACATATCTACATTTAAGTTAATTTGTTGTACTTATAAATATTCATGAAATGGCTTTTTAACTGGAAATGCCCATCCAATATATTTAAACAGAAACTATTAGAAAGTATGTATAGTCTGGCATGTATTATAATTAAAAAGAAAGCTTTATGTGTGTTTTCCAAAGTGATTGACATTAAAAAAAAACCACCTCTAGAATTTTAGGCAAATAGTGTTTGGTTTCCTTTTAATTTATTATCTTTGCATTTCAAAATAACATTAAATTCATAGCATAGATATTGTCTGTTTTTAGTAATGTGTTAGGTTATACAGCATTATAAGCCACTGAAAACCTAGAGTTTTAAAAGTTAGACAAAGAATTTTGAAAGTAACCACAGATTACTGAAAGTTCACCAAATTTCACAGTTGTCTGGCACTTAATGTCCCTCTCAACTTGTGTACCTCTAGAAACTTCCATGGACTCTGAGTACTTTGTGAGTCAGCATCCACTCAAAGAAGGCCATACACTCTTCAGTTTTTGAGCTAGGATTAAAGGTTATCTAGTCCTTAGAGAACATCCACTCCCATTTTACAGATGAGGAAAAATGAGTCTGTTGAGATCTTTTCAATCCTGAGTTTTTCATTATGTGTTCATTATCCCACCCAGCTATGCATCACCTAGAAGTTTGATAAAGGTGCTGGTTATGGTGAAATGACCAAGTCACTGATAAAAATGTAATTTAAAACAGGGATAAGCAGACATGCCTGGGGAACTCTAATAGAGACCTCTCTCCAGGTTGACATTGTTATATTACGCATGATTTTTTGGACTGAATCATTTACACACACATACACACACACACACACACACACAGATATATATTTGGATGGATGGATGGATTAAATGGATAGATAGATCAAATATATATTTATGGTTTGTTTAAATTTTCAGGATTACATGTATTTTTATAAACAACCAACTAGTTTCTAATCATGAAAAGTAGTGTAAATTTTAGTATTAGCATATAAACTATCCTCGTGGGTAATAAAATTCAAAGAAAGTATTTTAAAACCTTTATTAAGGTGTGATAACCTATTTAGATTTTATCTATAGTGAACATATTTAAACTTGTTCAAACTTAAACATTTGTGGGACTAAAAATAATTTTGGAAGCATTTCTTTTCTATTTTTTTTTTTGCTTGATTCATAAGCCCAATTTCCCTTCTAAGAATCATCACAATTCAATAAACCTTGTAATCAAAGAACTAAGGTTTATGAGTAGAAATTGCCAAGAAACAGTTTTCTAATCAATATAGGAAGGAAAAAAAAAAACCTCCTAACCATTAGAGCAATCCACACATGGAACAGTCTGCCTTGTACCTGGGAAGTAATGAGTTTTTTCCTCCCTAAAAGGCTTACGCAAAGCTGGATGACCCCTTGTCAGCTATGTTGCAAGAATGACTCTTCTTCTGGTAGGGATTGGACTACCTCAATGGCCTCTCAAGGCTTTTCTAATGCTAAAAGAAATGTGATATGAAAACAGACTCAAAGCAGCATTCATGTCTGTAAATACTAAAATAGCTGTTAGCAAATATAACAACTGAAGCTGTGTTTTTTTTCCTGCTCTGTCAACTGTAGGCTTTCTCAATTTATTGGGTCTTAATAGTTATAGCTCTAGCTGTCATTAACAGAACATTTGCATGGATTTCATGAATATGTGTGAATTATATGGGCTGTTTTTTCCAGGGAGGAGTCAGGCCTGATTTCATGATTTTTTTTAAATAGAATGATTGTTCTCAATAACAAAGCCAATGATTCCTTTTCCTCCCTCTTTGTACCATGTGAGTATTCCAGTTGACATTCTCTAAGGTCCCATCTAGCTGTAAAATTTCATGATTCTTTGGTGCTACCCATGGGCTTTAATGACTGAATTTTGCATTAATGACTCCAAATTTTCATCTAATCACCCATTTTTCTCTTTAAGCATAATAATTTCCTTGGTCATTCACATAGCTATGGTATAGTCTGACTTGATATTTTTCTGACCCTGAAAAGGAAAAAAAAAGTTAACATTTTATAGCCAAGGTATAATGCAAACACCACTAGGTTTCAGCTAGAGGACCTATGTTCCATTCCTAGTGATGCTACTTCTTTTTGGCAAAAGCATGTGCCGCAGTTTTTTTTTTTTAATTTGTAATATAAGGGGGATTAGGAGAGATACTCTGTCAATCCACCAAAACATCAGAGGCTACCCAACGAGTCAGTTAGTTCAGTAAAAAGAACTTATTAAGTGATTACTTTATGTCATAAACAATGCGGATGCAAAGAAATACAAAAAAGATACCCTTGGATATCAAGGAGCTCCCATTCTAACGTAGGAGACAACATGCAAGCCAACAGGTACGTCTGTAGCAAGTATTCTTTGGCTCACTCTACCCCTGGGCCAGGCTGCAGGGTTCTGAGGGGGAAGGGTGGGAGTGAGGAGATGTATCTTTTCTAATTCTATCTGCTCAAGCCCCCACCAGCTATTTCTCTCCACTGTGAGTGTTCTCGGTGACTAAGTACACCTCAGTTCCACTTATCCACTCAACATCAGTTAGTTACATAAAAGAATATTTACTTTGAAGGTATAGCATGAACAAATATACACAAAATTCCCCCAATAACTCAGTGACAAACTTTCACCACCTTGGTCTCAGGGCTTAGAGGGCTCAATCTTGCTCTGCTCAGTTTCCTTATCTGTAAAGCAGGGACAAAAGAGGCCCATAGTATTGTGGACTATGTGAATGGCAATTTCAAATTAAATTATTATGTAAAAGGGCAAATGAGTGATTAGATAAAAACTTGGAGTCACGAGTACAAAGTTCATTCATTAAAGTCCATAGGTAGCATCAAAAAATAAGATAATTTTAGAGCTGGATGGGACCTTAGAGAATGCTAACCACAACCCTCATATGATACAGAGAGGGAGGAAGATGACTCAATGCCTTCAGTTATCACAGGAATGTTATGTGGATCAAATGAGATAATGTATGTAAAATACTTCGAAAATCTTTAAGTTGGTTTATAAATGTGACCTATTATTATCTCTAAAGTCCTTTCTACCTTTAATCCTATGATCATAGTTTCAACATTATATGTATGTAAATATACATATATATATACAAACATATATATACACTTACATATATACACACATGTGTGTATGTATATGTGTATATATGTGTGTGTTGTTTATTTTTTTCCCTATGGGGATAAGTGTAGGGGATCAGGAAAGGCCTCATATAGAAGGTGGTTTTTGAACTGAGTCTTGAAGGAAACTGTGTCTTCTGAAAAACAGAGGTGTTTAGGGTTCAAGCACATTTGTATCAAACACCAGATCCAGTGGACAGAGCACCGACCTTGGAGTTCAGATCCGGCCTTAGATCAAACATTTGACTAGCTGTGTGACCCTGGGCAAGTCACTTAACCCCAGTAGCCTTAAAAAAAAATATCAAACCCCAGATCCAATCTTAGAAAGAGAAAAGATTTAAATTGGAATGACCATTGGTCTTTAAGTCATAGTGAGCTAATTAAATTCTACCAACATTTAATGTTTTTAATGTGTATCAGGCATTATGATTCAACATTTGGCCTCAGATGCTTAGTTTTACAAGTTAATTCATGACATTTGCAGGTTTTTCATTTTTACATTTCTTATTTTGAAAGTGAAATATTTTCAGTGGTTCCTGTTCATGTCCCAATTGCATACTTAGACATACTGTACTCAGCAAAGATCATTAACAAGAGACTTTGGATAAGAATTAGATTGGATCAAAAGCTTTGTAGTTGGATTTGTAGAGGATTTAATTGAGAATGTTAATAATGATAACAATGATAATAAACTGCCCTCTGTCCCCATGAACTCTTTTTGTATCTATTCATAACATCGATAAATTAAACATCAACCAGTGTTTGGTATGAATACAAAATCTCAGAAGCTAGGAAGGGTTTTTGTGAAGATAATAGAGTTACTTCTGTTAAAAAAAAATGGAGTAGAGCATTGCTAGAAAACTGAGTGTATGTTATGGTAATAGGTTAAAAAATGCTTGCCTTTGAATTTTATTTTTCTGAGTGTGATTTACATGCCGACTTGAAAATTTATATCCGTTTCTTTTACCTGTTTTGGGCCTGTTGTGTATTTGAAGTTACAATTTGAAAACATTTAAACTGAATCAGATTTTGGAAAAAGACTGTGTAGCAGGGAGACAACTGAGGAAAGTAATATGTTTTAATGTGAAGTTAACGCTCAAAGGAATTATAATCAGCTAGAAAGTGTATTTTGGAAGTCATTCTCCCCCCCCCCCCCCAGAGTCTGCAGCTGCATATAAGACATAATTCAAAAGAAGCTTGGAAATAATCTTTCATTTCCTCCCCACCAAATGTCACCATTGTCTGTCATGGTACTTGTAATTTTCATATTGGAAATTCAATCTTTTCATTCTTCAAGTTTCCTTTTCAAATAGAAATAATTCTAGTGGTGGTGAAAATCAAAGAGAGTACTGAGAGAATTAAGGGAAATAGTACAGCAAGTGATTAATTGCAGGAATTGAATGGACCACATTGACTCCATCTTGTGACTCTATTTTGGAGCTAGCTCAGTTCCCTTTAAACTGGCCCCATACTGATCAATCAATTATTGTTTCCATGTTCCTTTGTCCATTCTTGGGGTGAAGGAGATACCTCTTTTTATGATTTCAGGGAATTGTACATCTTTGCTCTCTCCCTCTCAATTTGGAAAGTCCTTAATCTTTCCTCCAATTAGAAATCATCCTACCTAATATTGTATCCTGGTTAATTGTTTCCCTTTAATGGATTGATTGTTTTTAATATATAAAAATCTGTCTTCCCCTGTAGTGAAGGTCCAACCCTAAGCTGATGAAGGATCTGGTCCTGATTTGTTGGGCATTTGGTACACATTGCTTAATAAATCAATATGCTCAGAAGCTCAGGTCAATTCATCTTTCACCAGTCACACTACTGCCTTGAATTTATAGAGACAAAGGGTAGCATAGTAGACACGTGATTTCATTGGTAAAGGGCATGCCCAGTGAGGAACGTCATCAACCCCTGTAAGCCAGCACCTTCTGTGAAATTTAAAACCTTAAAGTTGCCTAGATCACCGAGAGGTTAAATGACAATAAATGTAATAATAATGGTGGTAATGTGTCCGGTTCTATTGCCGGACCCCGAGCGAGCTCCTCTCGGTGGGTTCCGCTTCGGACGTCTCCGGATTCCCTCCCCGGGGGACGGCGGGCAGGGACTCAGTCAGACACTGCTTCGGGAGGCATATGTTTTATTAATTGCGGAGGAATCCCCCGAGCAAGCTGGGGCGTTGGTCTATATAGGGTCTGTCTTCTGGGTGGCCACCCCAATCCGCCCCGAGGGCGAAACCTGCCACCTGTATGGAGCAAAGAGTCTCGCCCAATCCCATCCTTACACGTACCCCGTGTAGGGAGCCGTGTCTTTCTGGGATTGGGGGCTCTCACTCCCAGGGAGGTTCCTATCCGCTCAGGCGTCTAGGGCCGACCGCCCCTAACAACTCCCCCTTTTTGTTTACGCAGGAATATATCCGCTTTTACTTGCTCTAAGACCATACGCCAAAGCCGTACCACGTAAGATAGCAAGCAGGGGAGGCATATACACATGACCAAGAGAAAGAAAACCATGCTTCCCATACTCAGTACATAATTAAGCCAATTAGACAATTCAAGCTGGTTAAACCACTCGGGGAGAATGCCATGGTCCTTTTGTATCTGCTGCTTATATTGGTCTGTCTCATTCTTTATCTGTAGTACTATATCTTCTAGGCGTCTGAGATAGTCAGACATATTGCTATGCTCATTCAAGGTCCGGATTGCCTCATCCAGCTCCCTGGATGCGTTGTGCACGGCGGCCGTCATGCACATTGGCCTGGGTAGTACATGATGGCAAGGGAGGCCCTCTAGCACGGAGTTAACCTGTATGAGGGTGGCTAAGGCTTGCACGGCCGATGTAAGGGCCGACAATTCTATGGTCACCAATTTATTAATGTCTTGTTGGGCAATCCAGGCCTTGGTTGTGAGCTGCATAAAATCCCTAAGATTATCTTCGACTAGGCCTACTCGCTTGTAGAGGGTGCTAATCTCCACTTGTTCTATCAGACTGGCCACTAGCCCAAAGAAGTCCACAGCAGTCACTTCAAAGCCCCTCTTACCCCGGTTCAGGACAGCCCGAAAGAAATCCGAGTCGGCAAAAGGCTTGTCCGTTCCTACCGGCAAGAAGGTCAGAGGGGGTGTCGTGAGCACGAACACCCGGGTCTCATTAGTTATGTTGATGGACATGAGTGTGTTGGTGAGCTTCCCCCCATTTGGGCAAGTCACGTTAAGCCCAAGGGAGGTGTTAGTTATGGTGGCATTCTCACAGAGGAGGAACATGTCCATATTTCGGACAGTTTGTGTATGAATTGTGAAGTTGTTGCAGTGTCCCTTGTGAAGGTGTTCGGTGCATGTGTATCCTTCTTTAAAGAGGCGGTCAAACCACGCTCAGTTGATCGTGGCATTATCCGCTAAAGGGGCGGAATTGTCCGTCATGTGGATGACCTCTCCGAAAGCAGCGGCGGCCTTCCACAGGTGGAGTTGCGTCTGCAGGGTGGCGTTATGCAGCACGTGTGGTACGGGGGCAGGAAAGTAGGGTCCGGGGAATCCATCCATGAAGTACACCTCAGTTTTCGATGTTGTGTTAAACTCGGGTCCCCACACCAGATGCCCTGTAGAACATACTTGCATAACATCAAACATGTTAGGAGTGGGATGACAAGGGGGTAATGGGGAGGATGGAGGGTCACTGTTCTCAAAGAGTGAGCCGGTGGCATTAAGCCAGTCCTTCCTGTTACATGGGACATCCGGCCTGGACTTATTGGACCCAGAGCAATTGCTCCCAGCAGCCTGCAGCAAGCGCTGGAAGGCTGCCGATCTATTCTTAGCTGCAATGGCCCACATATGTAAGAAATCCCCCTGACCAAGGTTGGAGTGGGGCCCGTGTGGCGTCTCTCTGATGGTCATGTTCTGTACCTGGGCACACCACGGGTCGGAGACAGCCTTGGTCAGGCATATGGGGAGATGCTTTGATTCCCAGGTAACTGTCTTATTAAGTACCCTGGCGACCACTGGGCCAAGGCTGCTATGGCCGCCCAGGACCAGGGAGCCTGATCCCGCCAACCTCAGGGGCACCGGGTCACCCACCCATGTCGCTGGTGCCGCATGGGGAAACCCTGGGATGACTGTCCAATACACATAGGGTGGTGTGGAGTTGGTGGTTCGGAGTAGGGGAATATGGGCCCCGGACGTTACCTGGAGGCTGCCAAGCAGCCCCAGGAGCAACATCAACTTATCCATTCTCCTTTTCTTTTCCGTGCGGTTCTTCCGACGCCTCCTCTTTTGACGGTGTCTCCTTCTTCGTCGGTTCGTCGGTGCACAATCTTGTGTTTTTCGTAGGTAGCCACTGGGGACCACGATCTGTTTGGATACAAATAAACCCCTTTCCCCTTATTAGGACCCTATTTGGGCCGTGCCACCGGCCTTCAGGGTCTTTCCACCAGACTGTGACCCATTCCTTTGCACCTGGAGTCTCCAGCGGAAGCGCTGGTGGACTTTCTGAGGACACGAGCAATTGTTTCATGGCAGGGGTAATGTGGTCTTCTCCTTCAATTAAAAAGTTCCTTGTAAACACTGCTTGAGCCAGTTGGGCGGCAGTGAGCCTCCCTGGCACTCCCCCTTTTTGTTTAATAAGGGTGCGTTTGAGGGACCCATTGGCCCGTTCTACGATGGCTTGCCCAGTCGGGTTGTAAGGAAGGCCCGCAATGTGCCGAATGCCAAAGCGAAGGCAAAATAATCGGAAAGCGGAGGAAGCATATGCAGGGCCATTGTCGGTTTTGATAACCTGCGGGAGGCCCTGACTGGCAAAACAGTGAAGGCAGTGAGCGATCACATGCCGGGCTGCCTCCCCAGGTTGGAGGGACGCCATTATTAATCCCGAGAAGGTGTCAACACAAACATGTATGAGGGAAGAGTGGAAATGGGTTACATCCATCTGCCAAATCTGATTGGGTGCGAGGCCCCGGGGGTTGCTGGGAGCCTGGCTGGGGGGGGGGGCCGGAAGGGGACACAGGCGCGGCATTGCTGTACTATGCGGCGTGCTTCTTCCCTGGTGATGCCATAAAGGCGAACTAGCATTTTTGCAGGTAAATGGAAAACATGATGGGCTTGTTGAGGGTCCACCTGCATAAGGAATAATGGATTAGCTTGGAGGGCAGAATCCGCGATATCATTACCAGAGAAAATGGGGCCACTGGCGGACTGATGAGACCGAACGTGGAGTACATAAAGAGGGTGTACACGGCATAATAGCAAGGCCTGAATATCCTGAAACAACTCCCTAATTGCGGAGGTAGAAACGGACAGATCTGCAAGAGCTAGGTGTTGTAATGCAAAGTAGCAATAATAACTATCAGTAACCAAGTTAAAGGGTTCTTGGGCACAGAGAGCGAGCGCCACCCGTACCGCAAAGAGTTCATTTTTCTGTGCAGAGGTGTAGGGGGTGTGGAGAACTTTGAGAAGGCGCTTATCGGGGATATAAATGGAAGCCTTATTCTTCTTTGTTGCATCAGTGAAGACATTGCACCCCAGAACGGGGTTTTGCATCACCGGGTTGGAAGGGTAGCGGAGGGGCAGCTGGACCCACCCCCTCATAGATGGGGGTAAGGTGCCCTGCGTAACCGGTAGTGAGGTGAGTAAGACAGCCCAAGGTTCGCTGTCCTGGGCGAGTTGTTGTAGCGCAGGCAGGGGCTGGGTGAGGAGCAGTTGTGGTTCTTGGCCACTAAGCACCCGTGCCAGGGAGGAGGCTTTGAGTAAGAGGAGGCCATCCGCCTCAAGGCGACTGGGTAGGCTTCCTTTTGGGCGGTCCGCATGGACCCACTGAAGTGGTCCCGTGACCTGGAATATAACGGCAGCCCGCCCCAAGGTATGGTGGTGTACCAAGGTGACATACAAGGGCAGTGTGACATCTACCCTCCTGACAGTGGCTTCCTTCACTATCTCTTGAATGTGGCGCATGGCCTCTAGGGCTTCGGGGGACCACGTGCGTGGGGAGGTGAGCTGGGAGGCCCCTTTGAGGATATTATATAACGGTCTCATGAGGTTATTGGTAATGGGGGCAGTGTTCCTGAGCCATTGAATGGCGCCAATTAGCCTTTGAAAGTCATTAAGGGTACGTACCTGGGAGGTGTCAATGTTTGGGAGCTTGCTCACCCTGTCCTCCCAGACCTCGTACCCTAAATAGTGATATGGGGGCCCAGTTTGTATCTTCTCCGGAGCAACCTTCAAACCTTGTTCGGCCAGGGCAGCAGTAAGTTGGCCCAGCAACTCTGACACCTCGGGTTTGGTAGGTGCGGCCACTAGGATATCATCCATGTAGTGGATGATCAAAGCCCCTTTGTGTCTCTTCCGGACTGGTGCCAGTATGCGCGCTACGAATATCTGGCACAGGGTGGGACTGTTGGCCATTCCTTGTGGAAGGACTTTGAATTGATATCTCTTGTGGGGTTCCTGATAATTTATGGAAGGAACACTAAAGGCGAAATGCTCACAATCATTGGGGTGCAAGGGGATGCTATAGAAGCAGTCTTTAATATCAATGACTACTAAGGGCCACCCCTTAGGCACTGCGGCTGGGGTTGGTAGTCCGGGTTGGGTGGCCCCCATGGGCTCTAAGACTGCATTTACCCTCCTCAGATCCATGAGCATTCTCCATTTCCCTGACTTCTTTTGAATGACAAAGATTGGTGAGTTCCAAGAGCTAGTGGAGGGCTCAATGTGTTGGGCTTTAAGTAGATCACTTACTATTTCTTCTAAGGCCTGTAATTTGTTCTTGGTAAGGGGCCACTGATCCACCCAAACGGGTTCAGTAGTGCGCCATGTTAGGGCGATGGGTGTCGGCCCACCAGCGGCCCTCAGGGGTTTTCCGGAGCGTCGGTGGTAATGGTGACACCCATGGCGGACAACACATCTCTTCCCCATAATGACGTGGGGATGGGGAGGCACAGGGGGCGGAATCTCCCTGACTGTCCCTCGTGACTCCATTTCAGGAATCTACGGGACTTTTTGGCTCGGGTTCCCCCCGAAACCCCTGTGAGGTTAAGTTCCTCCTCTGAAAGTTCCCAATTCCTGTCCCAATCTTCCATCGCTACGACTGAGACGTCCGCCCCGGTATCTACGAGCCCTCTTATTCTCTTTCCTTCCACCTCCACCACTATGGTGGGTCTGCCTGTAGTTATCGCTTGGGTCCAAGCTACAAAAGTGTTTCGGTATTGCGGTTCCTGCCAATTCTTATCAAGCCAGGGGAGTGAGATGGCGGTGGCAATGGGCTCTCCTTCTTTTAGGGGAATCGGGAATGCATGGGGGTTGGTAAGGGTTATAGTGGTCTGACGGGGCTCAGCACCTGAGTATGTACAATAATTTGTGGCGCTTGGGCGGTGCCTATGATTAGACGTGGCCAATCTCTAGGGGGTACTTCAGCCGATGTAGTGGTCCATGGTTCCAACTCCTTCCCTTCTCTCAAAGTCAGAACCGCCGAGGGATTTAAGAAGTGGTTCTCGGAGCCGGTCCCTCGGTTTTCCGGCTCCAGTCGCCGTTTCCCGGCCCTTGCCTGGTCCCCTTGACTAGTCCCTTAATCCTACAGTGCTTCGCTATGTGTCCCGGGCGTCCGCAAACAAAGCACTTTATACAACGTTTGTCTTTGCTACGGCACTCAGATTGAAAGTGCCCGGACTTTCCACAGCTGTAGCATTTTCCCTGCTGCTCTCCTTTTCCCCCTTTCTCCCTGGCTAACATCACCTCTGTTAAAGTCTGAATTGACGTTTGTAATGAGTCTAGAGGGGGGCCCTCATCCAGAGCCTTGTCAATTATTTCTTCCAGTGAGGGGTCAGCTGGTAGGGTCGCCAGGATGCCCTTAGAGTGGGTGAGCCCTCCCTTAACTAGCTGGATGATCAATTGTTGGGTGGCGGGCCCACCGCCAAACTTCCCCTCTGCCGTGGTCTGCACCCTGCTTATAAATTGTAAGGCGGTTTCCTGGGCCCTCTGTTTTAGTTGTTGGAGGGGGAGAGCGGTACCCTTGGCCAGTTTTCCGAGGGCGCCGAGGCCACAGCGTTGTACTCCCGCTATCACCTCCTCTGGCAACCGCAATTGTGCGTCTATAGCTGTGTACTCCCCAAACCCTGTCAGTTGATTAATGGTTTCATCAATGTTATCTGGGGCTAGCCGTTCTGCCTCAAGTTTGGCCTCACGGCGCCAGTAGGCAGCCCAGGCTGTGAAAAGAGCCGGATCTAGTATAGCCTGCATGGTCTCCTCCCAGTCACCTGGGAGCCACGCTGCTACTGTTACTGAGGAGGCGAGTAGTCGTTTGACATAGGCTGAGCCCGCGCCATGAGACTTTACAGCCTCCCTAAGGTCCTTTATAAATTTGTAAGGCAGAGGTCGACGTACTCGGACTGTCTGACCATTCTCCACTTGTACAAACACGGGGAAGGCGGAGGGAGCTTGTGTTAACAGATTTAAGTCCTCCTCATCTACTGCCTCACCTCGCTCCAAAGCGGTATGAATGGCCTGATGGAGCCGAGATCGATGAGGGCCTGAGGGGGCCCCCGGTACTGGTGGTGTCTTAGCCTGAGAGCCACAGCAGCTGCGGGCCCCGCGGCACGATTTTTCTACAGCCAGCGGCTCTTCGGTGTTACTTTCGTTTTTGAGCTCAGCCGCGGCCGGCGCGTGGGGCTTGTCTATGATCTGCAGCGCCCGCATCTCTCGCCATGGATAAATAGGGGGTCCCTCCTCCAACCCTTCTAGGCCCTCCGGGCCCGGGGGGGGTGGCCATTCCCCCTCCCCGCATAGTGAGGCCCCCGTCTGTACTTCTTGTGGCACTAGGCACGGAGGCGGTTCGGGCTTCAGAGCAGCTGCCACTGTGGCGTACAAAGTGAAATCCCGGGGTATCAAGTACTCGGGATCCACGTGGTGAAAAGAGGACATTTGGGTGCCCACTACTTGCCATTCCGTTAGACCTACCCCTGTATGGGCGATCCAAGGGGAGACTTTCAGGATCTTTTCCACCCACGCCCTGCACTCCTTTATATGTATTTTTATGCCTGAACTCTTACACAACGTAAAGATCTGACATGCTAATACTCCCGTATCCTCCGGCTTAAACTGTTTCACTACTCTGTTTCCCATGTCTACTTCTAGGTGCCCCGTAAACCTAGGGCGTCTGACTCTTCCCCTCTTAGCTAAGGGGGCTTACCTCGCTCGGCGGGGACGGAGGTCCCTGTTCGGGCGCCAGCTGTCCGGTTCTATTGCCGGACCCCGAGCGAGCTCCTCTCGGTGGGTTCCGCTTCGGACGTCTCCGGATTCCCTCCCCGGGGGACGGCGGGCAGGGACTCAGTCAGACACTGCTTCGGGAGGCATATGTTTTATTAATTGCGGAGGAATCCCCCGAGCAAGCTGGGGCGTTGGTCTATATAGGGTCTGTCTTCCGGGTGGCCACCCCAATCCGCCCCGAGGGCGAAACCTGCCACCTGTATGGAGCAAAGAGTCTCGCCCAATCCCATCCTTACACGTACCCCGTGTAGGGAGCCGTGTCTTTCTGGGATTGGGGGCTCTCACTCCCAGGGAGGTTCCTATCCGCTCAGGCGTCTAGGGCCGACCGCCCCTAACAGTAATGATAATAATGAAAATGAAACTTCCAGAGTTTCATTTGAGTTTCATATATAGCCCAGTGAGGTGGGCACTGCAGGTATCTTATCTCAGTTTTACAGGTGAAGATTTCAGAGCTCAGATTAGGTTAGGGCACCAGGTTCACACAACTGGTAGGTGTTAGATATGAGATTTAAATTCCTAGACTAGGACTCTATCCTTGATACTATAGTAGATTCTAGAAAATGGGAAGAAGAGAAGGAGAAAGAAAGTGAAAGAAGGAGAAAGTGAAGAGGGGAGAGTAAGGTCTGACAAAATCAGATTTCATCTAAAGTGCCAAAATATTCACAGCTTTTGCCTGGAAACCATTTTTTTGCCTGGAAAATCATTTGGATGTGTGTGTGTGTGTGTGGGGGGCTATGTTTCTGGGTATGACAGACTCTGTCATTACTGATTTGATAAAGCTATATATCTCCCATATCCTACAAGACCTATCCTCTGAATTCCAGAGTTTGCAGGGTCCCCAAGGGCCATCCAGTCCAACCTCTTCCTGAGTGAAAATGACCTTGACAACACCACTAGCGCTTGGTCATCCAGCCTCTGTTTGAGGACCTAAGGAGGAAGAGTTTACTGCCCCTGCCCAAAAAGGCATTTTGAGATAATAACCCTCTCAAGGGCACTTGTGGGCAACAGTGTTGTGTGTGATGATATTCAGGTTCTAGTACACTTTGTTGAATTGTCAAGGATATCTGGGACTATATATATGTGCATATACACACACACATATATTTGTACAGAAATTTGTTGTCTATTGGTGTATCAACTTTTTGAACAACTTGGAATTTTCTATAATGACATACAATTTTACCATTTTCTTTTAAAACATTCATCAATAACATCATATTTTAATTATTTGTTACATATTCATATTACCTATGAATTATCATTATTTCAGCAGGGTGAGAGGATCAGTTTGTATCATTCTCCTGGTCAAGATTATTTATGGTATATTAGCCAGCCACGTCATTTCTAATTCCTTTACTTGATTGGCCCAAAGAAGAACTGATAGACAGGAAGAATATCTTCCATCTAGTGAATGGGAAGCTTAGGAAATGGGAAATAATCTGGAGACACCCACTGTCCCCTTGTATGTCATGGGGTAACACAGATTGATCTGATCCAACTAGAGTCAGAAGCTTCATCAGAAGCCAGCTGATGAGTGAATGCTCTGTTATCCTGTATATGAGCTTATTAAACAGCCTGAGAAAATGCCTTTAGAGGGGGAGGGGTAGCTGGGGACCATACATAATATAGCTAAATAGGTGGGCTGTGTTTGAAATATATAAGTAAAATAGAGGAAGTAAAGGAAGAATTAGACTTATTTTAATTGTCCTAAGAGGGCACAACTAAGAGTATATTTTTTTTAACAATTGTTACTACACCAAGCATAAACTCTTTGGAAGGAAAGGAGTTTGATTTATAAGCTCCTGGTAGAAGAAATCAAAATCATATGGAAAGAGAATAAAGTATACACACCATCCTCATCATTACAGTCTTTTCAGGTCATCTAGTCTCATCTGTGTCACTTTATAGATGGGGAAACTGAGGAACATAAAGATGCAGTGATCTGTCCAGAAACATACAATTTGTTAATGGTGGATCCTAGTTTCAAAATTCTTTCTGCCTCAGTGCAATGCCTGACTTGAAATCAAATAATTGATTTAATTTCCTTCAGGTCATGTAGGATTGGTAATAGACTGAGAGTAAAAAAAAAAAAGACCTTAGAGACCAGTGAATTTAACCCTGACCCTCATTTTACAGTTGAGGAAACTGAGACCCAGGGAGTTTCTGTGTTTTGCCCTAGATCACACAGGTTGGAATGACAGAGGCAGGATTTGCATTAAGGCCTTCTGCTCTTTCCTCTGCTCCACAGCTACCTCATTCATTGTCATGATCATTAAGGTAAATCACCTTTCATCCAAATGGACTCATTTTTAGAGTTCTCCATCAGTATGTTTGCTGTCTGCAGCCACAGCCTTCAACTTTTAAATCAAAGAACAAAGTGCAATTTGGAATGGAATTGAATTTACTTCCCCAAATTGGGGTGTCTCATGAAATCAGAGTGTACATCTGGACTCTTTATTCCTCGAGAAGAGTTCTCATTCACTTCTGGGCAGTGTTGCCATTGACTCTTATCTGGAATGAGAAGAATTTGTAACTGGCAAAGGTTCGTGAATATTTTATGAGAATCTTCTTGGGGTGCATATATGTGTGTGTGAGATAGGCTGGCAAATGTTGACAGATGTGTAGAATATTGTAATGACTTGATGGATGTACTTGGAATGCTCAATGGGGAAGTGAAATCTGCCTCCTGGCCTTCACTGAACACCCTCCAGTATTCTGATTTTAGTCAAAAGTTAACAGAACCAGAGCATAAAAGAAATAGCATTGCATTAATAAGTTGAAAATTAGAGGGGGTTTTTGGAACTTTGAGACATGAAAAAGCCCTTAAGAAATGTTAGGGATTTTTTGGGGGGGGAATGCAAGAAGGATCAGTGATCTCATTTTTATTTTTGTATAACAAGTTGTTGATGTATCTAAATAAAATACACTTTAATGAGTAGATGCCTAGGCAAAGTCATTTTTCTCAGGTAGGGAGCCAATATAATTGCCATGGTCTTAGTGTTGTGAAGCTTTAAAATCATGGGGGTGTTTGACAAAAAGGCACAGCTGGGGGAGGAGAGATGAGCATCCTAGAATAAATACAGCAAAAAGTGGGGATACCATGCTCTGAACATTATTAAAAAGTACTAATTAAAGTTGTTCACAGGAGTGAGCCTTACAAACATGGAAAATCATCTTCCCTGGGCATTGGTAGCTCTTTGGACTATTATGTTCAGTTTGGGTTACCAGATTTTGAGAAGGATGGGAGGAAGTTAAAGAACAGATATAAAAGCGATTACAAAAGATGGTCCATGAAGAACAGGAAAGGTTAAAGAATTGGAAGTTATTCAACACAGATAAATAATTATGTCTTCAAATCCAAATAAAGTTTTCCTAATATTCAGAAAAGACCTACTAGTCAACATCTTTTTTGGAGCTAATAACTGAAAGATGTGGTCTTTCATAGAAACAAAGGATATGAAAGTCTGACATGAAGGACCTCAGAACATTACAAAGACACTGGGTTACTACCTTTGGAAATCCAACGTCTAGGCTCAACTTCCATCAGCTGTTTGCACTTGGGAGCTCATGGAGTCATAGGAATAGAGCTGTTATAGAACTTAGAGACTATTGAGTCCAACTCTATATTTCACAGATGGAGAAACTGAGACCTATAGAGAGAGATGACTTGCTCATGGTTTTATAGAGCTGAAGTTTAACCTCTAGAGCTCTGACTTCAGAACCAGTGCCCTTCCCACTGGGCTACACTGGCGTAAAGATAAAGGACTTTGTCTTTTACCATTGGTCCAGTCATACACAAGCTATTCTTTCTCCTTTCTTGGCTAACTTTTACTAAATCTACCCTGAGTTTAAAATTAAAAGGGAAAAATGAGTCAAAATTAAATTAAGTTAAAATTAAATTAATGGAATAAAATTAGTTGAATTAAAATTAAAATGAGTGAAAATTAAAGTTTTTAAATTGAAAGAGAAAAATGATTAAGTAAATCCAGGAGTCCACAACCCACAGAGGATGTCTTTGTAACACTAGAAGGGTAGGGATATACCTAAGTAAACAGCTACCATCTTGGATGGCAAGCATAGTCTTCCCTGAATGAAGAGACTGAAAAGGATGTCCTCACTTCAACCTTCAGTCCTGAAATTCTAAAGGAAAACATGACCAATGTTGTATAGTTTGTGGCAGAGTGTTGCAGGGTCTTGCTTCAGGAAATCAATTATTTAAAATATAAGTGTTGTATTTACTTCCTTTAATCTTCATTTTTTCAGAAGTGACTATTATTTCCTGAGAAAGGGATTCTCTGATCATTGAAAGGAGAATTTGTTCTTGCCAATGTGAGTGTTTCTACTTTTTCCTTTTTCCTTTCCTAATTCATTATCTTTCTTCCATCCTCTTAAATCTTGATGTCTCCCAAATCGGTGTCATCAGGAGAGGCAGCATGTAGTAATGGGAAGAACACTGGATTTGGGGAAGAGGAACTAGGTCCAAGTCCTGGCTGTGTCATTTAGAAGCTATGTGACCTTAGATGAGTCATTGAACCCTCTGGGCTTCAGTTTTAGTAGATGCAAAAGGAAGGGGTTGAACTACATGGCCTCTAAGGTCCCTTCCAGATCAAATTTGTGATTCTGAGGAAGCTAGATAGTGCAGCGATCAGAGTCAGGAAGTCAGGAATCAGGAAGACCTGAGTTCAAATCAGGTGACTAGCTGACTATGTGACCCTGAGCAAGGCAACTGACCTCTTTCTGATTCAGCTTTCTCATATATAAAAAAGGAGATAATTATAACAATTAATTCTTAGGGTTGTTGTGAGAATCAAATAAGTTAACATTTGTAAAATACTTAGCTCAATGCCTGGCACATAGTAGGCACTTAGTAAATTCTTTCTTTCTTTCTTTCTTTCTTTCTTTCTTTCTTTCTTTCTTTCTTTCTTTCTTTCTTTCTTTCTTTCTCTCTCTCTCTCTCTCTCTCTCTCTCTCTCTCTCTCTCTCTCTCTCTCTCTCTTTCTTTCTTCTTTCCTGAAAGTAAAGAAAATTGTTTGTATAGTATTCAGATAAAAAAAAATCTCATTATGTTTGTGATTAAATTTCCTGACAATGAATCCTTACCATGAGAGGCATGCCTTTTTCCTGTAAGTTGTGTTTTCCATTGTTGGAGCATAGGGAATTTGCATTTCTGAAGGTTATAATCTTCTAGAGCAGTCAAGCTCTCATTGATGTCAATCCTAGACAGACTGTTAAGTATGTGACTGTCGTACCTTACTGTTACTCTCCCTATGGTCTGTGGAGAAAACCTCTTTATGAGAAAACTTTCTCTCTGTCTCTCTCTCTCTCTCTGTCATCTCTCTCTCTCTCTTTCTCTCTCTTTTTCTCCTCCCTCCCTTCCTCCTCTCCTTTTCTGTTTGAAGTCAATCTTAACTTTCCCCATACTGAAAACTGATCATGGTGCATTCTGTAGTTGCAGTCAGTTATCTCTGATGGTTTTTACGATGAAGGCTGTCCATGGGTAACTGATCCAACAAGCTCTTTTCTGTGCAGACTCCTCTTCCCTAGGCTTTGGGAAGCATCGGTGGCACTTAATCCCTATCTTGACCTTGCCTTGCCCTGCTCTTGTTCTTCATACATACAAGACTTTGAATGTCAGCAGGTTTGAAATGTGCTTTCAGATTTCCAAGGCTCAAGGAATCTTTAGGACAGAGCCAAGATTAATTAGCTTAGTGGACCTGATGACTGTAGACCTTGATTTCTGTTAATAGCTGTGTTTATCATCTTAATGTCAAATTTGCTTCCAGCCATTTAGTTGATCACATAAATATATGATGTATCGAGCCTGCTCCTTTTGACATCAGATAAATTTGGAGAGTTGCAGAGGCTTTATTGGGTTTTGCTGGGACCTGCAATATGTTAGCTTGGATATGAACCTCTCTCCCTACAAAACAGATTTTTAGTTTTAAAGATGCATGACATACATAGAGGGATGTTGTAAATCACAAATTACACATCTAATTTTATATTTCAGATGAGATTGTTCCTTTGGTAATTGCATGTTGTCATAAAACTGTGCCTTATTTGGGATGTTTACCAGCCCTCTCACAACCCCTGAAATGCACATTAGTTATTTGCTTGGATTAAAACTAGAAACCTGTGGTTTGTTTCACTCTGTATGTGCTTTGCCATGCTGAAAAACAGATTCCGGGATTGCAGAATCTCAGAGTTTTAGGAGGGGATTCTAAGGTCACATAAGCCATGCCTGAACAAGATTCTCCTCTCCACCATACCTGAGCAGAGATCATCCAGTCTTTACCTGAAGATTTCCATACAGGTGGGACAAACTACCTCTTGAGGCCCATTCCATTGCAGGATAGTTCTCAATCTTAGGATTTTTAGCCAATGTCAAATTACTTAAATTTGACACTTCACAATTTTCTCAGTACTCTTGTTCTCTCTTCTGGGTCCAGGCAGGGAAAATCTAATCTCATTTGCACATTCAGCTTTTAAAATACTCAAATTTAGCTATCTTGTCACTGCTAACTCTCTCAATCAACAAGCATTTATCAACCATCTACTTTGTATCAAGCATTTTTCTAGGTCCCAGAATACAAAGACAACAGTGAAACAGTTCCTGCCTTCAAAGAGCTTACATTCTATCAAGACTAAACATTCCCATTTCCTTTACTGATCCTCAGAGGTATTCAAAACCCTCTTCTGAATGTCCTAGAATTTTGCTGTATTTCTTCTTAAATGTAGTGCTTAGCAATCCTTCAGATGCGATCTGAACATTAGGGCAAGGCTGGGGGGGGGGACTGTCACCTCTCTAGGTCCTGGACACACTGCTTATTTCAGGATACCCTAATTCTCTCTGTTGACTGCTATTTCTCATTGTTGATGCCTGTGCACTTTGTAACCAGGACACATCCAGGCAAAGGAAAGTGTAGCAGAAGTGGGTGTTGTAGCAGTAATCTATACAGTAATCACAACTGAATGATGGAAAAGAAGATGAGAAATAAGAATTGCAAAAGGAGTGGCATTTGACTTAAATTTTATATCTGATCTCTGGAGTATCCATTTTCATAGGTCTGTGAATTTTCAACCAAGTGAAATCATATGGTTTAATGTTGCATTTCTTTAATGCTTTGCTTTTTCATTCATTTGTTTATTCATCTATCTATCTGTCTGTCTATCTATTTGTTTACTTATTCATTTATTTATTTTGCATAACAGCAGCCCAGCATCATGGAGGTATCATTTCAGTGTTGTCATAGGTTCATGAATATTTGGGTATATATGCTTACTGAGAAGTTGTGTAAAAGGTCTGTGTTTAATGAAATGTGTTACTGATACCATTTGGGTCTTCCTTTAGTTGTGACCTTTAATGGAAGGATCCTAGACATTCTTATTAAACTTAACAAAAGAATAAGAAATCATTAGAATTAATAACACCTCTTTTTTTTATCCTGATTAAAGCTTTCAGAAGCACTTTCAATTTCCTCCAATTCCCAAAGACACCCAGACTCCTATAAGCTCATTATTTTGGGGAATAAATGATGTATATTGGGCAGGTACTATGCAAAGAGAAGTGAGGGTTCCCAAGAAACCAAATTTTGCAAGGGTCTGCCTCCAAAGCTTGAAACTTGACTCTGGCTCTGAAAAACAATATTCCACTGAGTCTTTAAATGTGCCTTTATCAATAATGACCAACAGAGAGAATTATCATAGATTAGTGGCTTGAGAATTGGTCTCTGAGTCAGGAAGTCTTGGGTTCAAATCCCATCTATGACACATACTAGATATGTCACTTTGGGCAAGTCACTTATTGCTTCTAAGACTATAAGTTGCAGTACAGGTACTAATGTGCCTTGATAGAAGCAATTTTGTTTTGTTTCCAATGGGAGTTTATGTGTAATACCAATGAAATAGTGGATCTATTCCTACTGTCAACTCCAAATAATAACCAACAAACACTCCCTAATTAAAATTTGGGGGGATGGGAGAAGAATTTTCCAGATGTGAGCACAAAATATTTATTAAATTGATAAAGGTATGTTTGCTCATTTCCTTGTGCAGTCAGGTATATTTTGTTGAAATACATATACCATCAAAATGGCAATAACTTGCTATGGATGTATATCCCTGGACCCTTTGCAATAACTCAGTACCATTCCCATCTCCCCTAAGGAATGTATGTGGCACACATGTTAGCAATCATTGCTCCAGAATTGTCAAAGCTCATTTAGGCTGCCCATCTATTGTCTGTCATTCTTTGTACATAGCTAAACCCGTCTTCCTTTCCTATTTCTAACAAATTTTTGATGGGAAAGTCCTCATTGGCAACATGCTGCTATTGACTTCCACCCACTGCTTATCTTTTTTTTGCCTTTTGAGTCACCTGTAGTTTCGATTCTTCTGAGATCCCAGTATTTCAGGTATAGAAACCTTATAGCATCACTTGGAGAATTTTGCTGTTAAGGTAATCAAATTTTTCAGTAGTGAGTATTTTAGAATCATTGAAAGTAATATGTGTTTTCTCAGTTCAAGCTTGATCACTTCTTACTTGATTCTAGGCCCAGTTTATTTTCCATCTTCCCTATATGTCCAAAATATGTATGTGAAAGATCTCTTATTTTGTCTGTATGGAAAATCCTTTATTCTCGTAACTCCCTCCGTTGTTGCAGATTATATTTTATCTATGTCTCCAGGCACATGGATGTTAAGTGATTTACCTAGGGTCACTCAGCTTATAAATATCAGAGACAAGATTTGAACCCAGCTTTTCTTTTCTTCAAGTTGAAAACTTATATCCATTCTACCAAGCTGTTTTTCTAAGGGTGGGTGTGCTGGTACATGTTTAACAGCTAGCATTTCAAGAAAAAAAAAAGAAAAGTATTCATGATATACTTTTAAATTAAATTGGCATTATTACCATTTTCTCCATCATTTTCTTAACAAGTGACAATTAACAAAATAATACGTCAAACTTTGCTTTGTGGAGCTTGCCTTTTTCAGAAGTATAGGTGCTTAAATTGAAAATTTAACAACCACTGTAATTATAACCATATGTGTACATATATATGTGCATATATATATATATGCACATATATATGTTTCTGTCTATCTGTTTATCGCAAGTAAGTGGCACAGTGGATAGAGTTCCCATGCCTGGAGTCAGAAAGGCTCATCTCCTTTAGTTCAAACCTGGCCTCAGACACTTACTAGCTCTGTGACCCTGAGCAAGTCACTGTTTACCTCAGTTTCTTCATCTGTAAAATGAGCTGGAGAAGGAAATGGCAAACCACTCTAGTATCTTTGCCAAGAAAACTCCAGATGGGGTCACAAAGAGTCTGAAACAGCTGAAAAAATTGATGCAATTACTACAATATCACTTTTGTGTAAGAACTTTTGAAAAACTTTAGTATTGACAGGTGATCTGTTTTCTGTTTGTAGCATATGCTCCATAAAACTCTGAAATATCGCAGGTACTAGTACACATCTCCATGATTTATGCCTTAACGACTGTTAATACTGAGTCGTTCATTCAGCTCAGGCCTACGAAACACCACAGTCATACCTGCTACAACGTTTTGGATTATTTTAATGTTATGTACTTTGTTTGTGGAAAACCTTTAAATATGATTTTTTTCTACTGAATCAAATGTTTTTTAAAAAAATTCAAGAAATAGTAGAAACAATTCCTTTCAATCAGTTATGTGACTATATTAACATGACCTACTATAGGCAATTATCTGGGAAATACTGTCTGTTCCCTTCATGTTGCTTCAAGGAGAACTTGGATATGATAGACTTTTCTCATAATGTTTTTTATAGATATGAGAAAGTAAACATATGGGTTGGGTTGGTTTCATCTTATTGGCTGGTTACCTTTTTTTTTTTTTTTAGTGAAAAGCACTTTGTGATTTCTTCGGTTATTTTTTTGTAGTTTTCCCATTGAGGGATAGCCCAGAAATTTGAAATATCTTGAATATCTTAAAATTGTTTTACTATTAGGAAAGATTTTTTTTTCCTTTCTACATGTTTTTGGTCAGATCCCTTCAGCCTTATCTTTACTGAGATATGGCTTCTGCATCACTGATCGATCTTCTCACCATGCCAACTATTCCTTGGCCGTCACTCTCACACTCCTCCCACTGGAATCTTGGATTCTCACCTGGGTCTCTGGGACCTGAAAGGTGAGTGTTTACCTTATCTTACAGAGGACAAGGCTTTCATGACTTTCCTCACTAGAAATATAAATGTACATGGCTCAGTTCTTCTAATGGTGTATCAATTCGTTGGTCATTGGCCAAGGACACATCAATAGTTAGACAAATGTTTATAGAATGTTTAACTATACATATTTGTATCTGCAATCTACCTCCCTTTTTTTCTCCTGTACAACCTACCACAGATATCACAGACTCAGAAGGGAAGTCTAGAGGCTGGAAGATGGTTTTATATCTTGACTCATTTTGTGAGTCATGATGACCAAGGGAAAAAAAAAAATCATTACCTGGAGTCTGGACTTGTGGTGATGAACCCCTTTGTACTGGTGACATTTCTCTTTAGTCTGTTCCTTGGACAGCAGACACATTATGTCATTGAACGCAGAGGCTAGATGGTTATGGTTTTATATGTCTCCCCAAATAAATACCTAGATGCCTTTTTTGTCTTGGATCCCACAAATTCTAACATAGGGAACACATTATAATCAGGGTGAATTAAAATCCTGTAATGTTGTCATTATGGAACAGCTATATAGCTCTGTGGATAGAATGCTGGACCTGGAGCCAGTGAGTTCAAATCCAGTCTCAGGCACTTACCCTGTCAAGTCAGTTAATCCTGTTTGCCTCAGTTTCTCATTGGTAAAATGGACTGGAGAAGGAAATGGCAAACCACTCCAGCATCTTTACCAAGGAAACCTCAAATAGGGACACAAAGAGTGAGATATTACTAAAATGACCAAAAATAATATCATCATACATAGGAATTATTTGACATAATACTGTAGTAATGTTAATAAATTTTAACTCCTGTAGTAAGTTATGCCCTACGTTATCTCAAAGTACATTTAAGATAAAAATAATATAACATACATACACACACACATACATAAACTAGAAAGGCCCTTAGGAATTCTTTAGTCCAATGGTTTTGATGCTGATGAAGAAACTGAGTCCCAGAGACTTCAGGCAACTTGCCTAAGCTCACCAAAATAGAGAAAATAGAAGAGCCAGGATTCAAATCAGGCATTTGTTTAGCTTTTGTGACCTAAAGCAATACTAATGTATGCTACATAGCAAGAACAGACTTAGGAACATTCTATCAAATTGCTTCATGTCCACCTTTGATGGCAGACTGAATCAGGTAACTGAGGATAGCCTGGCTTATGGACCAAGAGTCTTATCAGAACTAGGCTTGGCCACACAATGGGGATCTATTCAGCTGTGGCAACCCAACCCATCGAACCACATATATGTTTTTTTTTAATTTTTTTAATTTAATAATGAAAATTTTCTTATCAAGATTTAATAAGGCTTATATTAAATATATTAAATAAAATAACAGATCTCTATCAAAGATCTTTATGAAAGAAAATACTCTGATATCTTAGTAACTTTAGTGTTAGTAGACAAATTGGACAGAAAATCTACCACTGGCTACGTGAAAAAATGAAGGGGTTTCTCTGCTTTGTTTTTGTTAAGCAAAAGTGTTGCATCTAGTAAACTTCTTTAGCATATATGTTGAGGTCAAGTTGCTCTCCTACCCTTTAAAAATCAGTAGTAAATGAGCCCTTTAAAAAAATATTGAATACCAGATTATATGTTAATTGATTTTTTCTTGTTTAACTTTATTTTTTATCTTTTTTAGATTTAAAATTTATTTTTTGGTTACATTTTAAGTTTTGAACTGTCTTTCTACTTCCCTCCTCAACCTTCACTAGAAAAAGCTACCATTTGACATGATTTATAAATATATGTAAAACCATTCTATGCATATTTCTATTTATCAATTCTTTCTCTGGAGGTAGAGAGCATCTTCTTTTATAGATCCTTTGGAGGTGATTTGAGTATTTGTACTACTCAAAATAACTTGGTTGTTTACAGTTGTTCTTTGAACAATATTGATATTAGTGTACACAATGTTCTCTTGGTTCTGCTCAGCTCATCATTTCTTATGACAGGTTAATTGATCCTAATTAATTTCGGATATTTAGTCTAGTATTTCAGGATGTTACCCAGGCTCTGAGTACAGGATGGTATTTGGGGAAGCTATGTGGGATGTTTGCTATTTAAGATTTACATTATCAGAGATAGTATGGCATTATGGAGAGAGGAAATCCTGGGTCCAAGTCTTGTACATGCCACATGCTAGCTATGCAACCCTGGATAATTGTATAAAACTGCATAAGTTACAGAGAAGATGATAATCTTTATTGCAAGAGAGAGCTCCTCACTAGGAGTCATTTACACCGATTCACCAATGAAATCACAGGTCTTTTTTTTTTTAAGCCCTTATTAGCAAGTTTGTTATATGTAGATTTTGCTATACACATTCATCCCTTTCCATCAGCAGCCAGGCAAATAGCGAACTTGAGAGCATAGCCTAAAAAGCATCGGGATGGGTGAATTGGTTGATGTATATAAATTTATCCTGATTGTCTGTCTGTAGTGAATAAATAAGTAAAGAGATACATCCATGCATACAAAGAATACTAAGCAGATTTTTTTTAAACAGGACCAAGGGTAAAATAGACATTAAATCAACTCTATTTGGATTAACTAGTGATTTTTGTTACAGAAAAATAAGGATTTTAATCTTCTAAGAAATAACAGTTGCTTTGAATTGAGTCTAAATAGCCAAGGGCAGCAACACTTTGAGTATAGAATTTAGATGTAAACTCATTTGAATAACATTATGGAGGAGAATCATTGAAGACTGTGAGTGTTATAGATATATCTTCAACTGGCCTCTGCTGATGGACAATGAGCTAAGCCTCAGGATTTAATATGAAGAAGAGATTAGGCTGGATGACTTTTGCCTTTCAGAACTTTCAGTGTTACTAAACTTCCTTCCACCCAAAATCCCATCTATTGCTGCCATTTTTTTTCTCTCTCTCCGTGATGAAAGTCATGGGACATTCTGGTTTTATTAGACTCAATATCACTAAAGACCTAAAGAGAAAAAAAAGATTTGTGGTAGACTTAAGGGGGGCTTAAGCATTTGGCCAAAGGTAAGTTGTGTGATGTATATGCCTACAAGAAAATGAGTCAGTAGAGAGAGACAACAGCTGACCAGCTTTAGGGGTACATTGGTACTCTTCCTTCCTGCATTCCTTGTTCTATTCAAGCTAGCCCTCTAACTATTCCCAGGAGTCAGGGTTCTGCTTTCCCCTCTATTCTGTTGCCCCAATGGTCCACCATGTCTATAATATGCTTCTTTTTCACCTCTGCCTGCTTCCTTCAAAGCGCAGCTCATGAGCCATCTACTACAGGGACCATCTAGTGCAGCCCCCTCATTTCATAGAATAGAAAATTGATGCTGCAGAAAGTTAAGTGATTTCCCCAAGATCACACAAGTGGTGAGCATCTGGTGCAGGATACATTTTATGTACTTGGTATTTATTTATTTATTTGTATATTTTCCTCAATAGAATTTCAGCTTCTTGAGGGTAAGAATTGTTTTCTTTTCATCTTTGAATTTCCATCCATTGACACGCAGTAGATTTGGGGAAGGGCCCCAATGTTTTGGTTAAGTCAATGAATACGTGATAAAAGAAAAGTCAGATTCACTAAATCAGATTCTCATATATCTAAAGGAACATGACTGAAAATGGCATAAAGTTAGACTTAGGATTGCTATTAGCTCTAGAGAGCAAGAATAGACTCACTTTTAGGTCATAATGTTTGGTACATTATAGATGCTAAAGAAAAAAGTAACAGTTCATTTCATTTTAAATTTATTTTTCTATATATTTATTTATGCCTTTTAAAATATATATTTATTTTACATGCATTTATAATCTGTGTACTCTACTACCATGTGAAATAGGAAGAAAGGAAGGAAAGAAGGAAGGAAGGAGGGAAGGAGAGAGGGAGAATGGAGACATAGACATGAGAGACATATACTCAGAGAGAAACAGAGACAGAAAACCTCATTATAAACATTGACAGTCAAGTGAAAACCAATCCTCCCATTGGCTAGGCCAGAAAATGTTTCTCTCTCTCTCTCTCTCTCTCTCTCTCTCTCTCTCTCTCTCTCTCTCTTTCTGTCTCTCTCTTTCTCTCAACTTTATTGACTATTCATCAGATAATTGGCTTACTTAATTGTTTTGGAGCTATGTTTTATCATTGTCTTGATCAGAGTTCTTAAGTGTTTCAAAGTTCTTTTTTTTCTTACAATTTTGTTCTTATTATATTAAACTGTTTTCCTCATCTGCTCATTCACTTCCTAGGACTGCCTCATTGAGTTCACAAAAGTCTTCAGTTTCCTCTGAAAATTTTTATTTCGTCGTTTCTTATAGTTGAATAATATTCTGTTACATTAATATGCTACAATGTGTTTAGCCATTCCTTAATAGGGCAACCTGAGTTTCCATTTTTTGGCTACTATGAAAAGAGCTATTAAAAATATGTTTTAGGGGCAGCTAGGTGGCACAGTGGATAGGGCACCAGCCCTAGATTCAGGAGGCCCTGAGTTCAAATTCGACCTCAGACACATAACACTTACTAGCTGTGTAGCCCTGGGCAAGTCACTTAACCCCATTGCCTAGCCAAATAAATAAATAAATAAATGTTTGCACACATAGATACTTTTCCTCTTTGGAATTTAGGCCTTTTCCTCTTAGGAACTTATACATATGTGTGTGCAAATATAAATACACATGTAAATCTATATCAAAATTGGTGTAATGTATCCATAGTTTAGTAACTCTGAGGGTACAATTCCAAATTATTTCTCAAAACAATGGCTGGACCAATTCACAACTCTAGCGATAATAGGCTAGTGTTCCTGTTTTCCTGAAGCACCTCCAATATGTGTAGTTTTCCTTTCCGGTCATCTTTGTTAATTACCTGGGTATGAGGTAGAATCTAAAAGTTTCTTTAATCTTCTTTTATCTAATCATTAATGATTTTTTCACTTCAAAAAAAATTTTTTTTGGTTTGGTATACATTGTATTTATTAGATTCATTTTAAAAATTTTGAGTTCTAAAATTTATCTCTCTTCTGCCTCTCCTCCCTTGAGAAAGCAAGCAATATTTTATCAATTATATATATGAAATCATGCAAAATATATTTCCATAATAGCAATGTTATCAAAAAAGACAATAAAAAGCAAGAAACATAAAGAAAGTGAAAAAAATTCTGCTTCAACCTGTGCTCATTTCATCAGTTCTCTCTCTGGAAATGGAGAGCATTTGTTTAACATGGGTCCTTTGGAAGTGTCTTGTCTCATTGTCTTGATCACATTTGGTCATCCTTACAATATTGCTGTCACTGTATGCAGAGTTCTCCTGGTTCTGCTCATTTCATTTTTCTTGAATTCATATAAGTTTTCACAAGTTTTTCTGAAACTATAATAATCATTATTTCTTACAGCACCGTAGTGTTCCATTCACATTCATATGCCATAACTGGCTCGATGATTTCCCAATTAATGGTTATTCCGTCAGTTTCTAATTCTTTGCTACTACAAAAAGAGCTATTATAACTAATTTCTTGTACATACCATTCCTTTTCCTTTTTCTTTGATCCCTTTGTAGTACAGACCTAGCAGTGGCATAACTGGATCAAAGGGTATGCACAGTTTTATAGCTATTTGGGCATAGATCCAAATTGTTCTCCACAATAATTACTTTATTAATGATTTAGAGCATTTTCCACATGGCTGTTTATCACTTTAGTTTCTTCCTTTGAAAACTCTTTGTTCATATCCTTTGACCATTTATCAATTGAGAAATGGCTCTTGTTTAATAAATTTGAATTATATATATATGTATATATATATATGTATACATATATATATGTGTATATATCTTGGATAGAAGATGGCTCATCAGATAAACTTCCCAGAAAAGATTTTTATTTTCACACAGTTACTTGTTTACTTTCCAATTTTAATTATCATAGATTTTTATTGTATGTAATCAAAATTGTTTTATCCTGTGATCTCTCTCTCTCTTTTCTCTCTCTCTAGTTTAGTCATGAACTCTTCCCCCAGACTTAGATCTGAATTGTAATTTCTTCTTTGCTCCTCTGATTTGTTTATAATATGACCTTTTATATATGTAGATCATGTGTCCATTTGGAGCTTCTCTTGGTACATAATGTGAAGGAAATTATTTCTGAGGCATCATGGTTCAGTGAAGAGAGCTGGATTTGGAGTCAGGATATGGGCTTGAATACCAGCCATGCTATTGCTTAGAATCAAGGGTTAGCAAAAGAAGTTCACAGGTGTACAACCCCTCAAGGGGGCTTCAAGGAAAGCAAAAGCTGATAATTAAATGCATGTTCCCCATTTAAAGGCTGTGGCATTTATGAGTTTTTTCTGTGGCTATTTGTTTTACAACTCTAATGTGGTATGACATGATTATCATGTGCAGGGTAGAAGGGCTGGCTTTCCTCTCAACAAACTGATTTAATATTGCTCTTCATTAAAAAACAGGCAAATCTCACAGGAAGCTTGTCACTGAAAGTCAAGGAATCTCTTGTATGAAGACCCAGCCATTATGACCTAGTAAGTTAGATGTGTGTACAGTTTAAGCCATCTTTTTCTAGAGAGTAGTGGTTATCTGAATCTTGACACTGTTGGGGGGTTGTCATTCACCTCTTTACAAGTTGTAAGGAGCAAGACTTGTCTTTAAACTGAGGACTTTTGACTTCAGATTCAGTGATCCTCTGCTCTATAGCTCTGTCTTTCAAGTCGTGTTCTCATTTCTTTGTTGATCAAGAAGTCTCAGAAGTTTAGTTTCAATTTCAATTCAGAATTTTTCCCCAAACAATGCCATGGCAGTCAAACTTACTATAATCTCCATCTTCCCTTCCTCCTACTCTCCTCATTCCTCCTCTCTCTCTCTCTGCCTCCCTCATTCTCCTTTCTTTTCTCCTTTCTTCCCTCCCTTTCATCCTCCTTCGCTGTCCTCGCTCTTCTTCTCTGTCTCACTCCCTCCCTCTTCCTCCTGTCTCCCTCCTTCTCTTTTTCCCTCCCTCTTTTTACGTGTACACACACACACACACACACACACACACACACACACACACACACACACACTTTATCTCCCCTAAAAGAAAAGGCTGCTAGAAGACCCAGGCTTTTTTATTTTGTCTTTACATCTCTGGTACTTAGCACAGTAACTGACACATGTTAGATGCTTAATAAATGCTTAACAAATTTATTGATTAATTGATACTAGGCCATCTGCTTAACTAGATTACAAACTCCTTAAAGCCAGGGGCCATCCATGCCTTGCCTTTTTTCTGTATCCCCCATGGCTCCTTATATAAAACTTCCCATATAGGATTATAGATTTTGAGCTGGAAACTCTGAGATTATTCCGTCTGATTCTCATTTTCATTTTAGCATCAGAATTGAGGCTCAGAGACATTGTGATTTGCCAAGGTCACACACAGGTAGTAAACAGGGAACTGCCAGGGTCCTCTGACCCTGATCTAATGCTCTTTTCTTTACAATAAATTGTATTGATTGTTTCAAAAGATGCGTGTCCAAATTGAAAACACAGAGCATTCCTCCTGACCACGTACAGAAGGGCATCTCAAGTCTGTGGTGGTGCAGAATCTAGTCTTATGGTGGCTTCTGGGTATGGTAATACCCAGAATATGGTAATCTTCACGGTGCCTTGCTCTCTGCTGCTTGCTTTTATTCTTATCTCTTCAAGGCTACCTGATGGCCATGTCAGTCCCATCCTACTAGGGTACAGTGGTTAAATCCTCTTCTGAAAAGGACAACTTTAAAGATCTTTAGTCTTAGCCATCTTATTACTCATAGGCTATGATTGTATCTCCCTCTCCACCCCCTCTCCTTTATCTGTTGTTTACTTTCTAATTTTAATTATTGTAGATTTTTATTGTGTGTAATCAAAATTGTTTTATCCTGTGTGATCTTCTTCCCTCCCTCCCTCCCTCTGTTTCTCTCTGTCTCTCTCTGTCTCTGTCTCTCTGTCTCTTTCCTCTCTCTTGTTTAGTCATGAACTCTTCCCGTAGACAAAGATCTGAATTGTAATTTCTTCTTTGCTCCTTTGATTTGTTTATGATATGACCTTTCATATATAGATCATGTGTCCATTTGGAGGTAGGAAACAAAGTCCTCCATTAAAGGTGCTCTATATTTGGGTTAGGAATTCTCAAGATCCTCTCTAGTTAGCCTTGCAAATGAATCTGAGCCAAAATAAAAGGTTGAGAAGGCAAGTGTCTTCCTTTCACCTATATCTCATTATTGCCATAAGCCTCCAGGCCTAAGGACTTCCTGGACATAGAATATCTAGTATAAACTCAATCCTCCCTTGACCATCAAAGGAGTGTAACAATCCAGTGCCCACTGGGTGCTTGCCTCATGCTTCCTTTAGGACTGGTCATAATGTACTGATGTAGGAAGTGTGGTCAGGGTCTCAGTTCTCTCATGGAAGCTGCAAAGGTGAGATCCAATTTAACTGGAAAATAAGAGTCTTTGTGGTTTTTCTATCACAGGGGTGGGGTGGAAGTGTCATATAGGAGACAGGACCAAGTATGTCCTGGCTACAGCTAACCCATCATGGAGCATGGTTAGTGGAATCAACAGCCAATTATGCTATGAATAGGTGCCATCATTGTCCTTACATCCCTTTCATGTGTCGCTGTGTCCATCTCACACTGTCCTTGACCACGACTCTTTCTTTTGATCCTTTCAATAAGTAGGGAGGTGTAGTAGAAGCCCAAGGGATGATATCCCCATCTCACAAAGAATACATTATCGATGATGGCAGCCCAAATGCCAAATGAACTTCCCATCTTAGATTCAATCTAAATGAAACCCTAGGGCAAGATGACTATTTAATCTAGACTAACTGTTGACATTTATCCTTATCATTACAAAGTTACTCATTCCAATTACTGAAATATTTTAGCAACTGCTTTAAGGAAAAGGCAGCCTGTCCTACTATCTAACAGAATTTGCTGCTCTTAATTCTGCCTAAAAGCTAGAATGCCTTAATGTGGTTTTTAATGTCCCTCTTCATTTCAATTCTCCTGTAAAATGCTGATGCTTTTGATGGAAACTACACCTTTAATTGAAAGCATGAGTTTTAGTTGAAAACCTTCCCATTTGGGTTAAAACACCTAGTAAATCTATTGCTTCAATGTATTTTGTGGAAAAGTCCTATATTATGTCTCTTCAAAACCATGGACTTTATACTTTACTCCTAGTTCAAACCATCTGGGCTTTTCTCATGTCAGCAGATATTACATGGTATTTTATTACTTCCTGAAATTTAGAGAGAAAAGGTTGATTGAGAGTGATAATGTCAGGAAGGCCAGCATGCTGAAATATGGCTCAAGCTTTTATTCCGGCCTCTTGGATAGAAGCCATATACATATTAGTCGATTTATGAATTATAAATAAAGATGTATACCACACGCAGCATCTAGACATTAAAAACATATGGGTATGAGAATTAATCACTGAATAAATAAGTGGGACACCAATGTTTTACTGGTGCGGAAACACTTAATATTAAGAAACTATGGGGGCAGCTATGTTTTCTTTTTTTTTCTTTCTTGAAAGAACAAATAGCCCAGAAAGTTATCTCTGTATTCACCTTTCCATTTTAAATCAGCTTACTTCTTAAGTTTTGGCTTCAATAGAGGGGCTTTTGAGGAGTTGAAAAAGGCATACTCCATTGATGTGTCAGCCAGCATCTGAACTTACCGGAATTGAAAAGATGAGGAATCTTCATCATTACTTGTCATCCCATTAAGCATCTACCCCATCAGTCATTCCATTGCATGTCTCCTGGTGTATGATGTTTTCCCATTTCTTTTTACTGACTTACCCTCCTGACTTCCCCTTATCTTTCTTTTACCTGGAATCTCAAGTTGTTGTTTTTGTTTGTTTGTTTGTTTGTTTGTTTTTTAGTAGAATGAAACCAAAAATAGAATCAGAGGTTATGGGCTAGATTCCTAGCCAAACAAAAAAAAAATGAACAAATACAAAAACCTAAAACATCAAACAAACAAACAAAAACTTACATGACCTTGAGCGAACTGTTTAACTTGCCAAAGTCAAATTTCCTAATCCGTAAGGTTTTGAATTTTATAATCTTTGAGGTCCTTTTTCAGTCCTTAATCTGATGATTCTATGAATTCCTTTATGAACAGGGTCCTGTTTTCCCTTTTCTATATGGTAATGCCCTAACTTTCCAGTTGAACTAGGTCACTAATCACAGTGAGCAATTTTAAAAGATGGCATATTGTACTACAAGAGGGTTATTTGCTTTGTTTTTAAAATTCATTTGAAGAGAAATTTAGGATGAGGCAGATGTCTTCTCCCCTCCTTTATGATAATAGTGAAAATAATTGCATGATTTCTGTAGAAATACAACGAATCCAAAATGAGGCTTAGTTAACTTATTACTACTGACAGTTTGTGTTAAAACTTAACTCTCAGATGACTAGATCAAACCCTCCTGGGGAAAAATAGAAAAGTGATAATAGAAATAATAATAAGAGACAATCAGGTGGCACAGTGGATAGAGGACTAGACCTGGAGTCAGGTAGATCTACATTCAAATCTGGCTTCAGACACTTACTAACTGTTTGACCTTGGACAAGTCACTTAGCTTCTGTGTGCCTCAGTTTCCTTATCTGTAAAATGGGGATACTGATACTACTTACTTTCTATGGTTGTTGTGAAGATTAAATGAGATATTTGTGAAATATTTTGCAAACTTTAAAGTGCAACATAATACTATTACTAGGAGGAGGAGTGTAAAAATGAAAATAATGATAACTGACATTTAAGAACTACTTTACATTTTAGACAGTCCTTTATATTATTCCCATTAGAATATAAGCTTTTTGAGAGCAGAGACTATTTTTTGTCTTGATGATTAATATAGGTTTGTTACTGTTGACTATGTGTGTGTGTATATGTACACACATACATGTACATACATGTTTACATATTCACACATATATGTATAATATACATGCACACATATGTACACTTAAGCTTTTAAATTTCAAACTCCGCTGACTTTTGGTATGCCATATAAATATAATCTCCTTTGATCTTTATAATAACCCCATGATCTATATGCTATAGGTATTATTGTTTCCATATTACTATTGAGGAAACTGTGGCTCATAAGAATTAATGACTCATTCAGCATCTCACAACTAGTAAGAAACAGAAGTAGGATTTGAACCCACTCAGTTCTTTGCCACTCTAAGTCCAAGACTATCCATTATGCCATATTGTCTTTGTAAAATCTATTACTGCAGATTAATGAATGAAAGACCCAGGATACAAATTAGGCTGAAGTTTTACTCCAGTTATAGAATGATAATAATTTTCATGGAAGTCTAGCAAAATGTTGTTTTATAGTCCTAGTATCTCCAAGCTGGAAGGTTCCTAGGAGGCCAGCCAGTCTCATCCATCCCTGCACCAACAATCCTCCCTAGAATACTTACCCAGAATGGTCATTCATCTTGGGCCTCCTTTGAGAGGGACCTCCCTACTCCCTGAGGCAGACCATTCCACTTAGAGACTTTGGATAGCTCTGACTGCCAGCTAGTTCTCATTGGCCTCAAGTTGAGCCAACATCTATCTACCAATGATTTTTACCCATGGCTCCCACCTTTGACTTCTGAGGCTAAGAAAAACAGAATTTGAATAATGTCTTTCTTAATATCGCCTCGTTATTACAGCCCATGATGTTCATTTTAGTTTGTGACCACCTTTTGCTATGACTTCTCTAAAGGTCTTGTTTTCAATATTATATAAATATGGGTCTATAAATATATAGGCTATTGTTAAAGGAGAGTGTTTGGGTTTAGACCAAATTAAGACAAACAAGGAAAAGTTGCAGAGGGGTAGATCATGGATCAGTATAAGGAAAAACTTCCTAACAATTTATGTGTATGCTTACACATTTACATATCATTATATCTACATATATGTAATATATTATGTATCATGTATCATCATATAGATATGATTATATATCTATATCATGTAGATATGATTAAAAGGGGTATTTACATGGAAGTTTGGATGAGCAATATTTTTCAGATTCACAGGCTTTCAGAGCTAGAAGGATCCACAGAGATTCCAGTGCTAAATAAGGAAAGTATTTCCTAATAATATGTGTGTGTGTTTACTTTTCACAGATGTCTGAGTGAACAAGGTTTTCAGGATCATGGGAACTTACCTACATGAACTACAAATGTTGTTAAGATCTTTTTCCATAAAGATGATTCTGGCTTTGACAGCTACAGTCTGAGAGCTATGATTCTGAAAAAAAATTGGTTTTAGACTGTATTGGTGACTTAGTTTCTATAGGAAATACTAATTATGGATAATTCCTCTGATGCTTGGTGGACAGTCTTAGAGAGTTGCCTGTGGACATAGTGAGTCACCCAGGGTCAAATAGTCAGTGTGTGTGGGCCTTGAACCCAGCTCTCCCAGATTCTGAGGTAGACTTTCTTTGTGTTCACTATGCCAGGAAGACTTGGCTTCAGATCATAACTTTGACAATTCTTAGCTTTGTGACTCTGGGCAAATCATGTACAGTCTAAGTACCTCAGACAACTCCCTAGGAACCAGATTCCTTTCACTATCCTTAACCAGAAATATGCAGTAATCTGTATTGGTGAAGAATGATCCCCTACCTTCCACACACAAATTCCTCATTCTAATCACAGATCCTTCATGTATTAACAAATACATGAGCATAAATGTATAATACATATTTGCTATGTTGTGTCCTCTCATGAATTGTATTATATTGCTTTGTATTTGTAAGACGGGTTGGTCTCACGTTTTTTTTTTTTGGTGAATAGAAGTTTATTAAAATTATTTGATGGGAGAAAATATTATTTTAATTAATTTATTTTGGCATTTGGCAATTTTATTTTGTCTGAGTACGTACAGAGGGAAAGCTTTCTGCCTAGACCTTGGTGTAGGCTGAGCCCATTTTATGGTCTTCTTGGCATGATATGAGTACATAGTTTGTTTTAATACAATAAGAAACCATTTTCCTTTGTATTCCTTTTAACAATTTCATTAAGGAATCCAGAGCTATTAATTTTCTAACTTGGTACATGAGGAAACATTGCTTCCTACCACAAAACAAATACTGCCAGGACTGTTCTGGATCCTACCCAAACTTGGCTGGATGCAAAGCTTTCTTCATTTTAAAAGCAGAAGGCCTTAATTAAGAACCATCTTTAAGCACTCAGAGCACTTACATACTCTAGGGATGTTAAGTAAAAGCCAGCTGACTGATCGACACAAACAATTAAGTCACTGCGATATGAACCACAACAACAGGGGTGTGGGATTCTCATAGCATTTTTGGAAGAGCCTTTGCTTTTCTTTAGAAGCAAGTCTCAACCAAATCATTGGCTAGGCACATGTAATGCCATGGATCAGTGATCTATTGACCTCCTATAACCCACTCTTTTATTCTGTTATCAACATTCCCAATATCTTTTCTCCCTGGTAGCCCCTGTCGGTTCCTTGAGGGCAGAACTTCATTCCTTTTGGTGTTTGTATACCTCTATTACTGAGCAGTTGCCTGGCATAGAATAGATGATTAATAAATGTGCTGATTGATGAATCTAAGTCATCTTCTAGCTCCAAACAGTATCTGTCTAATATATGTCAATAGGGTACCATCTAAGGTAGACATAGGTGATGTTGATCCATGCTGGTGCTCCCTGCACACTTACACGGTGCCAAACCTTCCTCATTCTAATGTCTGTAGGATCACAGGGCCATGGTTTTAGAAATGAAAGAGAGCTTTAAGGTCATCTTGTCCAGCCTCCTCATTTTATAATTGAGAAACCCAAAACTTAGCTCAATCACATACTCTATGATCCAACCAATTTGGTCTACAGACTGTTCCTCACACATGACATGTCTCTGTTCCTTTGTCTAGAATATTCTTCCTCCTCCTCTTTTCCTCATAGTATCCATTGTTGCCTTCAAAGCTCTTCTCAAGTGCTAACCTTTTCCATGATGCTTCTCCCTCTTTTTCTCCCTTCCCGACTGCCTGTCCCCATAACTCTGTCTTTCTATGCACACACATGTGTACACACATACAATCTCCCCTAAGAGAATGTAGACTGCTAGAGAGTATAGGTTTTTCATTTTGTCTTTACATCTCCAGTGCTTAGCAAAATACCTGGCACATATTAGATGCTTAATTAATTCCTCTTTGTTGATTAGTTGATTATGGGCTATGTACTTAACTAGGTAACCCACATAGGTTGTGAACTGTCCAAGGTCACAGAAGTAGTATGTTCTTCTGTTGGCTTGAACCCCTTTGTTTATTGGAAAGAGCAGTGGGAGAAATCGAGAGAGGCCACCTTGGGCAAGAAGAATTAGCTTTCCAGAATTTCAGTACTTCAAGTAATTACTTAATAAGGGGAACCCTCCCCCTCCCCCCACACATATAGTAATGCAGACCATAGCCCTCCTGTGCTTTACTGAACACTTTCTTGAGAACCCAGAGTTCCTCTCACATAGCTAAAGTGTAGGATTATAAAGGAGGGATGAACTTTGGCTTCACCATGATTTGATTCTAAACATCAGTCTGCATTTTCCCACCATGCCTGATTACATAACTGTACTATGGCTCCACTATTTTTCTTTCTCTTTTTAAGAAGTAGCTTAATGTGCTAGAAAGCCATGGAGAGGCAAGAGATTTGGAGTCCTGGGTTGAAATACAATTGTGACCTTAGAAAAATCACTTAATCTCTCTAGGTTTGTTTCATCATCTGTAGAAGGATAGTATGGGTTAAAATTATTTCTGAGGTCATTACAGTCTCAAAGTTCTATGAAATCTTTTCTTGGAATACGCTATAGTCTTGCAATTGTAGCCAACAAGTTGCTTGTGCTCTCTCTCTCTCTCTCTCTCTCTCTCTCTCTCTCTCTCTCTCTCTCTCTCTCTCTCTCATTTTCTCTCTCTTTCCTATTCCTATATATGATATATGTATAATATAGATACACATATCCATATACATATTATAGACAGACACAAATGCACACATAGCATTCAGGAAATGTAGCTGTGTGATATAAAATCTGATTGCCAAAATGGTTTAAAATTGGTCCATTAGGAGAAACGTCCTAGCAGTAGGGGCAACAGCAATCAATATTGAGGTCAGTAACTTTAAAATCTTGAATTATGAAAAGAAAATAGGAGTTTTTCAGACTGGGGACATGAGAAACGATGTGACAGTGAGGAAACTGAGCTAGCAGGACCAAATGGCAAAATGGAAAGAATATCAGATTCAGAATGGAAAATAACTCAAAAGAATACAAGACAAATCTAATTAGGAAGGCAGTGGAGTTAAATGGAAAAATACTATGTTTGGAACCATGGGAGCTGAATTCAAGTTCTGCCTTCACCAGCCATTTAATAGTTGGGTAAACTTGAGCTTACTAATACATTTCTATTGATCTCTTTGAGGCTCAGTTTCCTCATCTGTAAAATGGGAGAAATAAGATCTCTATACAACATACCTCCCAGAGTGATTTTTACTTAATACTTCCTAAATTTTAAAGTACTATACAAATGTGAGTTCTTGTCTAAATAACTTCGATAATATATTCTCATGAGCCTTTTTTTTTCCTTATCTATTTTTCTTCTTAAATCTTTTAAGCTCCTAGGCTGGAATCTCATGGGCTTCTCTCTCTTCCCTGTCTTTCTGTTTTAGCTCCAGTAGGAGACTAAGATAGAACTGGTTATGAAACATAGACAAGATCACGGGATCATAGATTTAGGGATGGAAGAGGCCTTAGAGGCCAGTGAGTCTAATTCCTCATTTTACATATGACTAATAGGAGTCATAAAGGTAATAAATGTTTGAGGTAGGATTTAAACTCGAGTCTTACTGACTCAAAGCCCATCATTCATTCCACTAGTAAGTGTATTCTAACATTTTCTTATTTCTGTCCATTTCCAAGCCCTTACAAGAAAAACAAAACAAAAAAAAAACCAAAAATAAAACAAAACAACAACAACAACAAAAAGAAAAATGGGAACTCTCAGGTATTTGTATGTTCTTTGTATAATCTAGTCACGTTCTTTAAGTCCCAACTAAAACCCAGCCTTCTATAAGAAGCCTTCCCCAACCCCCCTTAATTCCAGTCTTTCCTCTGTTAATTTTATTTCCTGTTTATCCTGTACATAGCTTGTTTGTATATATTTGTTTTCATGTTGTCTCCTTCAATAGATTGTAAGCTCCTTGAAGCCAGGAGCTGTCTTTTGTCTATTTTTGTATCCCTAAGTCTTAGCATAGTGAAAGTTTTAGAAGGAATTATTGACCCATGTGTTTTAGATTACCTGTTGATTTCATTGACTCATGCTACTGCTATTCTCCATACCTCCAGCTTTTCAGGGTTGAAAATGGGGTTACACATTTGATTAACAAATTTGAGTTTGGTCATCAAATAGTAGGCATTTAATAAATGCTTATTGATTGATTGATTTGCCTGGAAAGCATTCCTCCTAATTTCTTTATTGACTGTCATATCCATGGACCTTAGAAATCATTTGTTGACAGCCTGATAGGTTCTCTGCCCATCCTTGCCCAATCTAGTAGTCAGTTTTTTTTTTCCTTGCATGATATTGCTCTCATACAGACAGAGCCATAAAATACAAAGGAAAATGAGATTCCATGAATCAGTATCAGGGAAGTTTCTTTTTCTTTCCCTCCTTGTTCAAGGTCTGACCCTGACTCAGGTCAGATACTGCCTGACTGACAGGTTTTCTCTCATTGCTACCTAGGACTGGTAGCAGACTCAGAAAGTACTCATGAAAGATTCAGCAGCTAGAGGCTGAGAAATTTCAAGGGTAGGGGGCGCAGCGTATTTGAAATATTTATCTTTTTTCAAATCATGCATGAGTGTATGTTAGACGGGAGGGAAAGTAAGCATTTGGGTTCATTTCCTTCTGTGGGCAAGAAGCTTAGTGTGTGAATTAGGGATAAAGGTTATTTCTTAATTAGCTGTTTGGTCTAGTCTTCCTCAAATCATTTGTTTCTTTCTTCCTAATTATTAGACCTCATAATCCTTTCTCACTGTAGTACCTACTGATTGTTGCAAGAATTAAAGAACTCTCTTCCTCCATCTGATAGAATAAATAATATTTCTGAACCAACAGGGAAAAGAAAGTACTAGTCTGGCTTCCAGCTCCCGATAAAAACCACTTTCTTAGCATACAACTAGACACAAAGTCAATCACCCTTTCTGTGGTTGAGAGACAAAATATTCTGATGTGTTTGTGTGTCTGGGAATCAGATTTGTCTGAGTGATATTCATGTGTGTCTGAGCAACAATCTAAAAGTCAAGCTGGAGGTGTTCAGCCTTCAGTGCTGGCTGCTGGTCAGATTCACAAAAGGTTTTAAGAACAAAAAAAGGTATCTCATTGTCTGAACAGAAAATAAAGTTGGAAATGCATGCTCTGCCTGAGACTTTTTTTCTTCAAAACGTTTGGATAAATCCTTGAACACTCTCCAATTTCTTTCATTCTCTAGAATTAAATTCTAAATAGGGAGGGGTTATTTTCTTCCTTGTAGTGGTATTCCCATTGCCAAACACAATGCCTGGCACTTGGTTTGCTCTTAATAAATGTTTGTTAATTGATTGATGATATACTTATATGTATATGTTGGCTCTGGAATCATTCTTTTAGAGCTAGTCTGGCCACATCACCCCATACTGCCTCTGGTGGTGTCCCTAGGGGTTGAAGGTATCTTTATCTAATGTTCTAAACTTGATCCCCCATTCTTGTGCTTTGTATGTGTTTTCCCTACTCCTAACTGACAGTGATTAACTCCATTTAATTAACTTCAATTAGTTCTTCTAAAGGGATATTTATTTCAAAGATATAGCAATCCCAGAAGTAAAAACTTTTCTCCCTCTATCCCTTAACCTGAGGGGCTACACTGTCCCCTAAATCACCCCAGTGTCTGGTGAGAATGGATTTAGACTCCCAAGTTAGTACATAGAATTGTCCCCACCAGGTTCACATCTAAGGGCCTAGATGTTCGCTGTATCTACACCTTAGCTACCTCTGGACTGGGTCCTGAAGGTCTTTCCTTGGGGTCTGGATCCTGGACTAACCGGCTGTGAAATCTGACATGCGCTCCTTTTCCAGATCCTCTGCTGGCTCCATATTTTGACCTTTGAAAGTTCACAAGGTTGTGGTCATCTCCAGTCTCCTTCACATAAAATCAGTAAAGAAACAACAAAGCAGACAGAAGCAACAGTAGGGCCAATCAGTTTGGCTCCAAGTAATAGAAGACTCAAGGCCACATCTCCTATCCCTGCCCAAACACCCTCAGTATCTTATCTTCCTTCAAAAAGCCCATGCCCAGAAACTGATCCTAGCTTACTAGTGCCATTTTGAATCTTTTCTCTCCCCTACCTTTGCTGGCTCCATAGGCAATCATATAAGCTCCTCTTGACCACATAGCTAAGAGATTAGAACCATTTACAAAATGTCTATGCATGCTCCAACTTCACATGGGGATTGCATTAGCCAAATACTTTGTACCTGCTTGTAACGATTGAGTTTATTGGTCATCCTACATTACATACATCTCTCCTAGTAAACTGTAAGCACCTTGAGGACAGGGACTGATTCAGTTTTGTCTTTGTATTACCAGTGCCTACCACATAATAGACTCTTTTTTTTTAAATTTTAATTTAATTTTTAAATTAAATTAATTTACTTATTTTAAGGAAATTGGGGTTAAATGACCTGCCCAGGATCACACAGCTAGTAATTGTCAAGTGTTTGATCTGAGGCCGGATTTGAACTCAAGTCCTCCTTACTTCAGGGCCAGTGTTCTATCTATTGCACCACCTAGCTGCCCACACATAGTAGATTCTTAATAAGTGTTCATCAGTTGATTTTGTACTGTCCAAAGATCCACTATGTAAAGTTTTATATGCATTGTTACATGCATTCAGTTATTTGTCAATATATATGGAGTAATTATGTTGATAAAACATATACATATTTGATGAATAATAACAATAATCATCATAGCTGGTGTCTGAAGCTAGATTTGAATTTGGGTCTTCCTAACTCCAGGCCCAACCCCATACCCACTGTGTCACCTAGATGCCTGCAAAGTATAGAACAAAAATAACTAAAAGGAGTTGAAATCTAAGACAACTTGGGAAATAGGTTGCCCCTGATGAATTTAAATCTTTAGGTCCCCAGTGAACCAATTTCAGGGACAGCTGAGCCATTGTCATTGAGAGAGCAGAAAATAAGAGAGATGCTACAGGATTAGAGAAGGACTTGTGTTATTCTAACTTTGAAAAGTGAACTGTTGTCTTTCATTCTTTTTATTCTTTAATTAATTTAATTCTTGGGGAATTTGGGCTTTAATTCTTGGGGAAAAGCTAGAAATAAAACATTTTAGATCTTTATTGTTTGGTTTGCTAATGGCTAGATTTGCATTCTCACAGATAAGTGGATAGGGATGGGATCTATGATCTCATTAGGACAAGGAATGAGGATACTCTCTCTACCAACCTACCCAGTTGGCCAAACAGTATGTATCAGAGGCCAGACCTCTACCTGGGTTTTTCTGGCTCTGAGTTCAGCTCACTGAGTCAGATCTACTGTGCCATGCTGCCTCTAAGAACAAATGAGTGACAGATTGAAAACAAGAATAAGAATACATTCTGTCAAAGGGAGAGTTAGTGAACATTTGAATAAGTGAGCAGGGAACAAAAAGAGCCACTATGATTTTATCTTGAACAAGCCATGCCAAACTAGACTGGGGAATATTGTAGATCCCATTTTCCTCGGTTTTACTTCACAATATTGTCAAAAAGATGGAGGGAGGTGGACGCCATGTTAACACAATTTGATAAATTGGAATGTTTTGAGCAAAGTCAAAGTGGGATGGACAAACTCCCATCACAGGGGGTTCTCTTCACTAGAGGCATTTGCTGTTAATATGATACAAAGGGGAGGATTCCTCTTCAGCTACGGCATAGAACAGGCAGTGTCTGTAATCCCTTCCTACTCTGAGATTCTGTGAGATTCTGTGAGGGATGATCTACATTCTGAAAAACACTGTTATATCTTCCATATGTAAAGGAAATGCCCTTTCTTTGCATATCTAAGTTTATAACATTTAAATGTGTTATTGGAATATATCCTTTTTCATTAATAGGACTATTACTCTACTATTCTGCTCTGGATAAGAGAGCTACAACTTTCTTATCTTCCATTGATTGAATTGATTGAGGCAGAGAAAAGTTACTTAATTGAAAAATGAAATTTAATAAAAAATATTTCCATGTACTCCATACCACATCAGTAGTTCAATAGATTAATGGTTTTTGTAAGCTTTCTAAACCATAAAAATGGTTTACCTGGTAGATAAGGCTATTTTGCATAGGAAGACATGTTGTTCCAGTTTCCTAGATGCAAGTATTGGTTCTCGCTCTAGTAATGGTTAATAAAATGGCTTTTGAATAACAGAAATTAATCTCTCTAGGCCATTTTTAGCATTTGTAAAATGGGATTAATAATTTCTGCCTCCCAAATACAAGGTACTTTTCTTCTGTTTTTAAAAACAACTGAAAAGTCAGAAATGGAATGAGCTCTTCAGTAACTGAGAAAGGGAGTATACTGGTTATTCAAAATAGCATTATAAGAGGAAGCATGGCACTGTAGGTGCTAGACTGACTTTGGATCTGAAAAGATCCAAGTTCAGATCCACCTCCCAGATTTTGTGCTCATCCAAGCTATTTAACCTCCCGGTGACTAGGCAACTCTCTGAATTCCATATAAATCTCTGATGCATGTGAGTAGAAGATAGCTCCACACTGGGAATTTCCTAACATTGTTTAAATCAAAGGTCCAGATTCCCCCTTCCTCAAATAAAAATAGTGCTAGCCTTCCAGTGTGACCAATTCTTCTAAGTTTAGTTGGGGGCCAAACTAAGAAATCTGCAGACAAATCACATTTTCTTTCTCCCTGTTTTTCCATTTCTTTGCTCTTTTATCTGTCTCTTTACTTTTCATAACTCAGTTAATTTTTTCTTCCACATATGGCACTTGGATCATTTAGCTTTATTCTGTTGTATGTCATGTTTTAAAGTCATATTTTAAGGAGAGTATAATATTTTAATTTACTTTTATATTTTTAGAGGTTCATCTCTTGCTCTCTCTCTCTCTCTCTCTATATATATATATGTGTGTGTGTGTGTGTATGTATTTCAGATATGTGTATATATTAAATTAGGCCAAAAAATTATTCTATCATGTAGGCCAAAAGTTAACCAATCAGAAATCCAATTAAATTCAACCAGTAATTGCCGCCAAAATCAGCCATGTGTTAAGGGTTATAGGATGCATGAAAGGAATATAAAACACAACCCTGACTTAGTCTAGTTTAGCAAATGAGACCTGCTATACATGTAAATGAAGACATATGGCAGTATGTGAGTGTTTCAAAATGAGTTGTCTAGAAACTGGTCTTGTATAAAATTTTGAAGGGCTATATATGTTAAATTGTTAAGAAAGAGGTTTACTTCCTTAGCAACCGAAAGAGGACTCCCCCCAATCAGAGAGGCAGAAGACAGCAGCTGCTTCTGTAGCCTTGGTGAGGGTATCGTCCTCTGTCTGGGAAGAGGCGGGGGTCAAAGTCAAATAGAAATGAGTACAACTAAACTGTACATGATCCTTATGGGTCACATATTGACTTAGAAAAACACACGTGTTTATATAAATATGTGTATTTATATTTTTATATAAATATTTTGATGTTTATATACATATATAAATATATGTGTATATACGTATATATGCATGCATACACACATACATATATACTTATATGCACACACACGTATATGTAGTAAAACAACAGATTAAAATCAATAGGAGCTACTTTTTAATTTGATTCTGGTAGGACCCAGAAGTGGGTGACATATTTGACACCTCTGGATCCCTTTTGAGGCTCATGTAATAGTTGGCAGTCACTGAATAAACTTATGCACCAGGCATTATGCTAAGAGCTGGAAAAGCAGGGAGATTCCATTGTAATACAGTCATAGAACTGTACGTGTCGAAAGGAAGGAAACCAGGGTGTCCAATGATGAATCTTTGTGTCATTGCAGGGAAACTTGGGTCTCTGGTGCTTCTGGGTAGCTTCCCCTTATGTTTCTTCCTGGGGAAGTCTTACATACTGTGCTATAATCCTGTGTTGAAGTCTTAGGCAAAATAATAGGTGATGATAAATCTTTCTCACAAGGTGATAGCTATACCCTTGACAACACCATGTGAACCCTTCTGTATTTTCTTGGGCATGCCAAGATGTCATGGGAATAATAGGATCATGAGATCGCAGACATAAAGCTGGAAGGAATCTTAGTGTTCATTGAGTCCCACCTTGTCATTTTCTGGTGAGGAAACAATGTTGGAAAGAATTGAAGCGACTTGTCCCAAGGCCATACAGGTAGAATTGGCATTGGAAACCAACCCTCTGACTTTAAATCCCATACTCTTTCCACTGTACCACTGGCTACCCCATAACCCTGAAAGGAACTCTGGCTGGAATTCTAGAGAAATGGGCATGACTGAGGTGGAGAAAGAACTGTAAAATGCAGATTCCTTATTTAAGTTCTTGGAAGCAAGCAACGAGGACAACTTTGCTAAGAGCACTGTAGGAACAGCTGGTTGTCATGGTATCACAGGTAGCCATTGATCCCTATTGGGATGAAAATAACCTCAGAGCTAGAGAAGGCTTATCAAGGGGAAAGAGAGCCCTGCATCACTTTGCTCCATCTTTTCTGTTATGACTTAGAAGAATGACACATTGAGGGATGGGGTGGGTAGGGAAAAAAAAAAAAACACACAATTTAGGTACCACTCCAGGAACTAACAGAAGGCAGTCCAAGATAACAGTGTTCTACCAAGGTCAAGTACCTGATTAAAGACGTGATGCATAGAGGGAACAAGGCCCATCAAAATGATTTTAGTCTGAGACTCCGAAAGCCCTCAGGGGCTGAGGCTTCTGAAACCTCTAAGAACCAAAACAGTGCATAGGATTAGAGATTTACAGTTGAAAGAGATTTTAGAGGATATCTAGCCTAACCAACAACACTATTTTTTTTATAGGTGAGGGTACTGACTTCAATCTTTCAAACAATAAGTATTAATTAAACACCTACTATGTGCCTGAAATGGAGGCTACCTAGACCAAATCAAATAATACTTGCCTTCTAGGAGTTTACATTCTTTTAGAAGAAAATGATAATATAGACTGAAGAAATTCATAGAATCTACAAAGTAATTTCTGGTGAGTAGCTCAAATAAAGGACTATTGGTTAACAATGGAAGTAGAGGGAAGAATGGGCTGGTAGGTAGCACAATGAACAGAGTGCAGGGCTTGGAGTCAGGAAGACCTGAGTTCAAATCTGGCCCCAGACATTTACTAGCTGTGTGACCCTGGGCAAGTCACTTAACCCCGTTTACCTCAGTTTCCTTATCTGTGAAATTAGCTGCAGAAGGAAATGGCAAAGTACTCTAGTATCTTTGCCAAGGCCCAAGTGGGGTCCTCAAGAGACGGATATAACTGAAACGACTGAACAACAACAACATAAGGAAGAAGGAAATTGAGACTGGAAAGGGATGGGGCTGGCTGATCCAGATGGGTATGAGGTATAAGTCTTATAGGCTTATTCATCCTAGCAGCCCCACTTGGTTTCTGACTATTGCTATAGGGTGACACGTCATACCTTTCATTTCAGCAAATACAATTTTGATTTATCAATCTCTTAGAAAAAGATAGAAAAGTTGAAAGAGGGAAGGGGGCCTCATAGATGACTAATTTGTGTCCCCCAACTACTGTTGTTGAGAGGCTTTCCCTACTGTTAAGTTGAATGGATGATTTCAGAGTGATGTTTTTGCCATACCTATTTGAGAGAGATCTCTCCTCTAATCAAGAACCAAACTCTGGATGTCTTCCAAAAAGTTCTTCCTACCATTTCTGTCTGGAGAAACAGAATATTTAGGAGGTCAGAAAGGAGACAAACTTCTGATTTATAGGCATAATCAATTAGACCATAATAAATAAAAATGCAAGGCGGAAAATACTTTAACTATTAATTTGTTGCTTTATCAAGGTGAACTTAAGGATTTCATGTCATCTAAGTTAAGAATTAGCTAATATTTTCATTAAGCTATTGACTTTAATCAACAATACTGGATGTGGCCCATTTAAATCATTTGTGTAATTTTGCCTTGGGGACCATAGAACATTGGCTCTGTAGTCAGAAGACCTGGGTTCAAATTCAGTACCTGAGGTTTATTATCTGTGTGCCCTTGGACAAATCACATCTTTTTGGAGCCTCCATTTCCTTATCTGTAAAATAAGAGGTTTGAATTAAATAATCTCAGATTTCTTTTCTGCCTATAATCTAAGATTCTATGACTAATAGTCATACAGTAAAATAAATTAGCTTTGGACATGACTCTCGCAATAAAAGCCAATTTTCATTAATTATAATTTAAATTACTTATAGAATTTCTGAATTTTCTGGGTAGAGTGACATTTAAATAATTTATATCATCAGAGACATATTTCTTTACTCAGTATATTCTCAATAGCCATAGTACGAGGAAACAGGTTAGAGGGGATGGGCAGGCCTTAAATCAGAAAAGATTTCTGGAGGGAGGGAAGGAATTTAAAGTTATAACCAATGCTGTATCTGGAGTTCCTGTGCCCTTTCATTACCATGAAAACTCTTGCCTCAAAATAGCATTCTTCAGTGCTTTCAGTGGATGTAAATTTCCTTAGGCAAGAAGACCAAGGCGATTCTTTCTGTTGGAAAGGCTATAGAATTTTCTTGGGTCCACTTGAAACTCCATTTCCCTCACATTTTACCTTTGAGTTAAGATGGCAAATAATGGTAGAACTTAGTGCCCACTTAGGGTTTCTAATATTGATGCATGTAACTGACCTGGAAATACTTCTCGTGTAGTTGACAAAATCAAAATGTAGTTGCTACTCTTGGACCGCTTGAAAGACAGACAGTTCCTTAAACTTTGTCATCTCATCACCAAAAGGCTTTTGATAACATCTTTCACTTGCATTCTATTGATTCAATATCTAAATCACCTTATTTTCATGCACTACATTTTAGTACTTTTATGGCTATTTTTCTAATAAGGAAGATAACTGAGTCCATTTCATAATATTGATTTACTTAAAAATATGCTTTACCAAGTAATTAAATGCTCTATGGCTAATTTGTAAGTGAAAGTAAAATATTAATTGACTGATTAATACTGATTAATACATCCCAACTGATGTGTACTAATTCTGCCTGAGGTTACACATGCTCTTTTGACGAAGTATAATTAAAAGAGAAAGACATGTAAATTTGTTGAAATAGTACAGGCTGTTGTGTAATATGTAAGAGAAATGTGAGAGTAACAGGAAGCTATTTTGAAAGGCCCAAAATGTGCTACTTTGTCCCAAAGAAGGGATTGATGTGTCCTGAATGTTCAAAGAACTGGAAGGAGCTAGAATGACCATCCACACTTTCATCAACTTTTAAGACGAGTTAAATGAGCAAAAGGCATCCAAACACTAACTTCGTCCAAATACCGACAATTCCTAAACACACCTGCCCGATAGAATAAATACGCTTGAGTGATTAAAAGGCTAATGGTAATTTTTTTTTTCTTTTATGTTCAAGAGCATGGATTGACTGCCTTTGCGTGGCTTGAATCCGTTATACGTTGTAGAGTACCTGGCATACAGTAGTCATTTGATAAATTAAATACAGTAGTCATTTAATAGATGTTTGTTAATATATACTAATACAAGATTAATTATTAATTATTCACAGTAAGTAAAGGTAGACATGGAGAAGGGTGTGCAAAGGCAGAAATGGAGATGGGAGAGGCTGGGATGTTAACAAGAGATAAGAGGTCTTCAAATTTGACTAGAATGTAGAGCTGTGGTTTTCTCAGTTAATCTATCACATTCTCCCACTTCAGTAACTGACAAAGTAACTAACCAAGTAACTAACAAAATACTATGGTCCTAATAACCTTTATCAGGTGAGAACATCTCTATTGAGTCCAGTCAATCACGTCCTATTGATGTTCTCTAAAAGAACAAACCAGTTTATAAGCCAACATTCCTGTGACAGGTAGCATTGTTGGTTTCAAGATTCTAGGAAAAACTAAACACATTTAGTTAAGGCAACTTCAAGCCTATGTTGTTCATTAATTTAAGTTGTGTCTGACTCTTCATGACCCCATTTGGAGTTTTCTTGGCAAAGGTACTGGGATAATTTGCCATTTCCTTCTGCAGCTCATTTTACAGATGAGGAAACTGAAGCAAATAGGGTTAAATGACTTGCCCAGGGTCACACAGCTAGTAAGAAGTCTGAGACCAAATTTGAACTCAGAAAAATGAGTCGTCTTGATTTTGTCAGTGTTGACACTCTGTGCACTATGGCACCACTAGCTGCCCATCAAATCTCTACAAAGAGCCTAACAGAAAGTTCTAGTATATCTTAGGAGAGTATACTGAGGACTCCAGCAGAGGGACTTCCAGGAGGTGTATTTGTAATGGGTACTCTAAGAGGGAATCCACTTTCCTTTAGCTTCTGAATGTACTAAGGAAAGAGGATGGCACAGATTTTGGGGAGGAATGTTTGAACCAACTGATCTTACTGTAAAAATTACCTTGGTAAAAATACATTTCTAAAACCTAAGTTTGACTAGTTAATTTATGTCAGTAGATGGATCATTAAGGGGAACATACCAATAGGACACAGCCATAGCATTAAAATACCATTCCCAGCTCCTAAGGATCTCCTATTCCTTGAGAGGACAAGAGGCAGCCTTGCTCTGGGCAGGTATCCAACCAGTTAGATAGGAGCCCCAGAATATGTACCACAGTAGAACACACAAGGAAGAGCAACTGAGAAAGTAACAGATCACATTTGTATAGCACTTTAAGGTTTGCAAAGTCACACACAAATATATAAAATGTGCATATAAATATAATTTTACCCTCCCAAGAACTCTGTAAAGTAACAACAACAACAGTAATGTCTAATAGTTTTATAACCATAGGATTAGCAAAGTATTTTTATATATTATATAGGATCGTAGATTGGAAGCTAGAGACTTAATAATATAAAAAATAATAAACTGCCAGTTGGTTTTATAATTGTGTGGAGAGGTGGTACAGTGGATAGAGCACTGGACCTGGAGTCAGGAAGATTTGAATCAAATCTGGCCTTAGACACTTATTAGCTGGGTGACCCTGGGCAAGTCACTTAACCCTGTTTGCCTCAGTTTCTTTATCTATAAAATGAACTGGAGAAGGAAATGGCAAACCACTCCAGCATCTTTGCCAAAAAGACCCAGATGTGGTCACAAAGAGTTAGACACAACTGAACAACAACAACATAAAATTTGCCAAATATTTTATACACATTTTCGTAGGATCATGGATTGAGAGCTGGAAGGGAATTTAAAGATAACTGAGTCCAAACCCCTCATTTTACAAATGAGTAAACTGAGGGAAATCATCTCATTCAATCCTCCCCAAAGCCCATGGTATTTGACATCATTATCTCCACTTAGAGAGGAGGAAACTGAGATGCAGAGAAGTTATGTGATCGGACCAAGGTCATGTGATTGATGAGTGCCTCAGACACAATTTGAATCTAGATTTCCTAAATTCAAGCCCATCACTCGATACTGTGCTACTTTTCATATCTTATCAACTAAGTATTCCTGCTATGGGTAAAATGCACATGGGGCCCTCTGCAGTGGCCAATTAAAAAAAAAGCATTCCTGTCAATGCCCATGACATTATGTTATTTTCTCCAACATGGAGTGGCCTCAGAACAGTTGAACTTGTTATCCAATTACTGTCAGAAGGACAGCTCAGAATCCTTCCACTATCACACTGAATCCCCATGTTTATTGGGTGTGTTCCAACCTTTAGAAGGTCAACCCTAAGCCGGGTTCCTGGGGGATGCACTTGGCAGCTTACTCATCCTGGCAGACCTACCAGAATGTATCTGTGTGCATAATCACATCCTCCATTGAGGTTCTTTTATGGATAAGTTGATCAGTCAATAACCCTTTCCATAAAAGTTTCTGAGGTCTCTTTGGTATAATATGTAATCTGGGGCTGACCCTTGAGGGGTGCTCCGCTGGGTGCTTGAAATGAATCCAGAGCTCTTCTTGGCAGAAAACATTGGCTTTTATCCCAGGGACTCAGCTCTCCAAACCTAGACTGTCGATGGTTCTCTGAACTTCCTTCTTGAGTTCATTTTAGAGAAAAACTTTGTCTTTGCACTTAAATTTGCATAGAGGTTGTGTATTTGTTTACATCAAAAAGTAAAAATCATAGAACTCTGTATATTTCCCTTTTTGACCTAAGATTCCAGGAACTCAGCTCCTTAGTTGGCACCCAGTTAACAATAATTAGAAGATCCCTAGGACTGGGCAGTATCGGTTACTTTTTTTCTCTTTAGATGATCTCCGTCCTGCTTTTGTACTTAATTATGCTTTTTAATGTAATTCTAATTTTTACTACTGCAAACTACCATGAGAAGGATTTGGAGTGGATTGAGAAGAGGGTGTCTTTTACTTGACTTCTGTGTGTCCATGCTCTGGGCTCATGTCAATATGGGAAACACTTCCATTGATAAAGACCACAACCCGCATTAATGCTCTTTGAATAAGTATGACTGAAAAATGCATCCTTCTTCATGGGCCCTGGTGATGAAGTCTTCACTGAGGTAGGCCTTTGTTTGCCAGTCATAAAGGAACAGGATTATCAGTCTACAGTTGGAGAGAACCTCCGAGGTCATTGAGCATTACCCTTTCATTTTACAGATGAGGTCATGGAGACCTAGAGATAGTAAAGAACTTTGACTAAGGTAGCACAGTCATTGAAGTGAGATTTGAACCCAGGTCCTCTAACCCCAAATCCTGTGCTCTTTCCATTATACCACACTGTCTCTTCTGGTGTCTTCTTGTGATCATACATAAAGTCTTTCAAACTGGGTAGGGTCTGCCAGGGGTTGTGTTTCCCCCCCATAACCATTGGGATCCCAAGATTACTTCTCCAACAGGGAAAGGCATCAGGGGAGGACTTGGGTGAAAGAAATTATACATGGATAAATTAAAATAATCAAGGCCTCCGGGAAAAACCTGGATTACAAAAGAGGCATCAGAAGCAACTTCTGTCGTTCCCTAGTCCTTCACAGAAATATTATTTTCAAGCATTCTTGGCCCCTTATTTTCCTAAAAAGTCACTATAGCCTTAATTGTCTTGGCCCCCAGGACCCATAACAAGGCACTCCTTGTATTTCTATACATTCTTCAGGTCAGTATTTTTTATTTGTTTGCTTGTTTTCTTTTCATATGGTTTCATTAGAATGTAAGATACTTGAAGGCAGGGACCTTTTCACCCCTTTTCTTTGTGTTCCTAGCACTTAGTTCAGTGCCTGGCCATATAGTAAACAATTAATAAACAGTTATTGGTTGACTAAAGCCAAGGCCTACTTTCAAATGCATCTATCCCCTGTTACTGTTTTATATAACGGGTTTTAAAACAACATTTGTGTGTATCTATAGTAGTTAAAGCCAGACTATACTTATTTTCCTTTTAAAAGCATTTCTAGATGGGTAGATTGGCTAGATGCTGTAAATGTAACTTAACATGATTTCTGCAAAGAGTTTGGCAAAATATTTCATGCTATTTTTGTGGAAAAGATGGAGAGACACTCATTAGACAGTAGTACAATTAGAGGGATTCAGAACTCACTGCCCAGCAGCTCCCCAAATGGGACTAGACCTGCAGGAGTAGTTTAATGTCAATTCAAAAGGGGGGTTTCCAGTGTTCTGTCCCAGGGATCGGTGTTTGGCCCTGTACTGTGTAACAGTTTTATCAAGGGTTTGATGAAGGCATAAACAGTCTGCTTGTCAAATTTGTAGATGACACAAAGCTGAAAGAGCTAACATAGTAGATGAAAGAGGCACCAAGTGACTTAATCTTGATAGGTTAAAACAGTGGGCCAAGGATGAAATTAACTATCAGCAAGTGTAATCTTAGACTTGGGTTCAAAAAATCAACTTCATGATAAGGAGGTCTGCCTGGATAACGATCCATAGGAAGAAGATCTGGGAATTCTAGTGGGTGGCAAACTCAATATGAATCAAGAGTGTGATGTGGGACCTAAGGAAGGTATTACATTCTTAGTCTGTGCTGACAAAGCCCTTGTGTCCAGCATGTGGAGGGGTCATGGTCTTGCTGAACTTGGCCCTACTTAGACCTCATGTGGAGCATGACCTTTAGGTCTGAGTATCATACTTTAAGAAAGTTCTTGACAAATGGGAATACGTCCTGCAGAAGACAATGTGGACTGTGAAGGCCTATAAGCTCATATACGTGAGGACTAGGTGAAGGAACAGGAGACGTTCAGCCTAGAGCAAAATAGATTTAAGTGAGACATAGTTTCTGTCTTCAAGTATTTGAATGGTGATCAAGTGAAAAATGGAGTAGAATTGTTCACTTGGCTCCAAAGATAATGGGCAGAGTTTGAAAAGAGACAAATTGAGGGAAAAAAAAATCTTTCTTATCAATTAAAGCAATTCAGATGTGGAATGGGAAGCTGTGAGAGATAGTGAGTTTGTCAGAGGTGTTCTTGGCAAAGATTGGAAGACTACTTGCTAGACATGTTTTAGAGGCAATTCTTCCTTGGGTAAGGGTCAGGCTAGATGACCCTGAGCTTTCTCTAAATACTTTGATTCGGCAATGACTCATTTATCCAACTATCTGACTTCTAGTAGACTCAACCCTTTTGAAGACAGCTCCAAGCCTAGAAGAAAGTTTAGGACAAAGATTAGTGAACCAGGAGGAAAAGAGTTCCCCAAACATGCATCTTCTTTGTTCCATTAACAGAGATTTGCAACTATCCTCAGGTGCTACGATGCAATTCATTGGATCAAACGTAGATATAAAAGTTAAGTTATTCACTTACAGGACCATTGACAGGTTTTTACTTTTAAGAGAGCCCAGAAATACTTCTGGTGAATATAAAAGGTAAATAAAATGAAGGTCTCCAGCTGAAGACTAGGTATCTCAGTGGTGAAATGAACCCAAATGCCTCAGGGTCTTTACAATCCCACTGATTAAACAAGTTCCTTCTAGATTATCATAAAGAACATGTTAGAAGCAGTTCAATTCAATAAACAATTTTTAAAGGCCTGGTATGGGCGAAGCACAATGCTAGGTGCTGGATATGTAGGCTTGTGATAATCTCTGTCCTCAAAGAACTTACGTTACATTGGGATGATGTTGGTATCTCCAACATGGCTACAAATACTAACACATGCACTGCACTGTTGTACTAGGAAAACTTGAGATGAAGAGTATGATGGTAATTGGGGAATCAGAGAAAGCTTTATTTATGAAGTGAAACATTAGTTGAGTTCTGAATGAAGAAAAAAAGATGTAGTCAAGTTGAGGAGGCTGCTTGTACAAATGCAGAGGGCAGAAAATCGAGAGACTGGTCAATATGCCAGTTTTGCTGAAATCCAGAGTACATGAAGGAGAAGAGTAAAATGAAATAGGATAGAAAAGTAAGTGGATAATAGACTGTGGGGGGTCTTTAAAAACAAGCCGAGGGGTTTGGAATCAGGATCATTGAACATTTTTGAGTAGGGGAGTGATATGGCAGTAGAGTATTACAGTAGAATGAGGCTACTACTACTAAAATATTAATAATAACATTATTAAAAATAATGTATAAAATTTATATAACGTTTTAAAAATATAATCTCATTTGTTCCTTGCCACAATCCTGGGCAATAGGTGCTATTATTGCCCCCATTTTACAGATGAGACAACTGAGGCAGAAGGGCACGTCGGTGGTTAGTGGGTAAAGTGCCAAACCTAGAGTCAGAAAGACTCATCTTTCTGAGTTCAAATCTAGCCTCAGACACTTATTAGCTGTGTGACCCTGGGCAAGTCACTTAACTCTGCATCAATTTCCTCATCTGTAAAATGTGCTGGAGAAAGAAGTGGCAAACCACTCTAATATCTTTGCCAAGAAAACCTCAAATAGGGTCATGAACAGTGGACACAACTGAACAGGGAAATTAAGTGACTTGTCTAGGATCACACAGCTAGTAAATATCTAAGGCTAGATTTGAATTTAGGTCTTCCTGACTCCAAGCTCCACCATTTTTTCCACTCTATCATCTACAAACCAGTAGCCTGAGAAATTGAGAAGCAGCAGAGGAGACCAAAGAGTCATTGACTAGATGAGAACTGAAGTCTGGGAAATTCATTAAAAAGGCATCAGAGAATTATAGCATGGTATGATAACTAATGACCATAATAATAACCTTAGATTGGAAACTCCTTGAGAAAAAGACCAATCTGATTGATATTCATACCTACCTCAGTGTTTAGACAGTGCCCCATTTTGGGAGGCATTTAAAAAATGTTGATTGAGCCAAATGGAATAACCCTGGATCATACAGAAGAGACTATGTTGTCATTAAGCTGTTAGAGTTTGAAGAGAGTTTGGATCATCTAGTCAACCCCCTCCTTTTACAGATTAGTAAACTGAGACCAAGAACGGCAAAGTGACTTGTTCACATTGCTGCCATAGAACAACAGGACAAGAATTCAGTTCTATTTTCCAATATAAAACTCTTGATTAATATGGCACTGAACAATGCTTTGCATTTTGAAATACCCCCAACAAGGATTAAGGACCATATTGTATATATGACTGGCACTGTGCTAGGCAGTAGAGATACAACAGACAAAACCAAAAGGATTCTTGCCCCTTCAGTGCCAACATTCTACTGGTAGAACTCAATATAAATCCTAATTTTTAAACCAACTAATAAATGTTAAATGCAACAGAATTTTAACTGGTAGGGGAGTACTAACTATTGGGAAAGTTAAAAAAAAAAGGTCTTTTTAATCATTTATAAGATGAAAAAGAGTGAAAGATCTGTGCTTATGGAACATGCCAGTCTCATTGAAGCAGAGCACATGAGCCATTACTGGGTGTTCTCACCCTTTGGAATCAAGTTACCTTGATCTCAAACCCAACTTGGCAGGGATGTCTGAAAGTTTTAAGCTTGACAGGAAAATTGAGAAAGTTTGAGAGTTCTAGGCCACCTGGCACAGGATTTTCTATTTTATTTTTCAGGAAAAATATTTAAATATAATGTCTTTGAAAGTGGTCATCCTAGTGTCAAGGTGGGTGAAGTAGAAATGAGATCATTGTCTTGAGGACATTCTTGGGCTGAACTTGGAATATCATGGGTATAGGGAACCCTCAGTGAGGAAACTCACTTTACCAATGGGGATCTGTCTTTTCCTGGAGCTCAGAGATGATGATGATGATGTTGATGATGATGATGATGATGATGATGGTATCATCTCTAACATGTGAGGTTTACAAAACATTTGAGAAGTATTAACTCATGTTCTTTAAAACACAAGAACTATACACACACCCATACAATTCCATTATCTCTATGTAGATGATTCTCAGATCTGTTTCTCAAGCCATAATCTCCAGTCTAGAATGTCCAGCTTTCCATGGGACATCTTCAATTGGATGAAACTCAACATGTTCAAAAACAAATTTAGCTCTCTTCCCCAAACTCTCTCTTCTACTTTAACCCCTTGTTACTGTTGAAGGTACCACCCTCCTCTCAGTCACCCAAGCTTGCCACCTTGGTGTCATCCTTGACTCCTTTCTCTTCAATCTATTGCCAGGTTCTACCAATTCTATGCTTGCAGCATCTCTCATTTATGTTTTGTTATTTCCTCTAATACTTCCATCACACGTGTGTATGCCCTCATCCCATCTCATGCCTGGATTATTGCAGTAGCTTGTTGGTTGGTTTCTATGACCTCAATGACTCTCCATTCTTACTCATCTCCCCACTCAGCTATCACAGTGATGTTCCTAAAACATAGGTCTAATCATGTTATCTGCCTAATCAGTAAACTCCAGTGGTTCCTTATTACCTTCAGAATAAAATATAACATTGTCTATTTGGCTTTTAAAACATATGGCTCCTTCCAACCTTTCCAGTCTTCTAACATAGTCTGTGTACTCCAGTTCAGTGATATTGACATACTTGCTACTCCATCTCCTCACTGAATTTTCACTGGCTATCTCCCATGCCTGGAATTATCTCTGTTTTTATCTCTATCTCCTAGCTTTCTTGGCTTCCTTTGGATCTTAGCTAAAATCTTACCTCCTGCAAAAAGACTTTCCCTATTTCCCATGATTCTAGTGACTTCCCTCCAGTTTAACCTAGATTTAGCTTGTTTATACTTAGTTTTTTTTTTTTTTTTTGTGCGTTATCTCTCCCATTAGACTGTGAGCTCCTTGAGGGCATGGAATGGTTTTGTTTTTATTTGTATCTTCACTGTTTGGCACAGTGTCTTGCACATAGTAAGCACATAGTAAATTCTTATTATGGTTGACTTCACACACACACACACACACATATGCAAGTGCACATGCACACAGACACACACAGACACAGACACACACACACACACACACACACACACACACACACACACATATTTCCATATCCCTGTCCTGTCTGACTTGGACTCCTCAAAGACATTCCATTTCAAGTGCACAGTTCCACATCTTAGGTTCCTTGAATATGAAGACTCACAGTGACAAATATTTAATTATTTGCGATTTAACCCATTGACATAAAGAATATGTGGAGGGGACAAGACATAAAGAAGATAATAGGAAGAAATAATTATTATGTTATAGAATTCTGGAAGGACAAGTAACTACTGATTTGTAATAGCATAGACACCATCTGTGATGGAATTCTCCTTAATCTAAACCAAAATTTTTTTAATAACAAATGGCTATAAATTCTAACCCTTGTCATGGTATGTGTGTGTGTGTGTGTGTGTGTGTGTGTGTGTGTTTTAAACTCAGTCATGTGGGTGTTTTCAGAATCTGAAGGTCTTTACTTTGCATTTGAATTGAGATAATATGTAAGAAAGATGAAAGATGCACATATATAGTAAACCCCATGGACCTTTCAGGTGGGGAAGTGGGAATGCTGTTAACTGATTAGATCTATAGTAGTGACTAGCCAGCACTTAGCAGGAGACATGAGGGATGATCTAATTTACTTTAAGAAGATAAAGCATAGAAGGTACTTGATCATGGGGATGCAGAAGGCAGTGATCCATCTTGAAGTAAGAGAAGCAAGAAATCATTTCTCATTTTTTTAATGTGGGTAATTATTTAAGTACTCTAACTTAGCCTAACTATCATTTCCCTCTTAAAAAAAAAGATCCCAAGTGACTTTGAATAATTAATGGTCCCAGGAACTAAGGTATGATAGTTACCAAGTATATAGTGCCTTTGGAGTTAGGGAATCTTTAAGTTAGAACCATGAACTAAATTATTGATTTTTTTCTCTACATGAATGATGGCAGACAGTGAACCCAAGACAAACATTTGTATTACTGACACATGTATTTCAGTGGATTAACTTCTGAGCCATTATTATTTATCCAGCTTAATTAAGGTCCACCCAGCAGGAGTTTGAGGGATTTCAGAACAATGATTATGATTCAGTAATGACTCCCCAGGGTGTCAGACCTTCTGAGGAAATTTCTTTTTCTTTTTCTTTTCTTTTTTTTTTCCTTTTTTTGGTCCTGTGGGCATGGGGGAGGAGATATGGAGGAAATAATATATACTGTTTGATCACCTTGAGAACTGGGACTGTATTTTGTCTTGCTTTATATCACTATGGCTTAGTACAGGGCCTAACACATAGTAAGGCCTTATCCATCATGCCACCCAACTGCTGCATATTTTTTTCCTATTAAACTACAAGAACACCCACACAGAGACACTCCCCCCCCCCCACACAAATATGACCTGTAAGTAGAGGTGGTAAAGTGAATAAAAGATCAACCCTGCAGTCAGGAACACATGAGTTCAAATTCCTCTTCTGTTTCTGGGTGACCTTTGGTAAGTTACTTCATCTCTTGGTTCTACAGAAAACTCTTTAAAAATGTAATGAGTAGGTGCTTATCTGCATTGGGGGATGGAGTTTCCTTACTAGGAATTTCCCAACCAGTGAAATCACAACTCTGTTTCAATGTGTGTTTGTTTGTACATGTGTATATGTACTTGTATGTATTTGGCATTGGTAAGTTTGTCAGTTGGATCTCCAGGGAAATGAATACTCTAGCTTCCAGTGTTCTCTGGGAGTCCACACTCCCCAAATTACAGCTCACCAGCCCCCACTGGTGTCCTTACCTTTAATAGTCTGCCAGGAGACACAATTGGCATTTATTGGCAAAGACATTTACTGAGATAACACAGTGAAAACAGCAGCTATAAGATTCCCCCCACATCAACTTGTGGTACATTTTCCCACTACTATACAGTGTCATTGGATGCATATGTGAAATACACTGGTGATGAGAAACACACAAGAGAGTATCTTGATTCCCTTCTTGTCATCTTCACGCAGCTTCCCCCTAGAATCACATCTCTGTTGGGCAATCCACTTAGGTAACCTTGCTCATTCTGCTCTGATTACGAGAGCTTAGATACTCTTCTATGGCAGCAGTCAAATTCTATGGAGACATTCCTGCTAATTCCTGCTCTTTGTCTCTGTCTCTCCCTTGTCTCTGTGTCTCTGCCTCTCTTTCTCTGTCTGTCTCTATCTCTTTCTCTCTCCCTCTGCCCTTTCATCTTCTTCCCCAACTTTCCCCATCTTTCCTTCCCTTCCTCTTACTCTCTCAATGCTGGAGGTATTATCTCTACTTTTTGAGGTGAGTATCTCCACCGTGAGATACCATGGGGGGCAGTGGGAAGAGACAGAAATTCCTTCCCTTCTCATTTTTGTCTCATAGAGGCTAAGGGGGTGAAGCTGCTTTCTTTCTGACTCCCCCAGGGTTGGCAAGCTTGCTTTTAAAGGGTCACTAGGGATATGGTTAATTTTCTGATAGCCAATGGCAAAGTGTTCTTCTACTGCCATCAAGGAAAGTCTTACACACTTCATAAAGGAATAATAGAGCATAGATGAGTCTTTGTACTTCATTTAATATATTAACACCTCTTTACTTCTGTTATCTGCCCCCTACTTTCTACAGTTACATGAACTGTATGGAAATCCACCACCCCACCCCATTATAAATGTGTGTGTGTGTGTGTGTGTGTGTGTGTGTGTGTATTCTATGGATTTGCAGAACATACATGGTTAAAAAATAAATATGGATCAAGTAAAAGTATTGTAATCCTATGAGAACTTTCATTTTCATATAAACACTTAGAGACTGCTGCTAAAAAAGATTCTGCTCAGTGTATTGCATGCAGCTCACAGTTTCTCACCAAATATTAGAGCACTAATTAGCTATGGGATTTGCTCATGCAAGGTGAAAACTTTTTTTTTGTGTGTTTTCTTCTTTATTCATGGATGGATGCCTACATATAGGAAGATTAAGAGAAATAAGAAAAGACAGAAGGAGTGTGCTCTCGGCTGCAAAGAATCAAAGATGTAAGAAATACAGGAAAATGATTAAAACAAAAAGAGTCATTGGAAATAGGGATAAGAAAGATAAACCAGGTCTTTGAATACACTGAGCAGAAGTGACTTTAGACAATGCCTTCTTTACAAAGGTACTATCCAATTGGTTATGTTAAAACTGTTGTCCCTTTGGAGTACTGTAACGCCAAGAACTCTTTGAGGAAAAGGTAGAGAAGGAGTATTAAGACTGATTTTGTGTAACTAAGGAGTATCCTACTCAGAACCTTCTTGGAATCTTTATTCTGAACCTTTCGCAGACCTCAGGGCTATCCAAGGGACTGAAGGTTGAAATCAAAATATACCTCTTATTTGAACCATCTCATTCAGTACTTACCATGGTTTATCATAAACATTTGGTTCAAAAGCATAGTTAGCATTCTTTCTCTTCCCTTCCTCTGTACACTGTTGCTGACACAATTATCTTTGTCTCACTTCTCAATGATAAGTTGTATTCCAGGATCCTGCCATTGGTGTTTTTGTGTGATGTTGAATTGAAAGCAGAGGTAAAACTGGCAAAAGTAACCCAGGAACTGATAATGTCACCTATAGAATTTTCAGTTATCTTTCATCCAATAAATACATATCTGCATGTTCTTCCATACCATAAATGGACACTTGCAGGTAGATGGAATGAGCATGTTTCAAGTGGCACCTCCTTTATGCCAGGCACTCTGCTAGACTTTGGAGAAACAGAAGTGAAAATCAAATAGCCCCTACCATGAATAAGTTTATTTCTACTGGGGGTAGGATGATTTCCACTTTTAAATCATATTTTAACTTTTTTTAAAAAGTTATAGTGGCCCAGGTTTAACACCACCTCCTATGTAGACTTGCATCTATTTGCGGAAGTATTGCTGTCTTTTTATCCCCATTAAACTTCAAAAGAAACTGATGCTTTATTTTGTGGGACTGAACTTTTTAGCCCTCTAGGGTACATTGTCTTGAATGCTTTACTTATGCCTTTACCACACACACACACACACACACACACACACACAATTAGTAAGCAACTTATTTCCCTCCCACTTCTCATCCACTGAAAAGAAAGAGGAGGGGAGGAAAGAAGAAAAAAAGGGAGGGAGGGAGGAAGGGAAGAAAAAATGGAGAAAGAAAAAGAGGGAGGAAGGAGGGAAGGAGGAAGGCAGAAAAGAAGGAAGGAACAAAAATTAAAGGAGGTGGGAGGAAGGATGAAAGGAAGAAGAAGGAAGAGAGGAAGGAGGCACTCTTGTATTATATAAGATTAAGCTAAATATGTTTTCAATTTGGTCACACATAAATGGATATCTCATTTTATGTATCAGTCCATTATCTCTCTGTGATGAAGTGAGTAGCTTTATCATTCATTTTAGAGTCATGGTGGATCATTTAATTTGTCAGATTTCTTAAATCTTTCAAAATTGTTCATTTTTCTAATACTATATAAGTTTTTTCCCCTAGTTTTGATGACTTCACTCTGCATCTGTTCAAATAAATGTTTCTATGTCTTTTTGCAATCATCTTTTTTTTCTTAATTTCTTGTAGCACAGTCATATTCCCTCATATTCACATACCACAATTTATTCAGCCATTCTGCATTTGAGGGACATCCCCTAAGTTTCCAGGTTTTTTGTTGGTTTGTTTTTGCCACCACAAAACCACTGCTGAGAGAAATAAAGACACACCTAAATAATTGGAGAAGTATTGTTTGTTCATGTGAAGGCTGAGTCAATAAAATAAAAATTATAATGCTATCTCAACTAATTTACTTACTCAGCGCCAGAACTATCAAACTACCTAAGAATTACTATATAGAACTAGAATCAAGAATAACAAAATTCATATTCATATAACAAAAGATTAAGAATCACAAGAGAAATAATGAAAAAAAAGGTACAAAGAAAGGAGACCCAATAGCACCAGATCACATAGTTTAAAAATTAGATTAATTATTAATCAGATTAATGGATAGGGTCAGTCAGTAGATGAGCAATTATTAAGTGCTAACTATGTTCCAGACACTATGCTAAATGCTGGGAATACAGATACAAGTGAAAAAAAAAAGACAGTTCCTGCCCTCAGGAAGCTTACATTCTAAGGAGGGAAGGCAATACGTAAAAAGAAGCTGAAAAGGTGTTGGGGTACCAATATGGAAACACGATAAAGAAAGTTCATCGTATAGCCAGGAGAGTAATGAAAATATTTCCTCGGCCACACCAATCTTGAATGGAGGTTCTGGGAGGAGCCATCCAATCAGAATGAGAGAGTACAGAGTGGAGGGTACTTCCAGTGTGTGAATTTCAGGGTTGGAGTGAGCTTCTAGGATCAAAGGGTTTCTGGAATATAGTGGAGAAAGTCTGGAGTGTTCCTGTAGAGGAATGAAGATAGGGGTAGTGGAAAGTTCACCGTCAAAGAAGCGATACAAAGGATCATAAAAGATAAAATGGATAATTTTGATCACATAAAATTTTTAATAAGTTTTTGCACAAACAAATTTAATATAGCTAAGACTAAAAGGAAAACAATTAACTAGGGAAAAACATCTTTGCAAGTTTATCTGATAGAAGTCTCATTTCCAAGATATTTAAGGAACTGTTTCAAATTATAAGAATAAGAATCATTCCCCAGTTGATAAATGAGCTAAGGATATTAACAGGAAGTTTTCAAGGGAAGAAGCCAGGCAAAAAATAATACTCTAAATATGTAATAGATAAATTAAAATTAAAGCAATTCTGAGACCCTATGTCAAACCCCTCTGATTGGTAAAGATGACCTCAAGAAGAAAATGACCAATGTTGGAGAGGCTGTGGGAAAACAGGCACGTTGATACACTGTTGGTGGAGCTGTGAATGGGACCAGCCATTTTGGAAAGCAACTTGGACTTGTGCATAAAATGTTTCTACACAGCACATGCCTTTTGATCCACTTACTCGTTCAAGGTTTGTGCCACTGCTGACTCCTTAACCAACAGCTCCATAGACTGAATATCCCTGAAGAGAAGGAATCAAAAGGAAGAGAGAAATGCCTTTGCCTCATAATTGCCTGTCAGATCTCTTTTATGTCAGCATCAGTCATTGTTTCCTATGCCATGGTCCATTTGATTTGTAGAAACGATTTTGCAGTTTGACAATTCTCCATGTCTTCCAACTGTTCAAATACAAAAAGGAAACTGGCCATCCTTTCCTCTTAATTCGCCGTCTCCATCCAGAGAGATTGCAGATGTACAAGTGTCTAAACATGTTTGTGTTTAAACATCTGCAAATTGTAGCCCTGTATTAAAGTCTTCTATGACTCCCCCTTCACCAATGGGCCTCTTATAATTGAGACAAAATGACACATGCCTGAACTAATTTATTAATTTGGTATTGTGTCTTCCTGTTGCTGGCTTTGTGGAAGGCTCTCCCCTTTGGCAGGCTACTCTTAAGGTTCAAACAGGAAAGCCAGCCCTCGTTTCCACCCACAGGGTGTGCTTGGCAGCTGCAGGACCAGATGCTACACTGCTGGATACTCTGTCTGATTGGAGTCTAGGGACTTGGTCAATTTGCTTTTAGAAATATTTAATTTATCCAGATGCCTCAGTCTTTCAAATTGATGCCTGCTGTGATGAATTTGTGCTATTCCTATATGTTAGGATATTCTAGCACGTGCAAACACTTCTTGAGGTCTGTAAATTAGTATGTTGAATTCTAAATGAGGGTCTATTTTCCAGCTTGTATTTGTTTGATGAAAATATTTCCAATACTCCAATGGGTTTGTAAACTCATCTACTTGGGGACCTCCTCCAGGAGGGCACATCGTGACCCATCCATTTCTGCTCATCTCTGTGACTCTTCTTTGCAGTCCAATAAATCAGTTTTGAGGAGGGGGCAGTCTACTTAATGTGCTGGGGGACCTTCCCATCCATCTCTTGCCATTGCATGAACATAGGTAGAGGAGGTCATCTAAGATTCGTAGGATCATAGATTTAGAATTAAAAATGAAGTAACTGAAGCCCATGAGGTTAAGTACCTAACATCACACAGAGTAAGAGAAAGATGTGGGTTTTGAACCCAGACCCTTTGGCTTCAGATAACCAGTCTATTTGCCCCCTAATTAATAAGTATTTTCCTTCTTCCCTTCTTTCCTTCCTTCCTTCCTTCCTTCCTTCCTTCCTTCCTTCCTTCCTTCCTCTCTCCCTCCCTCCCCCCTCACCTTCCCTCTCTCCTTCCTTTTCACCTCTTCTGCACAATCCCTCTTTTCTAATATGTTTCATCTTCCTCATGTCCACTATGCACTGCCTTCTTTCCCCTTTGGCTGATCCTGATTAACAATTCTGCAGACTCTGTGGTGTTGCATGACTCACAGACCTACAATATCCTCTGAAGAATATTAGCATTAAACAGCTGGGCCTTTGCTTCTGGGGGAAGCTTTGGGTTAATAAAAGAACCATGATGTTGTAGAGGCAATCCAGCCTGCTTTCTTACTCCTGATCATTTCCAGCTTGGCCTAGCTCATTGTCCACTTGCAGCATTTCTCTGTATATTCTCATGGGTGGGCTGTATTGCTTATCTGCCCAATGGAGTGTCCTAGTCTGTACTTTTACTCTCAAAATTTTTTCATTGCATGCTCCTATCTTTAAAAAAATGAGTATCCCCCATATATGCACATATTTATTTACATACACATATATACACTATTGTCTGTCAGTATATAAACATTTATTAAGTACTTTCTATGGTCCACGTATGGTGCCAAGGGGCAGCTCGGTGGCACAGTGGATAGAGTGCTGTGCCTGGAGTCAAAAAGATTCATCTTCCTGAGTTCAAATCTGAACTCAGACATTTACTAGCTGTGTAACCCTGGGCAAGTCACTTAACCCTGTTTTCCTCAATTTCCTCATCTGTAAAATGAGCAGGAGAAGGAAATGCAATCCACTCCAACATCGCTGCCAAGAAAACCTCAAATGAGAACATGGAGTCAGACACAACTGAAAACTACCAAACAAATGGTACTGAGTACAAAAGGTACAAAAAAAAAAAAAAAGGCAAAATCCCAGCCCTAAGAGTCTCAAAGTGTAATGCGGGAGACAACATGAAAACGATTATGAACAAACAAACTTCATGTACTGTGTGACTCTGTCAAACCCAAAACAGATACAGGGATGGGGTGAGGAGCGGGGCACTTACTCCGCAGTCACTGCCATGGAGAATTGAACCCATCCTGAGACAGATTCCTGTGGTAGTCACAAAATGATAGGGTGGAAAGGCGAACTGTGAGTGTTTATAACGGGAGTGTTTGACATGGTAAAGAGGGGATTTTTACCAATGATACCTGCTTGGATGTTGCTCTGGGTGCTGAATAGCAGTTCTGTTACAAATGCTTGTTGGCTTACTGCTCTATGGGACTGTTTATTGAGGTAGAAGAGGGGAGGTTATGGGCTTACACACCAGCTGGAGAGAGGTGAGAGGAGCACTGTCATTGTTATGAGAATGACAATGATGGTAATAGGTGGCATTTATGTAATGCCTACTATGTGACAGGCACTCTGCAAAGATCTCTACAAATGTTATCACATTTGACATTGCAACAGCCCTAGGAGGTAGGCTCTATTATTATCCTCATTTTATAGTTGAGGAAAATGAGGCAAATACAAGTTAAGTGAGTTGTCCAGGATCACGTAGCTAGTAAGCATCTGAAGCTGTATTTGAACTCATATTTTCTTGACTCAGGCCCAGTGCTCCATCTACAATGTCACCTGATATGAATAATAGTGATTATTTATAATTCTTTATTCATTTGTTTATTTTTTCCTGTGTAGATAGTTAAACCATATTCTGTTGAGACACTATGGATCTCATTTAGATGATGTTCTGCCATTCTGAGACTTGATGCTCAAGAAATGCTTCAACATTATCTAATAAAAAGCTATTTTGGAATTTTTTATTAAAATCATCTCAGATTTCTGGATACAAATTTGTTTGGTTCTTTTTTTACTTTTCAAAGGACTTTTATATCTGTGATTTAATTGGGTTCATGTAACATCGATGTAAGGGAATTGGGGCATGACGTTTTTGAAGGATTCTCTTGTGGAAGGGAGGTTAGATAGGGTTTGCTTGACCCTGGAAGGCCAAACAATGATCAGTGTGTATGAGTTGTTGAAAAGGCAGATTTTGGCTAATAAGTTTAAAATTAATAATAGTAATAATATTTAGAAATAATAAGATAAACAGTAATATTAAGCATTAATCTTACTGATAATAACTAATTAATAGCTAACATAGCGCTTTAAGGTTTGCAAAGTTCTCATATATTACCTCATTTAAGTCTCCCAACCCTATGAGGTAGGTGTTATTATCCTCATTTTTTAGATGAAGAAACTGCCAATGAGAGAGATTAAGCATGTGTTCTAAGATTCACACCTACCACATGTGTGAGCTTGGATTTGAACTCAAGTCTTGTGACTCCAAGCCCAGTACTACATACACTGAACCACCCCATCGCCTACATAGAAGGAAAAATGTCCTAATGGTTAGGGCTCTTCATAGATGGAATGAGCTGATTCAAGGAGCAGTGGGTCTATCAACACTGATGACCTTGAATTGAGAAATAGGGGCTGCTGCTGGATTTTCATTCAGGCACAGGTAGGACTCTAGGTAGATCGAAGGATCCTAGGTTTGAGGTGGGTACATTCATTACAGGTCACCTAGTTCAAACTGTCTTTTTCCTGATGAGAAAATTAAGTCAAGAGAACTTAATTGAGTTGCCTATGGTCATAGAGGTATTGTTTGTTTCAGTGGCAGGGGAATGATTCTCTGACACCAAATCTAGGCACCATGCTGTTAGATCTCTGAAGTAGCTTTTAACTTAGAGATTCTATGATCACCAATATTCAGATGAGGAAACCAAGTCACAGAAAGCTCAAGTTTACACATGGTGTTCGAAGCAGAGCTGGGTGTAGAACCCAAATGTTGTGATTCCCAAAGTCTCGTCCCTTCTGCTACAGCACACCCCTACTTATACTAATGGTCATTATATACATTTGTGCACAATGTTGATAGCCCACGAATATGTCTACTCTAACACCTTATTTATGACACTAGCAAAATGGTAGGACAGGAAACCTACATTAAACTGCTCTTCAGAAACATTCACGCTTCCTCAAAATGTCTGAGTAACCAAAGCTAATGGGCAGATCACACTTTAAGGGACAGAGCATTCTCATAAGCATTATTATATTTGAACCTCACAACAATGTGTGGGGCAGATAATTCAAATTGTATTATCCTCCTTCGATAGTTGAGAGAATTCATCCTTAGCAATGAGTGCCTCCTTGCCTAGGGTCAGACTTTTTACCATCCTATACTATTCTCCATCCCTACCCTATTCACTGTCTTCTCCTCATTTCTGCTAGGAGTTAACTCTCTTATTGATTTATTTCCGAAATATGCCCAAGTCTAGGAATTGAGATTTTGACTTGGCTGGACTAATAGGATTAAAAGACCAAGGACCTGAGGATGGAAAATTGAAGGAGCTTGAGGAGTCATTGGGTATCTGCACTTGAATGTCCAATAAGAGTGACTTACTCAGAACCTGAGGGGTAGCAACCTCCCCATGGCCACACAGGATACACACTGAAAGGGAAGACATGGAAAAAAAAACAAAAACATTTAACTCAATCCAAATAGAAATACTTATTTAGTCATTGAATGTTTTGGGGGTAAAAGAGTTCAATTCAGCAAACATATATAGAACATCTACTATGTACAAGGTATTGTGGTAGACCTTTTTTGAGAAGGATAAGATGCAAAAAGTATGTCTTCTCTTGCCTTGGGTCTTGGTTTTCTTTCCACTAGTGTGAAAAATAAATCCTGTGAAGTGGTTGCATGTATTCAAATCCATACCATATGAAGTCATAATTATGTAAAATATGGTCATTGGTTTCAGCCCAATGGAAATATACAGTGTGTATTTGACTACTGCCACCAACTCATTGGATTCGTTATTCACACCAATCCAGACCTACCAGTCTTTGTTGGTTTTTTTGTTTTAATATGTGTACATGTTATCTCTCAATAAAATGAAAGATTCTTGAGGTCACTCCTTGTATTGTTTTTATACTTGTTTTCTTAGCATCTAACATAATGCCTAAATAATAGGTTTAATAAAATGCTTGTTGATTGATTATATAGAACAGCCTTCATGGACTCTTCAAGTTTTGAGCAATCTATAGGCCATAAGCCCTCTCAAAGACTGGACAATTTCATTGCTGCACTGAATTTCCAGGTATGCTTCCAGTCTACTTTGTACGATAAAAAAGAGAAGAGAAAATAAAGGATTAAACTTTTGTTTTTAATCACTGACCAGGTTTTATTAATTATCCCTCTACCCAAAGAAAAAGAAAAGAGGTAAGATTTTAGCTTAAAAGATTAGGGCAGCTAGGTGGGATAGTCGATAGAGTGCAGAGTCTGGAGTCAAGAAGATCTGAGTTCAAATTTGGCCTTGGATTCAATTCAGCCTTCAATGCTCACTAGCTGTGTGGCCCTGGACAAGTCAGTTTTTTCATCTGTAAAATGGGCTGGAGAAGGAAATGGCAGTATCTTTTCCAAGAAAACCCTAAATGGGGACGGGAAGAGTTGGACTGGACTGAAATGACTGAACAACAATGAAATTATTGTTCTAGGATACAAATCATTAGCCTTACTCTGTCAATTAGGAGTTCAGGGGTCTTCTAAGTCTGACCATAACTAGCTATGTAACTTTGGGTAAGTCACAACCTTTCCTCATATGTACAATAAAGAGGTTGAATAGATGATCCCTAAGGTGTCTGTCCCATTCCTAATATTCTAGAATGCATTCAAAACCAAGAAATTTACAAAACTTCCTGTATACATATTAAGAGTTAAGAAATATTTTTGGTGATCTTCTTTCTACATATATTGCTACACAGCATAGCCATGTTCTCCAGAATGACTTTTTCTTCTTGGTCTTTATTATTTATTTATTTTAAATGCTGAGTGCTGATTCAACTGAGACTTTCTAAGTAACTTTTCAAAGACATCGTTTATTGTGACAATTTGAGAATACAGCAGAAATGTAAAAGATTTTGGGGCCATGCACTCATAACAGTGTAAGCATCTTTTTGTCCTTTACTAGAAGCAATTCAATTATTTTGTTTCTGAAATAAATTAAGTAAAGCTTATTGAGTTTGATCAGCCTTTGTTTCCAGGGAATTACAGTTCAATTTCATTTTTAATTAGAATTGAACATTGTGGATTTCTTAGCCCTGGTAAGCAAGATCTAGCAATAAAGTGTGCACTTAATTTGTATTAAGTTTCTGAAATCTAGTGGAGGGAATGAGCAATATGTCTGGTTAATATTTAAACATCTCACAATGTTCTGTTGTAGAAATTTCCATTTATTAAAGCTGCCCTACTCTAACAAATTGCTTCTCTTTCAAACAAACCTGCTATCACAACCTGAGCAAAATGTATACAATGGGAAGGGAAGAAGAAATAACAAAACACTTTGACTTCCATCTGATCCTCATTGTCATATTCAGAAGCTTCTCTAAATACCCTGAAAAGACAGGATGGGGGTTTAAATTTTATTGTGCTAATAGGAGCAGATGTATCCAAATGAGATAGCCTGTATCTATTTGGGGAATCACTAATCTTTTTATGGGGGAACATTAAATACACTTTCCACCTTGTTGAACCTTCATGAGAAGAAACTGTCAATCATAAAATCAGTTGTCTTAATATTTCCTCCTTTTTCAATTTTTCACTCCTTGCTCTGTTCTGTGTCTTGTTTGTACAATGTTCTGTAATGTTATTCATTAGACTGCAGGTTGTTTTGAGATGTGCAGCAAAGGTATCTTGTTTTCCATCATCTCTGTGCACTCGGGCATGAAGCGGGATGTGTCCTCTGCCTGCCATCCTGTCTTACTTAATATAGTACCTGGGGGGAGGGGTGGGGCAGGGGTCGGCCAGTGACTGCAGTATCCTCCTTGGCTAACACTTCAGCACAAGAAACTTCTGAACTATGCCCCTAGACATTCGGGATGGGAAATATAGCAGGTTGATTAGACATTTAATCCAGTGTTCAGAAATTGTCAGAATCAAAATGGATTTTTGCCACTTTTTTGTTAAGGTCATGTGACCTGGAGAATCAGAATTTTTTGAAATATAGACATAAGTGACTTCTCTCATCCCCTCGAGCTAAACATAGTTATTCCAGCTAGCCTGCTCTTCCCTGAGAAGAAAAGAAGATGATGGCATCTGATATTTGCGTGCCATTTCTCTTTCTGAAAGCAATTTCAAAGGACGAAAAGTGACCATCCCAATGTTTCCTGGTCACTTAAAGTGCACTCTGACTCTTCTTTGGAAAATGACGTGTGTTTTTTAATAACAAATCTAACTAGAAAAGGAATAACTTGTAAATGAAATACATAATGTCAAAATTATTGCCTGATAAACTAATGAATCTATGAGTATTTGTTAAGCACCTGATATGTGCCATTTACTGTTCCAGGGGCTAGGGATACAAAAACAAACTACAGTTTTTACACTCAAGGAATTTACATTCTGTCTGGAGAGATGATACATGTATAAGTAGATACAAAATACTAGATAATGGCAGCGGGTGGTGATGGTGACGAGACATCATCAGAGCCAATAGGAAAGGCTTCTCGCTGAGCTTTGATGGTAATTAGGGATTGGAAGAGACAGAATCGAGAAGGGCATGCATCATGAGTGTGGAGAAGAGCCGATGCAAAGACACCAGAGATGGAGAGTCATGTGGAAACAGCAGCAAGAAGACTATTTTATCTACTGAACATCTGCCACGTGCAAGATCTTTGAAGACCAAAGTTACAATTTATGTCCTTCAGTGTCTTGCATATGGCAGATGTTTAGTAGTTATTTGTTGAATTGAAAATGAATGAATGAAAATTAATGAGATGTGGACTCTGCACTTAGGGAGCTTACAATAGAGTAAAAATCAATCACCTGATAATAGAAAGACTAAATATAATAAGAATAAATGCAATTAAATTTAACATAGTTAGATACAAGGAGTTTGGGAGGGAAGGTCCTAGTAGTTGAAGGGACAAAGAAAGGCTTCATCTAGAAGGTGCTGGTTGAAATGCAACTTGGAGGCATCAAGGGATTGTGTGAGGTGCAAGTGAGGATTCCAGGCATGGCAAAGTGCAAAGATATAGCCAATTTGACTCTATAACAGTGTGGAAGAGAGAGAGTAATTCCCAATAAGAGTGCAAAAATAGTTTGGGGCCATGCTTTGAGGGACTTTAAGAACAGAACAGAATAGTTTATATTATTTCAGAGGCAATAGGAAGCCACTGGATTTTACTGAGTAAAAAAAAAAAGTGACTTGGTCAGATCCGTGCTGATGGAAAACATAATTGGTAACAGAATGGAGGATAGGTTGAAATGGAGAGATACTTGAATCAGGGACAAGAATTTAGAGGTTGTTTTGCATTTATCTAAGTGATGCGAGCCTAAACTAATGTACCTTTGTGAATAGAGGGAAGGGTCAGTTGTGAGAGATGTTATAAATGAAGAGAGAGAGAGAGAGAGAGAGAGTCAAGGATAATGAAAAAAAAGTGAAATAAAAATCAACCTAATGAGATGTGGACATAGAACATACAGATCCATCATTCTCTCGTTACCCCAGGAGCAGCCTTTGGGGCAACACTTTTTGCTACATTGGGATATGCTTCCTCACTATGAAACCTGAAGGTCAAGCACTGGCATTGAACAGTCAACATTTCAGACCATCACCCCTGGCTACCTCTGTGCCAAGTACTCATGCTAGTACTAGGGGCAGTCCAACTTTGCCCACATAGCAGTGAATGTCACTAATCAGTTGATAAAGAATCAGCTGATCCACCAAAGACACAACTGGATCCAGAGAAAGTGAGTCAGTGATAATTAGAGACCCCTCTTACACACACACACACACACACACACACACACACACACACACAGAGTTCTTGTTTTTCCTCCCATATATATATCCCCTTCTTTAATATGAATGAATTAATTTAGATTGAACGAATTAATCTTTGATGCAAAGATGTAGATTTTTTTCAGCTGAAATAGATTAGATATTTCACAAAAGATGAAGGAAAATAAGGTAAAATGGGTATTTTTCTTTCCTAGAGGAGTAGGCAGATTGTTTTAAAATTTAAAATTTTGATATTTTGTTATGCATGGGCATATAAACACCTCTGTAACAGGAATAGGGCATGGACCTGTGGTTTTATCAGCACAGGAAATTTCCTCTGACAATTTAGGTCAGAACTTCCTCTGAAATTTGTAGTCATAGAGAGCTGCCTAGAACTCCAAGACATTATGGAATTTTGTCCAGGGTCTCAAAGAAAGTATGTGACAGAGAAAGGACTTGAATCTGGCTCGTTCTAGCTTTGAAACTAGCTCTCTCTTCACTAGATTACATTACCTCTCATTGCCATGAAAATTCCATCTCCAATAGTGCACGCTAAAATTGCTGCAATTTTAACAAAAGCTCCTTGTGGAATCTTGGGATTGAGGAGGTGGTCCCCTGGGAGGTGAGCCACTGATTGTCCTAGCTCCGGCATCTCAATGCTTATAGCCCAGTCGTGAAGCATTTGCTATGAAAAATCCCTGTTTAAAGCAGACCCACAGGAGAGTCAAGAAGCACAGCCCAATCTGGTGCTACCTACCTTTGTAATAAGCAAATTAATGAAGTATCTAATGAAGCGTACAATGATTGCCAGAAATGAAGGATAAACTCAAAGAGCTTGCTTTTTCAAAACCCATGTTTTCCATGTGTGGGATCGATGAGAGTAAGGTACATTTCCCTTCATATGTTACAAAGTGCCTTCCTCAATGTTGCCTTGGGAGGGAGATAGTACACCTGTTGTTTTTCTCCCTGTAACAATGTTCTGGAAAGGAGGAAAAAGGCAGGTTGAGAGGAGTCTATGTAGAGAGAAGTTCTTTTTGTAAGTGGACAAGCAAGATGCATTAAAATTAATTTTATTCCATCATTTCTTCCATCATTCCTTCAATATGGTGCCTCTAAATGACTTGATACCTAACATGTATGGCAACTATGGGGCATAGCACTAGACTTGTAGTCTGGAAAACTTGGGTGTGAATCCTGCTTCAGAAACTGGTTCTTTTATCCCGGGCAAGTCACTTAACTTCTATTTGCCTCAGTTTCCTCATCTGTAAAATGAGAGAGTTGTACTCAGTGGCTTCTGAGGCTCTTTCCAGCTCTAAATGTGTGATTCTAGTTGAACTGACCAGGGCAGGGTCCACTTGGACAACTATTTCCATCTGGCTCAATACTAAATTTCTCTCTTATTGGATACCTTATTTCTGTACTGACCTCCTGGCCAAAATGTACAGGTGTGATCTGGATTTGGAACTGGTTGAAAGATGGGAGCAGCTAGGTTGCACAATGGTTAGAGTGCCAGGCTTTGAGTCAGGAAGACTCATCTACCTGAGTTCAAATCCAGCCTCAGACACTTACCAGCTAGGTGATCCTGGGCAAGTCACTTAACCCTGTTTGTGTCAGTTGCCTCATCTGTAAAATGAGCTGGAGAAGGAAATGGCAAACCACTCTATTATCTCTGCCAAGAAAACTCCAAAGTATGGACTATGGGTTTGAGGTCCCTTAATTAAAACGTTTGTAAGTTTCCTTCCATTTCTAACATCCTGTGAGCCTATAATTCTATTAAAAATTATGAATATAGTCCTTTTTACATCTCGCTTACCTTTAACCCTTTTAGAGATGTTCTAAGTGTCACATTTTTGCATTGTTGTTCTCATCTTCCTCATTAGCTTTCGCTGCTGGAAAAAGCTGGGTTTGGAGGCGTTCTTCTTTATGTTGATCCTTGCGATTTACCAAAGACTACCAACCTTAGCCACGGCCCCTTCATGGTTTCACTGAATCCTGGAGGAGATCCTTCGACACCTGGTTATCCCAGTATTGGTGAGTTTAGCCTTCTTTCCAAATACTGATGTGTTTTAGAAATTACAGAAATTCTATGTTGTTTGACCAAATGAAATGATTTTGACTAAAGACAACAATGATTGCTAATAACCAGAGGTCTTGGCTGGTAAAATTCTAAGGGAAAAGTTTCTTAAGAAAACTATTCAATTTGCTCTTCATTTAGTTAATATTTTCATCACATGAGGAATATTTTGCCCGTAGCAAGTCTCACAGTGTTTTTATGCAATAGAGGAAAGTGTCTCTGTCATTAAATCTTAGTGAAGTGGGCGAGTTTCTTCATTTTAGCTGATGTTACATTAATGGAGTTGAATTCGTGGTGTGTTACGCCAGAGAAATTCTGAGTCAGGAAAACAAGAATTGTATGATGTATGCATGCCAATTCAGTGGAGAGTTAGGAGTCTTGGTCCACCTAACACAGAAGCATTATCTTTCATACTATATGTAGAAATACATATAATTGCTTCTAGAATCTTGAACCTTGGACCAGGGCTCATCTTCAAATTATTAGCTCACGTCATTATTTTCCTCAGTCAGGTTTGTCAGCTGTTTCCCATTAGGTTACAATGGTGAGGTCACCATTGTACAGAATCTTAACAGTATTGGTTCAGAGACTGAATTTTATCAAGTTTGATTAAGTCTTTGGGAATGGATTAATGCTAACGATACTCAACTGGGATGGGTTTATAAGCCAGAATACTATTTAATTAATTTACAACGGAAGCTGCACCATGCCTGAGAACTGAGAAATATTGTCTGTGCATGGTATAATCCACTCTATAACCAAATGCTAAATATAGCAATTGATTTTTATGAATATAAAGCTAGAGTCTTTTGATCTCTGTCTCTCGACTAACTATAATCTTTTTTGTTTGTTTGACATCCTGGAGTGTTCTTCTTGGTAGTTCATACTGTAGTGAAATATGTCAGACTATGAGGTTTAATATTCCCGGTGTTACAATTCAGTGGGTCTTTGGCTTGTTTATCTACTGTCTATTCAACATCACTTCTGGACCCAAACATACTGAAAATAATGAAGAATAACCCTGTCATTTGTGACAAGGCTTCACTAGGTATCCTTGGTCCAGTTACTTGGACAAATGTCTAAAGACTCACTCAAATTGGCGCTAAATCAACTGAGACAATTCTGAACTGTAGCATGACAAGAAGAGTGGAAAATATAAATATTTGCTTGTTTTCCTCAGTGGAGTCTTAAATAGCTGAAACATGGAATGCCTTGGCAGTCAATTGGAAAAGAATTGGCCTTTTTCTTAGTGCCTCACTGGTCCCAATCAGTTTTGCTTCCAAGTTTCCAAAGAGAAGAACAGTATTTAGCGTTATTTACAGAACTATTTAAAGAATGCTTCTTTGTTAAACAATATCTCAAGAAATCATTTGTTCATCATAAATTGTATGCGTTGGTGGATTTATGGTTTCACTGATGTGTGACTACTTCCTCCCTAGTACACGTTGTTACTCCATCAGACATCTTCTCTGTGAATCTATCTCGTAACTTCCCAAAAAACCTCTAGAGAGAATCTGTCTGCTATATTGGAAGTCATTCACTAACTCTTTTAATATCTTGGTGGTGCAATAGATTCAGTTTGTCCTTCAGTTTTAACTCAGTTTTCCCCCATGACTGACTCATTTAATAGATTAAAATGAATTAAGTTAATTTGGATATTTATAATAGTCAAAATGACTTAATCACTCAAAGTCATTCTTAATACAATATTGCTGTTACTGTATACAATGTTATCTTGGTTCTGCTCATTTTGCTCTTCATTATTCCATTCAAGTCTTTCCATGTTTTTCAAAAATCATTGAGCTCATCATTTTTTATAGCGTAGTAATATTCTATCACATTCATATACCACAACTTATTCATTCATTCACCAATTGAAGGCATCCCTGAAATTTCCAGTTCTTGGCCACCACAAAGAGAGCTCCTATAAACATTTTAGAACATATAGGTTCTTTTCCTTTTTTCCTAGTCATCTTTTGAACTAGACCTAATAGTGGTATTGCTGGGTCATAAAGGGCATATGAAGAAAGGCACTATCTGCATCCAGAGAAAGAACTGATAAATAGAAGTATTTATAGAACAACTTTATACACACACACACACACACACACACACACACACACACACATGCACACACACCTATTTGTGTCTAATGGTAGTCATCTCTGGGATGTGGAGTAAGGAAAGAAAATTTTAAAAATTATATGATAATTTTATTATATATATAGTACCTCTTCTGTTTTGGTTAAAAAAAAACATTGGTTTCAGTCATGTAAAGTTTCCCATTTAATATGTGGAGATTTATTTACTGATTTATTTAACATTGTATAATTGTTGTCACTACTTTCCTTCAAGTTTCCTCTTGTGATCTTTCCTGGATCCCCCTTACTATCAATGCCTCTCTTACTCCCAAACCTACCTCTTCTCTGCTTTATATGTATTTTGTATATGAGTACACGTTGTCTTCTTTGACAACATGGAAGCTCCTTATGGGTATTTTTGTTTTTCTGTCCCCAGTGCCTAGCATATAAATTTAGCTTAATAAATGTTTGTTGACTGATTGGATAATAACTTGTAAAAAGCATCCTTATGATTATTGATCAACAGTAATTTGGTGCTGTTGTATATACTTTTATGTCTTATGAGCTACATTTGACTCAGTACTTAACCCAAAGATTGTTTCAGTTTTCCATGTACTATGTCAGCCATAACAGTTCGGATACTTTCCAGTGCCTGCTCTAAGAATTTCCAAACCTACAATAAACTGCATGCAAATCCAAGAGTCCTTATATCCTACATAATTTTCCTTCAAAATAATTTATCAATACAAGGTCACCAACATGATATGGTATACTCAGATATTAAGAAAATTCAGGCAGTTTAATTTCTTTACACAATGGTAGCTGTTTGAGGTGGCATTTGGTGAATGTTATCACACATGATGGTGATCAAAGTTTACTGTAGGTTTTATTTTAAATTTTTATCAAATCTTTATTGATAATAATGAAGAGTTAAAGCATAAAAATATAACATCTTCATCTCCCTCTATATCTCTGCATTCAATGTGATTTTTTTCTGTGTGATACAGATATCCTTTAATATGTTGATGGAGTTATGATGTCATCAATGCAGTTACCCCCATCAGTGGTTTACAGCAGAGGTGTCAAACTTGGCTCAGGCCAAGTACCTACACACTGAACCCAATGGAAATATAATTGGGAAATGTTTAGCAAAATAGATAAAAATGCAGTACAAAATAATGTTCATTTGTAGTTTTCTTCAATCAATATGTGAACCACAAAGATCTTTTCTATTTGAGTTTGACGCTGCTGGTGTAGACCACATGCCATCCACGCATGTTCATCTCTTGTTGTTGTCCATATCCTTCCCTAGATCCTTCATGGAGGTTTGGGGAGGGGCTCCACCAAATGTGTGGGAAGCCTTCTTCTATGTCTTCTGATTTTGTGTAGATACAGTGAAGTCACATATGTTGTATTGTCCGTCACTTATCTTTTGCTTTCCCTCCATGACCAGCCTACCTTCTTTTTCCATCAGATGTCTCATGACATCCTTGGTGCCTTTCCTGTTTAACTCTGCATTGGTTATGTATAACATCTTCATTGTAAGAACTGTGTTCCTCTCTGATGCTCTTTCTATAACTCTCAACTTTAAATTTTCTGGAAATACCGGTCATTTCATGATTTTTAGCCACACCACATCACAAGAAGAATATTGTTAAAAACATGAGCATTTCTTTCATTTATCTAGAGGTTAGTTTATGGAATAAAACAAGGACATGTAACTAAAAATCTATTAACTACAACTTGCTATTCCTTTTAAATGTATAATAAAATTATCATGTAAATGTCTTTTTTTTTTTTTAATTTTCTTCCCTTCCCCCCCCCATCCTAGCGATGACTACCATTAGGGTTAGTCTAGGGTAGAAGTAGTCTTGCTAGGGCAAGATTTGAAGTCAGATCTTCCTGGTTTCAAGGTCAGCTCCCTATCTACTACACCACAGTGTCAAATACACAGCTGATGGCCCACGTGTGGCCCACAATACTCTGCATGTGGCCTTCATAGGTTAAAATTAATTGAGAAATAGTTCATAAAATAAATAAAAAGACAATAAAACACAGATAATACTACATTTTAAAATTAAGTCAATATGTGGCTTGTAGGGATCCTTATGTATAAATTAGTGGTCCCTTTTTCTGTTTGAGTTTGACCCCACTGCAATACATGACACAGATTCTCTAAGCCTGAAAGATTTACTGTAAATAGAAATAAACAGTTTTTATAAACAAAGCTATTAGTCTCTTCTACTATGTGCCTATATATGAATTATATCTTGGTCTTAGACTCAGGAAGACCTGGGCTGGATTCTTGCCTCTGATACTTCTTAGCCGTATGACCCTGGGCAAGTCATGTTTCTCAGTCTGTAAAAGGATTGTGATGACTTTAGCACCAAATGCACAGGGTTGCTGTGAGGCACCAATGATATAATATAATATAAAGCAGTTTGCAGACTTTAAAATCCCATATCTATTGGTTGGCCAGTCAGTCAACAAGGATTTATTAAGTGCCTGCCATGTGCCACAGTGCTAAGCCCTGGGGATACAAAGAGACCAAAAACAATTCCCCCTGCTCTGACTAGTGGGAGGACTACACACAAACAACTACTTACATAGAAACAAGACATATACAGGAGAAACTGGAGATAATCTCCAATTTAGAAGAAACAAGCACTAAGGGGAATTGGGAAAAGCTTCACGTAGCAGGTGGGATTTTAGCTAGAGTTTGAATAAACCCAGGGAAATCAGGAGGTAAAGATGAGGAATGAGAAAGTTCCAGGCATTGAGGTCAGACAATGAAAATCAGAGAAGTAAGAAGATGGGGTGTCATGTTTGAGGAACCTTGAGAAGACATTGTAACTGGATCCAAAGTGTGTGTGTGTGTGTGTGTGTGTGTGTGTGTGTGTGTGTGTGTGTGTGTGTTGCGGGGCAGGGAGAAAAGTGTAATAAGACTCAAAAGGTGGGGGGGGGCAGCTCATGAGGGGTTTAAAAGCTCAACAAATCATGTTATAGTTGATCCTGAAGTTGAGAGGGAGCGACTGGCTTTTATTGAACAAGGGGGTGTCATGGTCAGACCTACACATTAGGGACATCACTTATACAGCTGAGTGGAGGATGGACTGGAGTGGGGAGAGACTTGGGGCAAAAAGGCCACCCAGAGAGTTATGACAACAGTCCACGTGTGGCATGGTGAAGAACTGCACCAGGAGGGCAGCCACATCAGAGGAAAGAAGGGCTGGGAGCAAGAGATGCTACAAAAGTAGAATCCACAAGACTTACAGATTAGATTATGGGGCACGAGAGTGAGGAGTTAATGACCAGAGGGAGAGTCTGAGTAGCTGGGAGAATAGTCATGTCTTTGTTGGTACTTTGGTAGGAAAAGAGGAAGGCGCTGGGGGTGGAGGAAGGGAAGACCCATATGTATGAGTATATGCATATGTGTATGTAAATTTATACGTATATATAAACATACATTACATATACATGTAAACATACATGTAATCTATACACATGTGTGCTTATATACATATGCATTTAAAATTTTTAAGATGATAAATGCTACAAACAAAAAAATCACAGTTTATTTAAATTTCTTTTACACTTAGTTTTGTGAATGTTGATTAATAAATATTTAATTTTGATGAAGGGGCACACTTGTGCTATGCATCATGCACATATCAGTTTCTGGATGACTTTCTCAGACTGGTGGATCAATAAGGGAGGTCCTCTTTTTTGGCCACCTCAGTCACTTGCTCTATTTCCAGTAGACTTTTTCTTGTGAGGTCCAACCAAAACTGTCATTGTTTTTTTTGCATCAGAACTTCATGTTTTTGATGATTTCAAGGCTAAGTTTACAAACTCAATCTTCTCAGGCATTGAGTAATAATTCATGAAAATTTTTACAATGTTCAAAAATTGACTAGAGTGATGTATAACACAAGATGGTGGTTATGTTGAATTTTAATTTTAAAAAGCAAAATTATAAAAAAAAAGACTTTTCAAATGTTTTTGTAAGTTTATAGCATTTATGCCCCTGGTTATTGAAACATAAAATGGCACAAAGGTTTTTGGAACACTGTATATGTGTATATACACATACATCTACATATATATACATATATAGACACATGCATATAGATATATGTATCTGTGTTTATATAGATACATATATACATCTATAAAAACATGCATATGCCTATGTGGCAGTTATTATAAGTTTATCTATATGTAATATGAGCCTTATATATTTAAATGTATGTACATATTTAGCACTTAATTTTATGCACTATGTCTCTTCTTTTGCAGAACCTATTATAGTAAAAGTATGTTTAGTTTCTCTATAGCTTCACTTCAGAGTGCAAATCTATCTTCAGACCCAGAAGGAGCTAAGTAAACCAAGATATGAAGCCATCTATTTGTTAGCCTTCATATGTAAATAGCAAAGTGCCATTGCTGTGAGCACTGAGACCCCTTTACTTTAAGATAAGGTCCTTGGTAATAGGATTCCTATCTTGGTGGCAGAAGAATGTAAATTAGTTCATGACAAATTCTCAGGAAACACTGATGGAAACTGGTATCCATTTTAAAATACTGAAATGTAACAGCTCAATTCAATAACACCCCATTCTGTTGACATGGATTACCTGTGTGATTTTCTTTCAAAGAAATTTGGGTACCATTGTGATAAAGGAAATAAAAATGACTTTATAGTCTTAGAGTTCAAAGTTTCACTTCATGATACTTTTTAGATACTCTCTCTCTCTCTATATATATACACACACTATATATATACGTGTGTGTATTATACATATACACACACTATTTATATGCATTATATGTACATAATATATACATACATTATATACATATATACACATACACACATATTTTGTTATTCAGTTTCAGTCATGTCCAGCTCTTTTTTAAAAAAATATTTATTTTTAGTTTATTTTGATTTATCAACAATCACTTCGATAAGCTTTTAAGTTTTAAATTTTTCTCCCCCTCTCTCTCTACCTTTCTCCCCAAGATGGTGTGCAATCTGATACAGGCTATACATATACATTCCTATTAAACATATTTTCACATTGGTCATGTTGTAAGGAGGAATTAGAACCAACATGAGGAACTACAAGAAACAGGAAACAAAACAAAACAGAAGGAAAATAAAAGAGCAAATAGTATGCTTCAATCTGCATTCAACTCCATAGTTCTTTCTTCTTTGTGGATAACATTTTCCATCATGAGGCCTTTGGAGATGTCTTAGATCCTCGTATTGCTGAGAAGGGCTAAGTCTATCAAAATCAATCATCACACAACGTGGCTGTTACTGTGTACAATGTTCTCCTGATTCTGCTCACTTCACTCAGCATCAGTCCATACAAGTCTTTCCAGGTTTTTCTGAAGTCTGCCTGCTCCTTCTTTCTTCTAGCACAATAGTATTCCATTACATTCATATACCACAACTTGTTCAGCCATTTCCCAATTGATGGGCATCCCTTCAATTTCCAATTCTTTGCCACCACAAAAAGAACTGCTATAAATATTTTTGTACATGTTGGGTCTTTTTCCCATTTTTATGATCTCTTTAGGATGCAGCCCTAGAAGTGCTATTGCTGGGTCAAAGGGTATGCACATTTTTATAGCCCTTTGGGCATAATTCCAAATTGCTCTCCAAAATGGTCAGATCATTTCACAACTCCACCAACAATACATTAGTGTTCTCAATTTTCCCACATCTTCTCCAACATTTTTCATTTTCCTGTTTTGTCATGTTGGTCAATCTGATAGGTGTGATTTGGTACCTCATAGTTGTTTTGATTTGCATTTCTCAAATCAATAGCGATTTAGAGCATTTTTTTCATATGACTATAAATGATTTTAATTCATCTGAGAATTGTCCATATTCCACTCTTCATGACCCCATTTGGGGATTTCTTGGCAGAAAATGCTGGGATGATTTGCCATTTCCTTCTTCAGCTCATTTTACCGAAGAGGAAACTGAGACAAATTGGGTTAAGTGACTTGCCCAGGGTCACACAGCTATTAAATGTCTAAAGCCAGATTTGAACTCAGGAAGATGAGTCTCTCTGACTCCAGACTGGCTGACTCTATCCACTGCTCCACTTAGCTGACCTGTGTACATACATATATACCTACACACATACACATATCGAACTACATCTATATAATTGGTAATGATACATTCGGGGGCAATTTACATTATGTGAATGAGATCATTGATTTCTATATGCCATGTTCCCTATATGTTATACACAATCATTGTTTTGTTTAGTTTGCAACTTGAAAATTGATATGTTTTAAGAGTCTGGCTTATACTTATATATACATCATCATATATTAAAAAGAATAAAATTTTTGTAAAAATTTGTTTTCTAGATTTTTTTTTCTATTTTGACCTTGTAAATCTGAAGTTTAATGCGGAGATTTTGTACTACTGGACTTTTTTGAAGGAATAGGTTTTGCAAAGTCATTAGTAAGTGACTTTGCTGCTGTCCAGCTTCTGAACCCAAGTGTAACCTCCTGCTCACATCCAGAACCTAAGCCCTCCTTTGTTACTATAGCATGCCAAATCAACATCTCAACAACCTAATTCACGTTCCCACCGTCGCTTACCACCGTGTTTCTATTTGGGCCAAATCCTCCACCTTGGAGTGGTTTCTGTCTGCCCAGAGGAGCTTCTCCATCTTGGCTTCAATCCACTACAGTCTTGGTCATGAGAAGGTAACCTAAGATTATCCCGCCAGTGATTCTTTGTACTTATATGAATTTAAGAAACCAATTTGATCTCCCTAAGCCCATTTCCTCAAATGCAATATTAGAGGGTTGAACTGGACGGGTTCTCTGGTCACTTCTAGCAAGATCTATGGTCTTAGGATCATGTGTTCCTTAAATTTGAGTGCCTGTTAGACTGAAAACCATCGTATCTTATTCTTTAGTGTATAATATATTTCCTGGCATATAGTTGGTCTTCAGAACAAGTTTGATGAATGAAGGAATGAACAAATACGGAAGAATTATGTGTAACAATAGGTTTGCACATGTGTAGATAACTATAAAAATTATTTGGAGCTTTTTTTGTTGTGGATTATCCACAGAATTACTTCCTTTATCGCCCTGTATAATTGAGGGCTGCCTCTCTTTAAATTTAAAAATCCAAAGAGCGTATGCATGTTAGCTACTCTTAACACAGCTGTTTACAGTTTAGTGTTGAAACAAAACACCGTGCAGTTTTCCTAAATGAAACATTCTCCATTTCCAGAATTCCCCAATGAGTTTTTGAATTTTAAACATGTAAAAATAAATCTTGTAATGCTGCTTAAAACTGTTATTGCATTTGCTTCAAACTGCTGCTATTGTAAATTTCAGTCTAATGCAATTTCATTTGAGAGATGCATGCTGTATGATAAATGTTTTCTCATTTTGTCTTGCCTATCAACAGTCACTTGGTCCTAAGATTTTGAGTTAGGATTGAAAAATAAACTCTTTAGAAGAGCCATTATCATAGGAGAACCATGTGTCAATGCCCAGGAGGACAAACATACGCTGAGAATTGTAACAAGTGCATAGCCATGTGGTAGAGGTCCTTCACACCCAAAGACAGTCTCATTCTAATCTGAAGGGTGGAGGAGATTGTAAGGCCTAGTTAGAGCTCAGTGGTAGACTTTGGTGAGAAGTACCTTTGAGGACCAAGAAAGTATTAATTTTTCTGATAACTCAAAAATAGGAAGTAATGATTTGGGGACACAGATAGTAATATTATAGATTCATATGTATATGAATAGATTCAGATCATTCAGTCACTGAGTTTGGTTTTTTTTTCTAAGTACTTACTATGTACTATGCATCGTGCTAAGATTTTGGAATACAAAGACCAAAATAAAACATTCTTTATCCTCAACGACCTTACCTTCTATCTGAGGAGACAAAATGAACTCAGAAGTAAATACTAGTATATGTCATGTAAACACAAAGTACTTTCGTTATGGGGGGGGAGGGGAAAAACCGCCTGTAGGAGCTGAACTAAGAAGTAAGCTAGGGATTCTAAGAAGTGGAGGTGAAGGAGGGGTGCATTTTAGGAATCATGAAGATCATAAGTAGAATAACAAGACCAGCTTAGCTACACTATGGAGTATATGAAGGGAGAAACATGGAATAAGGGCTTTAAATGCCAGATAGAGTAGTTTGTATTTGATCGTAGAGGCAATGGAGAACCACTGGAGCTTTTCCCCCAAAGGCATGATGAGGTTGAATCTCCGGTTTAGGAATTTCACTTCAGAAGCAGTACGGGGGATGTCATTGGAGAGGTGCTACTTGAAGCAATTATACCAATTAGGATGCTATTACAATAGCCTCTATGAGAGGTAATGAGAGCCTGAACTAGGATGGTGACTGTATGAGTGGAAAGAAAAGGATTGTGTAAGAGAATTTATAAAGGTAAAACCAACAGGAGTTGGCCGTGGCTTGAATATTTAGCATGAAGAAGAGCACGGAAGCAGAGAATGGCTCCCAGATTGTGTTTCTTGTTGACTAGAAAGATTTGCTGTGGTAGAGGGTTTTCATGGAAAGTTAATGACTTTAGCTGTGGACATACTGAGTGAGAGGCTCATGGAACATCCATTTGGAAATGTCTGGTCGTTGAGAAGCTTATGAAATATCCAATTATAAATGTCCAGTTGTCAGTTGATGATGGAGGGCTGGAGCTCATGAGAAAGCCTGGGGCTGGATGTATAGGAATCAGCTGCATACAGATGATAATTGAACCCACAGAAGCTCATAAGAGCACCCAGAGAAAGTAGGTCAAGAGATAAATGTAAAAGGCCCAGGGCAGAGAGCCTTAGGGAACGACAGTCAAAAGGTGGCATGTGACTGATGATCCCGCAGGGTAGACTGAGGAGGAAAGGGCAGGGCAGAGCCAAAGAAGGGGAGATTGGAGAAGAATCAAGGGGCAGCAGTATAACCAAAACTTAGAGAGGAGGGAGCGTCAACCATGTCAACTGCTACCAAGAGGTCATTTAGGATGAGGATTAAAAACAGATGTGGCAATGAAGAGATTGGTGGTGGTTGTGACGAGGACAGTTTGAATTGAGCGATGATGAGGCCGGAAGCCAGATTGCATTGGTGTGAAGTAAATGAGAGGACAGAAACTGGCAGGGATGAAAGTAGACGACTTGCCCCTGCCCTGGAAATTTGACTGTGAAAAGGAGGAATGATATAGAAGTATATCTTATGAGGATGAGGATTTTTAAAGGCATAAAACACCTGGGCATATGTATAAGTAGGAGACAAGAAACCAGTTCTGAAGATTAGTAAAGGGATTGGAGGGGTGGAGGCAGGGTGGGAATATGAGGTACAGTCTGATGGGGAAAAACGAGAGGGAATGAGATTCAGGCTACTTATGACCTGTTTTTTTCACATAGTAAGTTGTAGGAGTTGGCTCTGAGAGCTTTTCCATTGTATGAGATTCCTCTGAAATGGACGTTCATCATGGAATCAACATCATAACATTGGTGGGAACCTAAGAGCCCAGCTAAATCCACGCCTACACCCTCACCCCCACCCCATCACCCATTTCACAGATTATGAAACTGAGCTTCAGGAAGGTCAAGTCACTTGTCCAAGGTCATATAGGCAGTAGTGGTAGAACAAGGACTTTCAACCAGGTATCCTAACACTAGAACCAGTAAATTTTTTTCCCACAATACCACCTAATGTGTTCCTCCTTCAGTGATGTATCTGGAGGGACAGATATTTATTTTTACCCTCCCCAATTCTTCCCTCATTCTGCCTCTACAGTGAATACAAAGAGATATGCTTCATAGGTCACCCTCTTGGGGATTGGGGGTGGGTGGATGGCAGCTTCTATAGCTGTCATGTGTTGCTAAAAATAATAGACCACGGAGAGAGCAACTAGATCTCTATGGCAGTCAAGTGATGTGGTTGGCCCAGAGGTAACACCTGCTGAAACACCTGCTTTATGAGTCAGTAAGAAACAGTGCAAACCGTGTAGCAAAACATAATCTGAGTGACTGTTTAACAATTAAAGTTGTAATTAGATTTATAATTGAAATATTTTTTTTTCTGATATAGGCTAGGATCTGGCAAATCCAGCTCAGCTAACTAATCTTTAACTCAGCAGGATCTGTTCCAGTCTGTTGCTGACCTTGCTCCAAAATCTTTGGATTTAAAATGTAAGATGAAACAGAACAAAATTAAAAAAAAAACCTTGAATAGCTTCCTCTGCCTATTTCTTCATGTAAATTTATTGTGTTGAAAAAATGAAAAATATGATTGCCTTATGGTGATGTAAGGGTAGCTTGAGAAACTTGAGATGGCATTTTTTTCCCCCTAGGGAATGTAAGTATATATTTATCGGCACTTATTTATCAGCAGTGATCCAGAAGGGTTATTAATGAAAAAATATTAAAGAATTTAATAAAACTCTTAAATCCTTCCACCTTTTCCCTATGTTAATCTGTCCACTTTAGGGATATATTTTAGTCATAAATTTAATTATAACTTTGATTATTAAATGGTCAGATTTTCTGTCTTATTCTGGTAGGATTCATGGTAACTTGGTCTAATCTCTGGCAGACCTCCTACTAAGCTGGAAAGTATGATGTGGGTCTCCCTTTGAGCTATGGATTTGCCACTTGGGGGCTCATCACAAGTTTGACCACAATGAGATGAATTCATTAGGTGCAGAAACTTTAATTTTTTTGAAAATCTTTTTTATTCTGAACTTAACAAACAGCAAATAAACGTGCATTTGCATATATGCAGCAACATAGGAAAAGAGAATTGTACGTGAAACTGTAGCTCTCTATTTTTTATGTATCGCTTTTCTTTTAAAGTATATAAGATCATCCTGAACCTTTCTTGACTTCCTTGTATTCTTTACTTTCTCAGTTTTTGAAAATAATGCCTCTATAGTTTCTCATTTTTTCTACTGTTTGCCCTCCTAACCCACTGACAAAAAAAGTCCTTAACTATATATTTATGTATTTATACACATATACACATATACATATGTATATGTATGTGTATATATGTACATATATGTATGTGTTTAAATATACATACATGAGTGTGTATCTATTCAAGCAAAAACAAAAGCCCACATTGGCTATGACCAAAAATGTATGTCTGTTGTGCATCATGAGTTCATTATCCCTCTATCAAGAAGTGGGTAGTGAGTTTAATTATCAGTCCCCTGGAAATATGGTTGATAATGGTGACAATTCAATTTCTCAAGTCTTTCTAATGTTACTATGCATGTTGTGGTCCTGTTTCTCCTAACTTCTATGTACATCATTTCTATATAGATATTATCGGGTTTTTATGAAACTGTCCTTTTCGTCATGATTTCTTGTGGTGCAATAATATTCTATTATATCATTATGCCATAATTTATTTAACAAAACCCCAATAGATAGGCACTGCCTTAGTTTCTGTTTCCTTACTACTACAAAAAGATCTGCTATAAATACTTTTGTACCTTTTGTTCTTTCTGTGATCTCTTTGTGATTTGGGCATATTAGTGGTATTACTGAATCAGAATTTAATGACTTTTTGGGCGTAGTTCCAAATTGCTTTCCAGAATGGCTGGACTGATTTACACCTCCACCAATAGTGCATTAATGTCCTTGGGCAGATGCATACTGAAGGGAGTTGGAGAAGGTGTGAGGAACATCAGGCAGGTACAATAAGATTAGGATTCATCAAATCTCAATTCCTAAGGTATTATTTAGCTGCCTGACTTTTCATACACTTTTTGTTCCCCCCTTTAAATGTCATACTAAAGTTTTATTTTTTTCGTATGTTTCTTTCTCTTTTTTGATTAAACTAGAAAAAATGTGGTTGATAAGAGGCATTGGAAATAAAAAAATGTGAGGTGTATGAATAGCAGCGTTAAAAAATGGAATTTCTGTTAAAAAGTATTAAAAATGAAAGAGGGCAATAGGGCCAGGCAAGAGGTAAAAACATGTTGAATGGGGAGAGAGGATGAATGGAAGCACTATTAAAAGTGACCTACATTTTCATCTGTAAGAGGAGAAGAGAAAGAGATTGGAATAGATATTGTAAAAATCCTTTATCCTCCTCTGCCTCTAGATCCTGGAGCTTATCTTAAGTCAGAAATAACTTCATTCTTGTCTCATAAATGAATGCCTAAGTCTGCACAAATGAGATCTTAGAACTGACAAGGCCCTGTCTCTGTCCTTTCTTCCACCAAGAGCATGCCATATACACAAACCCCTTTTATAAGATCTAGAACTGGGGCCCCGGCATTGACGACGGGGTCAGTGTTCTTGGCCTTGATAACCAGTGAGGTTGCCTTTTATTACTTACAGCAGAAATGTTAGATAATTAAGAGAGTAAGCATTGCGTATTTCTTTTGTTTCTGTCTCCTCCACCTTCCCCAACTTCTCCCTCCTCCTCTTCATCCTCCCATGTACTTTGCTTCCTTCGAGACCTTACCCTGACCTTCCTCCAAGGAGATGCTTAACCAGGCTTAACCAGGGTCTGTGAATATTTTTTTTTCTTTTTAGTATTTTGATAACTGCATTTCAATATAATTGGCTTTCATTGTAATCCTATGTTTTGTTTTATACATTTAAAAGTGTTATTCTGAGGACATAGGCTTTAACAGACTACCAAGAGTAATCTATCACACACACACACACACACACACAGTTAACAAGGTTAAGAATTCTTTCTCTAGTGTTTAGCTTCACTTTAAAAATATTTATTTTGTTATTAATTTATGGAATAAAAGATGCATTTCCATAAATTAGTATAATGAAAAAAAGATTGCACGAATCTAGTATGTACAACTTGGTGTTCCTTTTTTTTTTTTTTGGTGAGGCATTGAGATGAAGTGACTTGCCCAGGGTCACACAGCTAGTAAGTGTCAAGTGTCTGAGACCAGATTTGTTTGTTTGTTTGTTTGTTTTTGTTTTTTGGTGAGGCAATTGGGGTTAAGTGACTTGCCCAGGGTCACACAACTAGTAAGTGTCATGTGTCTGAGGTCAGATTTGAACTCAGGTTGTCCTGCCTCCAGGGCTGGTGCTCTATCTACTGCGCCACCTAGCTGCCCCCTCTGAGATCAGATTTGAACTCAGGTCCTCCTGAATCCAGGGCCAATGCTCTATTGCGCCATCTAGCTGCCCCTTGCTATTCCTTTTAAATGTGCAGTAAAATTATCTTGTAAATTTCTTTTTTTTTCCCCTTTTTTTCTTCCCTCCGCCCCACCCTAGAGATGGCTACAATTAGACATAAATATGTATATGTATACGTATGTATGCACACACATATATATGTAAAACCATTCTATACATACTTCTATTTATCATTTCTATGGATACAGATAGTGTCTTCCTTCATATGCCCTCTCTAGTTAATTTGGGTATTTTTAGTAGTGAAAATGATTTATTCACTCAAAGTAGTTCTTAAAACAATATTGCTGTCACAGCATACAATGTTCTCTTGGTTATGCTCATTTTACTTTCATAATTTCAAAACTGGAATTTTCTTTGGATACAGCTTTGTAGAATTCCTGAAATCCAATCCTGTGATGTGTGGAAAGCCATGAATTTTCTGATGTTTTAGTGCTATCTGTTTAATATTCCAAAGGATTTAGGTGTCACTATTGAGACTCAAATGAGTGTGGTGGTACTGCTTTACATTAGTGCCAGTCATAACTTCATGTACATACCATGTGGTTCTTGTTTATGACTTACTATAAACGCTTCATTGACAACTGACACTGAATGATAACAGGTCTTTGTCCAGTCTTACACTGAAGCTCTATCTTTTTGTCTTTACTTCTTGGAATCTCCAGTTCCTATCATGGTGCCTTGTTCAAGTGCCACCATCTCTGTTTATGTGTGTATGTGATAATTGTTTTATTTCTCAGCATGTCTCTATGCCATCTATCCCCCCTTTCCTAGAAGGCAAGTTCCTTAAGGGCAGGGACTATTTCATTTTTGTCTTTATCTCTCCTGAACGAAGCATAGTGACTGGCATAGTCGTTGCTTAATCTATGCTTGCTGAGTTGAATTGAATTAAATCAAATTGAATTACAGGACTCAAACAGTCCCTCTGCCATCCCTCCCTCATGATACATGACTGACTCTTTTTCTGTTTCAGCCACATAAATCCTTAATGATAGCTTTTGTTCTTCTTGAGCACAAGACATTTTGACAGTATCTTAAAGTCTACATTCAATCACATACCCCCATGGGCCATTCATTGGAATTGGGAGTAAAAGGAATTTACTCGCCCGATATCATCATGTACCATAATTCATAGCTATACAGTATCACCAGAATAATTTCAATATTAAAAAGAAAAAACTCATTTCTTTTTTTTAAGAAGAAAGCAACTTAGGATCACATGACTTCATTGTATAAGTTTCCAAATTTAATGTAGACAGATTTCTTTCTATTTGATTCTGGGGATGTTCATGATCCATCTGCAGCATCTATCCAAGGCAAATATATTGCAAGTCCGACTCAGTACACTGCCCATCCAAGAGCACGTCCATATATAGACAGTAGACATTTTTGATCCTTTCCAATTTTATAGTGTAACTGATCCCTTTTAAATGTCTACAGATTTCATTGAGGAGGTTGTCTAGTGTTGCAGTGCTCCATGTAATAAGCACAGTTTTATCTGCTAATTCGATCAACCTCACAAGGCTGTTGTGAGGATCCAGTAAGATGCCCACCTACACGAAAGTCCTTTGTATCTATAAATCCAGAGATATATGGGTGTGTTATTGCACGGTAATAACTTGTTAGCTATCAGTAGAACACAGGAGATAGGCAAAGAGGGAGAACGACCAATGCCTTTTCTTTTTCTACCTGTTTCATTTGTGTAAACTAGAACATGTAGATATTCTGAGTGAGCTTTATAAGTTTTACCTCTTTTACAGATGCAAAAATATGCATGACTTCAAATAGCCCTTTACTGATTTGTTTTGGAGAATTGACTGGTAAGTCTGTGAATGAAAAAGAAAGAGTCTTTTGGGCTTATCTTGAAATCTTTCTAGAGTAGGAGGTGATTAATAATAATGTTAACGCATCACATTCATCTAGCACTTTAGAATTTTACAAAAGACTTTCTTCCATGCATATTGTTTCATTTGGTCATTCAAACAGCCCTGTGCAGTAAACTTGGAAGGTGTGATGATCTGTTTTTATAAATAGTGAAACCAATTTAAAGGGCAATGGAAAAAAAGCATGACTGGCCTCAGAAAGTTAGAACACATTACCAGAAATAATGACTTATTTCTGATAGCAAGAGACAGACCTTTGCCTGACAACCCATCAATTACTGGTTTCAAATGAGTCATAAGACAAGGAGACCTATGATAACCAAAGCGTATTGACCCCTGCTGTGAAAGATGTCTCGTACACAGTCCAAATGGACATCTATTCTCTATACACAAGGGAAACATCGATGCATGACATTACACTGATTGCATTAAACACTAGAACTTTGTGGAATCTCTTAAATCACATACATAATTATACAAAGGAGTTTGGCCTAGCTATCTGCACAGAAAGGCAAGTGGATGATGAGTGCTTATTGCACAGATCAAGAAATGTAGTTGGACTACTTCTGGTAGATACTACTGAACTGGTAGATGGGTATTTGCTTCTTGTGGATAACAAATGAACTGGACCCAGAACTCAATAGGAAGAAAGTGAGCTGAATTCCTTTTAAACAAATTGGGCAGTGCTTGTAATGATGTTAAAATTTTCCCTGAAATCAAAGTCTATCTGTTCATCATCAGTTCTTTTGCCATGATGGTATCTGACTCTGAATTGTGTAGTACTTCTGCTTCTAAAGAATTCAAATCATCTCTCACCCGAAGGACAATGGAGAGTCATATAGGAAAGCATAATACCTAGCACAGAGGTGCTTAATAAATGCTTGTTGATTGATCTGGTGGGTGTAAGTCGAGTGCATAGGAGAAATAATATAATGGATATTGTGGGTGAGTATGATCTGAAAATCAGGTGTGCTCATCACGTAGGAAGAACAGGGAGAAACCTATAGATACCTCTTATGCTCTGTTGGTGTCTAGAAATATTGAAAGGTATCAAGGAAGGCCCTAAGCACATTGGGTAGATCCCTTCCAGAGAATTACACATAAAACATGACATTAGGGGATCCTGTGTGAATCCTATTCCCCTAGTCAGAAAACCCTTTCCCTATATGGACCTGTCCTAGCATTTGGTTTTCTTGGTGTTCACTTGTCTCTGACTATTTGATACTCCGTTTGGTGTTTTTTGTTTGTTTTGTTTTTTGGCAAAGATACCGGAGTGGTTTGCAATTTCCTCCTCCAGCTCATTTTTCATATGAAGAAATTGAGGCAAACAGGATTAAATGAGATAACTAGTAAATGTCTAAAGCCAAATTTGAACTCAGGAAGATAAATATTCCTGAGTTCAGATCCAGTACTCTATCCGCTGTGCCACCTAGCTGCCCCCAGCATTTGGTTTACATTTCTCGTAAAGACTCATTACATATCATTGTCTTATGGTTAGTTGGATACTTAACTGTTTACATGTTTGTTTTTTTCCCCAACGAAAGAAAGCTCATTGAGAATAGAGTTAGTTTTCTTTTGTCTTTGTTTTTCCAGCCCCTGACACTGTGCCTGCAAATAGTAGGTAGTCAGTAAGTATTGGATTGGTTGCTTGATTAAGTTATTCTGTTAGTAGTTTATAAACATCAATGTTTTATTGATTCTTCTTTCATCTGAAACAGTCAGTAAACATTTATTAAGAACCTATTATGAGCCTGGCACAATGCTAATCACTGGGGGTACAAAGAAAGATGGAACAGAGTCTGTGCTCTCAAGGAACTCATAGTCAATCAACACAATGGTCTGTACAAAATATTTGGCTAAAACGTCTTTGAAGTTGGAGATATACAACAGGAAATGATAGTTGAAGTTCTTATCAACCAATATCTGTCAGATATGAATATAACATATTGCTGAGAATAAATTTCTGCAGAAATAAAGATCATAGAATCAGATTTAAAGCTTGAAGGAAATTTAGAAACTACTGAGTCCAAACCCCTCATTTTATAGATGAGAAAACCAAATCCCAGTGAAGTGAAGTGACCTACTTGTCCATGGTCACAGAACAAAGAACTGTCTAAGATGGGACTTAAACCCAGGTCTCCCTGACTTCAAATGCAGTGCTTTTCCCACTATACCCACACTGGATCAGGGAGAGGGGAAACAGATCAAGCATCAAAGAAAAGGAAAATATCAAAGAGGAATTTTTCCTAATTACTTAATTGCTGAGGACTGTTCTTGTGTTCCTCAGAAATTACAAAATGAAAAATAAAATTTTAGTCAGTGTTCATCTTTCATGGAGGTAAGCCTATCCATCTCTTATTCATGGCATATAACCTTTTTTGGGGTGCAAAAATATGTTAATTATGTCATCAACTATAGTTTTCGGGTAACCAGCTATTTCATGATGATTAGATATTCACTCTGCTTTCTGTAGGGGTAGTTGCATAGCTTCTCTTATTTTTAGTGTGGATTTTGGAGGAATTTCCTCACCCAGAGTCCCTTAAACCAATGAAATCATAAGTCCAGTCTGTGTCTCTTATTATTCTATTTACAATATTGGCTTGTGATAAACTCAGTGTTTTACTCAAGTTTCCCAGCATTGTGCTTGCTCCATTTTGAAAGTAAACTTCAGAAGATGGATGTTTTTGTTTATGCCTAAATGAACTCTTGTGCTTATTTCCAATTGTTCCCTTTTAAAGCATTCAAACCTTCTTCCTAACTGTGAAGGCAAAATAGCTTTTTATTTCCCTGTTGACTGTACACATCTCACATTCAACAATTTCCCCCAGGAGATTGAGAAGTTGTCTACACATTTGGCCATAGAGTTTGTCAGGATCCATGGACTAGCTTGAAGAAAAAAAAAATCTATTTTAAGAATGTCATTTTGTAAACCATATAGTTAATTCAGCTAAATCCAGTTATCTTATTTTTTTAAGGAAACAGGCTGCTTAAGTGATTTCCCCTAAATTGATTTGTGTTTTCCAAGGAGGAGAAATGAGTTTACTCAACTCTGAGGCTGATATATATGTCAGTCCATTAATCAACAGCAGGTTCTCCCACCCCTGTGACGCTGGGCTCTGAATGGTGAATATTCACCATATCTTGCTCTGTTTTCAGACTCTTCATTCCACTACCCAGTTATTACAACATCATGCTGCCACTCCTGTTCCTCATTCTCCTGTCACAACTCTTAACTCTGAGAACTGTAATTAAATCAACACCACTATTCCTAGAAAGGATTCATCGATCAGTTGTCCTGTGTTTCCAATCGCCATTCCCTGTGCCTTTCTTGTCCCAAATTCCCCTGTATGTATCGTTTCATCTTGGGTGTGATCTGAAGAAGGGATGTTATTCTAGTCTTAGGCTACCCGGAGAGTAGATGCTGCTCCTAAGAAGGGAATCAAAGTAACTATAGTACAGAAAGACTTGGATAGTTTAGAGCCAACATATTCTCTGTTGGGACTTTTTGTATGAACCTCTAATTCTTTTAATGACTTGCATGGAGCAATAATATAATAAACTAAATTGAATAGTATCTGCTTTTTATAATGTTCTTTAAGGATTACAATGAGTTCTGAATACATTATCACATTGCATCTTCAGACTAATCTTGTGAAATAGTTAATATCACCATTAATATTTTCATTTTCCAGATAAAGGAAACTAAGGATCATAGGATCAATTGTTGACATTTAATTCTATTTTTTTAAGTGAGCAAGCGTGTATTTTCTTTCCCTTCTACATTCTTCCACCCAATTAAACAAAAGGAAAAAATAACAGCTTCATAGTGAAAATGCATAGTCAAGGGAAGCAAATTACTGAATTGGCCAAAGATCAAGCTGACAAGGACCTTCCCTTATAGTATTTATACATTTGTGTATACTAATTCCCATAGCAAATGTCGTAGAAATACACTGCTATATGAAGTTAGGTAGAGATAGGAAAGAGAACAATGGTGAAGGGTTCCAGATATGTCAGCAATGGCAGAAAAAGTGGGGGAGGTAGATGATTAATATTTCAGAGTGACTAATATCTAAAATCATGGCACTAGCTGGTTCAGGGGTCAGGGAAGCTCTGGGTGCTTCTTTGTACCTGAAGTTCAAGTTAAGGGATAAGAAAGGTTTACAAGGGGTAATGCTTAGAGCCTAGGGCAAGGTGTAATGGATTGACATTGAGAGGAGGAGTTAGCTAATGCCCTAGGTAGTTGACAGGTCAGTGAAGTCTGACATGTTTTGCATTCTTCACAGTATATAGAAATAACTGCTTTGACTCTACAATATCCAAATAAATAAGGAGGAGACCAAAGTGTGTGTTTGCCATCCAACAGAACACCAAATGGAAATTTAAACATCTGGATGTTTCCCAACAACTGCATGATTAGATATTCGATAGACAAAATATCAGGATGGTTGGATTATTTATTCACTTGATGTTTGGACATTATGGCTATGTCTCCATTGTCGGTAGTACATGATTTGGTTAACAATACTGAAATTCATTTTTCTTCATTTCCAAGTCACCACAGTGGTAGTTTTTCTCCGTTCCATGTCCCCTTTTCACTCCACTTTGCCTAATCTTGATTTCCCTTTTCCTGAGTCAAGGTAAACAAGGCATTTTTCAGTAACATAGTCATTCCAAAGGATTAAAATGTTACAACACCAAAGATGAGAAAGCAAATGATTGGCTGCTAAAACATTTTGGAAAAAGGAAATATTGGCAATACATATTCTGACCCAGTCATAAGTTGCTATGCATAATATCTAACTAAGAGTGGAAAAAAATAACATGATAATTCATTAGGTTGAATTTTAATGTTGAAGCTCTGAAAGTAATGAGGGAAAATGAAAAGCTTGAAACAATAAATAAGTAAATGAAAATAAAAGCTTGTAATTAACATATGAGAAAAACTTCCTAACAATGTTGGCTGTTATGCAAGGAGAAAATAGGAAGACTTTTTTTTTTAATTTTGTTAAAGAAGCACTGACACCTGAAAAATGTTGAAAATCCCTGTTCAGGCGTAATTTTATCTCATGAATTGTGTCTGTTCCTTGTCTCATTTTGCCTTATTTTATGATTTTTTTAATCATAAAAACAGAATAAATTACTTTATTGCATTCTTGTGTTTTCCTTGGCTTAGCTAATTATAACCTTCCATATGTGACACTACTTTGGGGATGAAAGTGACTTAGAGGAGATATCAAATAACATTATAATTGGTGGCTATAAAGGTGACTTGGTGCAGAAACTGTTGTGATTTTTAGAACAGCATCTGGCACACAGCAGGTACTTAATAAATGCTTATTGATCAATTGGCTAATTAAGGTTGACAATTTGTTCAGTGAATAAAGGGATGAAAAAGTATTAAGTGCAGTCATCCATTGTGTTTAAACTATTTAATGTGTTTCTAGTATTGGGAGAAGTAGTGATAGAAGATGTGGATGGAGATATAAAACAGTAGTTCAGGAAACTATAATATAGTTGGGATTAGGGGAGCATTTTACATAAAATATTTTGAGAGAATAATTAAATGTTAAACTATAGGTCAAGTGACTTAGGAGTTAAGAGAAGGGAATGATAAAAATCCAAGTGGCTTAGAGATCTCCAGCAGTTTGAGACAACTCCATGGAAGAAGTAAAATTGAAATTAAAAAAAAAGTCCTCAAGAGAAATAAACATAATAGTGTTCATTCTCACTTTAGGAGTCACATTGCACTTTAAAGTTTAGAAAGTACTTTTTCACAATATCCTATGAGGCAGGAAAAATGTAAATGAATGTTGTATTTTGTCAAAGTTTATTTTTTCTGTATCTATTGAGATTATTATATTTTTGTTTGTAAATATAGCTAATTATATTGGTTTTTTTAAAAAAAATATTGAACCATACTTGCATCCCTGGTTATGAATCCAACTTGCTTCTAATGAATGCTTTCTTAGATAAATTATTGTAATCTAACAAGATTTTATGTATTTTTTTGAATTGATATTGATTAATGATTGTGGTCCACAATTCTCTCTCTCTCTCTCTCTCTTTTTTTTTTTGCTTTATACTTACCTGATTTGAGTATTAAAACTATATTTATCTCACATAAGGAATGTGGTATAGCACTTTCTTTTTTTCACTTTTTGAGAATATTTTGTGCAGGTGTGGTATCAACTTTCTTTAAAAATTTAATAGAATTCTCCTATAAATACATCAAAACCAGTTCCTTTATAGATGTATTTGATTCTCTACGTTTGGATTGTTTATTATCTCTATTTGGTGTTCTTTTAGTTTGAACATTTTGTAGTTTTGAAGATAATCTATTTCTTTTGTGTTCTGGTTTTTGTTTTTACCATTTAACTGCAAAAAAGTTTCTGATAATTATTTTTTTTTAAATTTTTCAGGCTTTGATTTCCTTGTGTTAATTTGATATTTTATTTATTAGATTTTTCTACCCTTTTCCTTTTTATTTGGTTAGGGTAAGTTTTATCAATTATGTTATTCCTTTCAAAGAGCCAGTTTTAATATGATTATTTGTATAATCATTTTGATTTTCCAATTTATGTCTTTCTCATATAATTGTAATTATCTCTGGTTGTGTGCTTAATGGAGGGGGTTATTTTCTGGGTTAGAAAAAAAGGGAAAAATAAATATATAGGATAACTTTATTATATATTTAAGAGGAACGACAAGTCATACATAATAGATTTGCAGTTTCATGTGCAATCATCTTTTTATTATACTGTTATATAAATACTTGTTTTTATGCCATAAATTAGAAATAAAACATTTTAAATGTATGTTAAATTGATTTTAATACGTCAACATCATCTCTAATATAATTTCTACTGATAAAATCATATCAGTTTCTGATATTGAAACATTTGACAGTGTCAAGGACTTTTGTTGTGAGAGCTTCCTTTTCACTAACTGTGGCTCCAACACCTACAGGCTGCATCTTCACTGAAATTACATTTCAGATTGGGGGCTGAGAAAGTGGAGCAGGAATGGAACTGGACATCTGTAGGATGCTGCTACTTCCAGAACTCTTTGGCTTACCTTTTGGTTGTTGTTCAGCTGTTAGTAGTGGCAAGGAAGAGCTTCTTCTCCCTATCAATTTCTTCCATCAGTGATGGCTGTAGGGCTTAAACTGGATACAAGACCCATGGTCTTGGGGGCACTGCTTTTGTATTCATGCTTCTGGATTATCTCCAACAGGGTCCAAGGGGAGGGAGTAGGTAATGGTAGTGGTGTAGTGGTGGATTGACTTGTCATGCTTCCTCTGGGCACCTTGCTATCCCAACTAGACTAGCTTACCTTCCCCATAAGTAGTAATTTGTTGCCAGCTGGTGGAGGACGCCTAGCTCTTTCTCCACAGGAATTGCTTCCCAGGATGATGACTGCAGGGACTGTGCAGGTAGTAGAATTGGTAGTCTGTGGGGTGCTGCTATTTTCAAACCTCTTGGACTCATGATCCTGGACTGTCTCCAACATAATGTGAGGAGAAATAATGATGAAACTGTTGGTGATGGTTGGCCATTCTTGGGAACAAGTTCTCTCTTGAAATGCCAGCTAGGACAGTGTTTTATCATCAGATCATATCTCAGATTTTTAGTGTTGGGCAAGACTTTATTTATTTTTTTTATTTCTAGAACATATTGTTTATTTATTTTGTTTTCACCATTTGCTTCCACAAGATTTTGAGTTCCAAATTTTCACCCCATCTTGCCCCTCCCCCCACCCCAAGATGGCATGCATTGTAAATACCCCTTCCCCTAGTCTGCCTTCCCTTCTATCTCTCCCCCTTTTCTCTTATCCCCTTCCCCTTCAATTTTCCTGTAGGGCAGGATGGATTTCTGTACCCCATTTCCTGGATTTCTTATTTCCCAGTTGCATGTGAAAACATTTTTTTAAACATGTGTTTTTAAAACTTTGGGTTCCAAATTTTCTCTCTTCCTCCCTCCTCACCCATGCTCATTGATTAGGCAAACAACTAAATATAGGTTATATATGTGCAGTTTTGCAAAACACTTCCATAGTAGACATGCTGTGAAAAACTAACTCTATTTCCCTTAATCCTATCCCACCCACCCATTTATTTTATTCTTTCTTTTGACCCTGACCCTCCTCAGAAGTATTTGCTTCTGATTAACCCCTTTCCCAATCTGCCCTCCTATCATTTTCCTACTCTCTTGTCCCCTTCCCCCCCTATTTTCCTGTAGGGTAAGACAGATTTCCATACCCAATTGAGTGTGTATGTTATTCCTTCCTTAAGTCAAATCCTATGAGAGTAAGATTCACTCATTCCCTCTCACCTTCCCCCGTTTCCCCTTCACTGTAAGAGCCTTTTCTTTTCTGGTTTTTTTTTTTTTGTGGGATAACTTACCCCATTCTACCTCTCCCTTTCTCCTTCTCCTAGTATATTCCTCTCTCACCCCGTAATTTTATTCTCCAGATATGACCCCTTCATTTTCATCGATCTATATCTGTGCCCTCTATCTATCTATCTATATCTATATATACATACATATAATTTTTCCCCTCCAACTACCCTAATACTGACAAAGGTCTCATGAGTTACAAATATCATCTTTCCATGCAGGAACGTAAACAGTTCAACCTTAATAAGTCTCTTATGATTTTCTTTTTCCTGTTTACCTCTTCATGTTCCACTTGAGTCTTGTATTTGAAAATCAAATTTTCTATTCAACTCTGGTCTTTTCATCAAGGATGCTTGAAAGTCCTCTATTTCACTGAATTACCTTTTTTTTCCCCTGCAGGATTATACTCAGTTTTGCTGGGTAGGGGATTCTTGGTTGTAATCCTATCTCCTTTGCTCTCTGGAATATTATATTCCATGCCCTGAGGTCCCTTAATGTAGAAGCAGCTAAATCTTGTGTTATCCTGATTGTGTTTCCACAATACTTGAATTGTTTCTTTATGGCTGCTTGTAATATTTTCTCCTTGACCTGGGAACTCTGGAATTTGGCTACAATATTTCTAGGAGTTTTCCTTTGGGGATCTCTTTCAGGAGGAGATCGGTGGATTCTTTCCATTTCTATTTTGCCCTCTGGTTCTAAAATATCAGGATAGTTTTCCTTGATAATTTCTTGAAAGATGATGTCTAGGCTCTTTTTTTGATCATGGCTTTCAGATAGTCCAATAATTTTTAAATTCTCTCTCCTGGATCTATTTTCCAGGTCAGTTGTTTTTCCAATGAGATATTTCACATTGTTTTCTAATTTTTCATTTTTTGGATTTGTTTTACATTGTCTTGATTTCTCATAAAGTCACTAGCTTCCAGTTGGTCTACTCTAGTTTTTAAGGAGGTATTTTCTTCGGTAATCTTTTGGACTTCCTTTTCCATTTGGCCAATTTTGCTTTTTAGGGCATTCTTCTCCTCATTGGCTTTTTGGACCTCTTTTGTCATTTGGGTTAGGCTATTTTTTAAGGTGTTATTTTCTTCAGTATTTTTTTGGGTCTCCTTTAGCAAGCTGTTGCCTTGTTTTTCATGATTTTCTTGCATCACTCTCAGTTTTTCCTCTACTTCTCTTACTTGCCTCTCAAAATCCCTTTTGAGCTCTTCCAAGGCCTGGGACTGATTCATATTCTTCTTGGAGGCTTTGGATGTAGGAGCTTTGACTTGTTGTCTCCTTCTGGTTGTATGTTTTGATCTTCTTTGTCACCAAAGTAAGATAATATAGTCTGACTCTTTTTGGTCTGCTTACTCATGATCTCAGCCAATTACTTGAGTTTTAAACTCTTTGTTAAGGTAAAAGTCTGCTTCCAATGTGAAGAGTGTACTGTTCCAAGCTTTGGGGGTTTGTACAGCTGTTTTCAGAGGTACTTGTAGGGACCTGTAAATTTTCAGTTCTTCCAAGCTGGTATGATAAGGGGCGAGGTGTTTTCTCTCCACCACCACAACAAGCTTCACCACACCAGCATTCCTCCTCACCCAAGGACTGCCCCTCAGAACTGTGACCCAGATCCAAGCACCAGTAAAGCAAGAGATTCTTGCCTCAGCACTGGCAAAGAGATCCCTGAAATCCCCCTCTGATCAGCCACTCAATTCCCCCTCAGTCTGTGGGCCAGAAGCTCAGGAAACAGTCGTGGCTCGGGCACACTTGAGACCTGCAACTGAGACCTAGCTCCTCTCTCACCGCAGTCACAGATTTTTCCCACTGACCTTCTAAGTTGTCTTTGGTGTTCATGGGTTGAGAAGTCTGAAACCACCACAACTGCCCACAATTCAATCCTCTGAGGCCTGCTCCAGGGTCGCTGTGGCCTGCGTGCACACACCACACTGCACTCCTCTCCCAGCCCGGCATGATATACCTTTCTGATCAACCATCTTGGCTATCTTTGGCTGTTAATTTGTTTTACTCTGTCTTTTTTGTGGATTCTGCTGCTTCAGAATTTGTTTAGAGCCATTTTTTTAGGTATTTGGAGGGCTTTGGGAGAGAGCTCAAGACAGTCATTGCTTTCCCTCTGCCATCTTGGTTGCGCCCTGGGCAAGACTTTAAAGGCAAGTCATCTACTCAAATCCCTTCACTTTACAAATGAGGAAACTATGGCCTCTCTCAGATAAGTGAATTGGTCAGGGTCACACAAGTAGCAAGTGTTTGGGATAGTCTAATCCTTCCATTGCAAATGTAGGGTTCTTTCTAATGTTTTGTGTTCCCTTCATAGATTTGTATAAATGCATATGAATGTGCATATATAAATAACTATTTGTTGTACATGTACATAATCTCTACTTGTAGATGCTGTTAAGTGTGTGCATATGTAATGATGCTGGTTTGTTTATTTTTTTTAGAACTAGGGAGGAAAATGTAGCATAATGTAGTTGGACCTGGAGTCAAGAATACCTTGGTTTAAATCCTCCATAGACATTTAGCTGTGTGATCCTGGGCATATCACAACTTCTCAGACTCAGTTTCCTCATCGGTAATATGGAGATAAGAAAAGTGCCTACTTTTCAGGAATTTTGTGAGGATTATGTGAGGCAATATAGGTAATTTGTTTTACAAACCTTAGTGTGTTATACAAATTCTAGATATTTATTGTTATGAAAGCATGTTCCATCTTCCAATTATTCCATATTATTATCTTCATCTTCTTTTCTCACTCTGAAAGAGAATCTGAAAGTATGAAATGAGCTCCGTATTGACTCTCCCAGGGGTTCAGACCCCTGAGGCCAGCCCTGTTCTCCTGGTCTATTGAAGTATTTTGAAATCATGCAGCCATTCTAGTCAATCATATTTTTCTCCTATTCTCTGTCAGTGAGTGATGGATTAGATTTTTTTTTTCTTTTAAAGCAGAGAATCATCCTTTAAACATTTTTCTATCCTCTCCCCACCACTTTTTATTTTACTTGGCTTATTTTAATAGACATGCCTCATTCGTGTAGAATCCATTTTCTCTTTACTCTTTGAAAAATGAAGGATATAACCTGTAGCAAGGCATAGGTCATTGGGATCACTTGAGAGGAAATGACAAGCTATGTTGAGATGTTATTTAGGACTAGCCCTCCTTAAGTCAGCTAAATGTATATCTGAAAGAAAACAACACAGGAGTTTATGGACAAAATAAATGTGCGTGGAAAAACATATTTTATACATCCAAACAATTCAAGAATTGAATTTCTTTTCTCTTCCTTAGCAACTTTTGTCAATATTCCATTCCCTATTAAAGATACACATATACACACATATGTATATACATATACATATATATGTGTATGTATGTATACATATATACATGTATACTTAAGAAGTATCCTGAATATTATATTATTCAAATCCAGGAACATGTTCAGATTGTTTCTTAATGTTTCTTTGCTCTTCAAGGAAGCAATTCACTAGCAGATTTTTATTTGGCCTATATGTAATCAATTTCTGACTTGAATCTCCCGCTACTGGATCAGCATTGCTGTACAGATATGCCACCCCAGCTGCCACAGCCTTTGCCAACTAGCATAACTCTTAGCAAGGTATCCAGGGATTGCATGGTTCATGGTAATGAACCTGATAAGGTTGAGTCAGAGTGTTAAACAATGAAGGAGATTGCAATTCCGGGAGTCTCTGAGCTTTTTGGATAAGCAGGGATGCAAGTCTGCAAAGCCATTGATCTAAGACCTTTTAATAAGTACCAGTGATCCTTGAAAAAAAAAATGGCTAGGTGGCAAGTCACATGAATTTTAAAATAATTGATTATCGTAAAGTTCTTAGTCTCTGAAGAAATAGATGATTATTGGGATACTTACAGGTTTTCTTTGGCCTTGCCTGTCTTCTTTTCTTTAAAATGCAATCAATTTCCTGTTCCTTATCTTCTGACTTCTTTAACTAGGCTGAGGAAATCTAATTTATTTATTCAGGTGATTAAGACTATGCTTTAGATTTCTCTTTCTTTCTTACAGGGAATGACTGGTGCCTTGGGGAATCTTAAGGAGACATTGAATTCTACTTTAGGCTTCCTGTAATAATAATAATAATAATAATAACTATATATATATTTTTTTTCTGGATTATTTTGAAATTGACAAATTAAAATGCTGTTGCTCCAGGTCATCCTTGATGACAGTGTTTATTCCACCTCTGTTGAACCAGACTTTAAACATGGTTCTTGGGATCCCCTTGCCACTGTTTACCAGTGAATCCCTTCTTCTCATCTATATGCAAAATTAGTAGATTTTTCTGAAAACCTGGAAAAGGAAAATGAACAATCATAGTCAGCATAGGCTTGCTAAGAACAATAGAAAGAGTATGACACTGGGAATTAAGGGGCCTGCCTTCGGGTTCTAATTCCACAGGTAACTAGTTTGTGACCATGGGCAAGTCATAATATCCTTGAACATTAGTTTTTACTCAATTATAAAATTACAAAGTTAGTGTACATTCTGGTCTTTTATAGTACTAATAATCTATAATCCTTTTAGTCTAATTGTAAATGAATGAATGAAAAAGCATTTATTAAGATTTTACTATGTCAAATGAAGTCCTAGGCTCTGTGCTAAGCCCTAGGGATACAAAGAAAGGCAAACAAACAAAGTAAAAAAAAAAAAAAACAAAACCTCAAGGAGTTTAAAGTTTGATGATGGAGACAGCATGCAAGCAGTGTAGGAATGAAATACATGCAGGTTAAATTGGAGATAGTCATAGAGCTAAACCCTTGGTGCTAAGTACCTCCCCTCCTCCCCTTGCTAGATACAAATACAAAAAAGAAGGTAGGCACTGCACTCTAGGGGCTCATATTCTAATGGGGTAGGTAACACATATGAGAGAATGGTGGTCTGGGAGTGGTGTTTTGGTCTGTGAAGTCCCAGGGATAGTGAGTGGAGCCATTGGATAATTACTTGATTTGTCTTTTTCAGCTATGGTAGTGTTGGTTTGATGATTGTTCCAAGATAAATAGGTGGAAAGGGAGTGAGACATGCAAGAATTCAATAGCATAGCAAGAAAATATTGACACTCAGAGGTGGCATGACATCTGTCTCCATATGTATAAAGGACAACCATATAGAAATGAAGAGAGAGTAGATGTGTTATTTGACCTAACAGGAAAGAACCAAGAAGGATGAAAACATATAGCAAAGAGAGAAATCTGTGCTTACTGTCATGAGCAACTTTCAATAATTAGAGTTATTTTTAATAGAATTGGGATGGATGGCTTGGGGTGGTAGAATAATTTGGTTGTTTGAGGGTTCTATTTAGTTGTGTTCTACTTAATGTAAGAATTCATTACATATTATTATTTTTGAGTCTCAGAAAGGTATTATTTAAGCTCTTATAATCTAATTTTCCAATTTATAATGTAACTATTTTGACAAATCACTGTCTCAGGAGTGCGAGTGCAATAATAACATATGTCTGCAGTCTGACTCTGGAAAATCATCACCAGAAATGTAGCCAAAAAATAATGTGTTTTTTTGTTTTGTTTTGTTTTGTTTTGTTTGGTCATGGTGACCCATAAAAAAACAAACATAAAACAACCTTCAGCCTTGTGTGGCCATGTTCCGTTCTTCTAATAACAGTGCTATAATGATGGAAAAGCAGATACATAGTAACAAGATTTACTCAGGTTTCATTTTAAAAATTATCATTTTATTTTCTTTCTTTATATTAATGTTTCTTCCCAATGACACATTACCATTGCCAATAGATTCCTCTCATAACAGAAAAGTTGGTAGGCAAAACACGTCTATACGTTGCCCAAACCTGATAATCAATACCTCATTGATTCCTCATCTGTCTTCTCTCACCTCTGGGAGGTATATTTAGTGTCAGCCCTCTTCAGCTATAATTGATCACTGCATTGATCTGACTTTTGAAATCACTCAGTTACGTTCCTTCATATTATTGCGGTTAGCATATAAATTCTTCTCCTCATTTTAGTGCTTTAGTCACTTCCTAAAATGAAGATTCAGATCAGAACTCACCACTGGGAGGAGGAAAGCAGCTGCTGGGGTTGAGGATGGAAGTGGAAAAATGGGTTGGCTAGTCAAGAATGAAGTATAATAGACAAATAGCCAAAGTACAGCCCTGAGACCTCCAAGGAGAATCCGCTCAATGTAATGGAGGCCTTTCTCTGTTTTGTAGCCATTTTAAACCAAGAAGTCAACACA